>NC_070603.1:58246105-58549135 GCF_027172205.1 Podarcis raffonei | reverse complement strand
TTCCATTGCCCCCTCTCCAGCTTTACTTCCAAGTAGTCAGACACAAGATGTCCCGGTTAGTGGGTACTTTGGATTGAAATCAGGGTTTAAACTAATATTCACAAAAAGTGCACCGAGCCTCTCAGGAAACCACACCTGTCTCGCCAACAGATCCTAAAGCACAAGCACAGTACTTGGAAGTCAAATTCCTTCTAAAGGCACAAGATTTCATACAGGTGTGAGCAGGACTGCAGCCTCATTTGTCTTTACTATGTTGCCTTTTATTTCCCTAATGAAGAATCAGAACTTTTTTAAAATTAAACAAGGGTTTTTAAGATTAAACTCAAAACAACATGAAATCTCAACATAGGGATTTGATTAAGGAGGCTTCCGATTTTTCCCCAGCCAAGCCTGCAATCCTATGCACATTTTTTCTTGCAGATTGGAAACTAGTGGGACTTAGTTCCATGCTCTGGACGTGTCCCAGTCACGGCTCCCTTGCCCCTCTCTCTCCCCCCACCAACTTTTCTTTTGCTGATTTCCTCAGGACTTGCCGAATCTGGACCCATTTTGCACTGATTTATTTTTATTTTTAATGAAGGCCAATTTCCTTGATGCCTATAGACGCCTTGTGGAACTTCTTCACTACTCCAGAAACTCCACTGGCATCAGGAAGAATCTCGACAATATTTCAGTTCCCCAAAACCCTCTCTGAGGAGCAGGTTTCCAAAAGATCACCAGGCTGCACGACAAGGGGTGGCCTGGCGCCATCTTTATTTTTAAGCGCGAGCCAAGCAGCTTCCTTTTTTCCGTGGCCTTTGGCCCTTAGTCTGATTGGCTTTAGGGATTTGTGGCCTTTCAGTGGGGCAGGACTGTATTTTACACAGTCTATATACAGCTTACAATATTATAGTTGCGTTGGTTTTTCCTGTTACACTCGGTTTTGGTTTGTTTTTTTAAGCCACTTTGGACCACTTTTCTCCCCCTCTGAGAAATAGTAATTGAACTTACTGGGACTTACTTGTGAGTAGGCATGCTCAGGATTGCAATGTTACGCTCGCGCGATTCCCTTCCAAAATACAGACGTTAACGCTGAATTTCAACATATTATGGGTTTCCCCATTTGCCTGGAGGGTGGGGAAACGTGAAGTTAAGCCTATGTTCTTTGCCAGAGTTTCCAAAATACCAGACGCTCCAGTTTGGGGAGTTATTAGGAGGAGATGTGGGGGTGGGGGCACCAAATGTTTTGGTAGTTTTGAAGAGAAATAGTTTCTTCCAGATCATTTCTGTATCAGACATTCCTGTAGGCAGGAAGGCTTTCAAACAGCCGCGAATGCAAATCTCTCTCTCTCTCACTCACTCAGAGGCTGGGTAGGGCCGCGCTGAGCCTTGCAGATCTTCCGTCTCCGGTTTGAATGGCTCCACGCAAATGGGTCTTCCTACCACGCAACATAGCACGTAATTGTCAGTTTCAACACCTCAATTACCTCCAGCACCTCCGCTCTGTGAAAAGGTCGTGCTCAGCTGTGGAAAAGGAATTTTAGAAATAAAAGTTCCGAAATAAAATAAAGCCAATATATCGAAATTCTTTTGAGGGCTTCTTTTTGGGGCGGGGTGGCGTGGAGGAGATGGAGAAGGGGTCGACTTTCTGTCGGATTAATGACTTATCCGGAGGAAACATTTAAAAGGGGGTAAGCGAAGGCGAGTTCAGGTTTTTGGAGGCAGCTGAGCTTGATCTCTGTGGGGCAGAAAAAATCGTGGCCCTTTTGCTTGGACTTCTGGCGAGGTTGCCTCCGACGTGCGTCTAGTCCAGAAGAAGCACTCTAAAGAAACAATTTTTTTGCACTTTAAACAGGACTAATCCGCATCCCGTTTGGAAAAGTCCTCGCTGTTTCACATACTGTAGTTCGGTTTGCAGTCAAAAGGAAACGAGATGGGAGATTTTTAAAAAAATGCTACTTCTCTCCCTCCTCGTTTTCAGACGATTCTCTTGGTTTGTGTGTGTGTGTGTGTCTGGTGTGTGCGGGGGGGGGGGGGAGTCGTCTGAGATTTACAGCCCTCCCAAATGGAGATAAAACCTTGGCAATGAGTTGGAAACCTGTTGTAATCTGTGATCCAGGAAACAAAGAGGCTCATTAATGCAGAGTCTTTGGTGAGCCTTTGATGTTAGCTAGCATAGCATTCACTCTCAGTTCCATTTGCATTTAAACATTCATAAACATCATCTCTGCTTCCTTTGCCTTAAGCAATTTAGGAGTAAAGTATAGCTTCTATTTAAAGAAACCCACTGTGGTGAGGCTTAGAATACAAATATCACATAATCTTCCAACAGAGCAAATATTTTATCCAGCACATTACTAGTGGACACAGATCTAATAGACTGAAGACCCCAAGTAACATAGATAAAGCCAGTTTATATTCAAGGGGAGACAAAGGGAAAAGGAACTTGAATAATCCATTTCAGTAATAACGATACGGTACTACTACTACTACTACTACTACTACAAATAATAATAATAATGTCAGCACAGGCATTTTGAGGGACTTCAAGCAAAAACATGGAAGTTATAAGTTTTAAAAGTAGTCCTAAAACTGAGCACCTATCATTAATCTGACCACCCCCCCCTGCATGCCTCTGCAAAGTGGCTCTTGAATTACAAAATGTTTATCCTGACTCAAGGCACATATTTGGCAAGCAAAAAAAATGAAAATAAAAACAAGCATCTAAGAAAGCTTTAATTCCCAAATCACTTGGCTTCAAAGAGAAGGCTGAGGATGCATCATAATCACAGAAGGTGTCTTGAAAGTCTTGAGAAAGTTAAAGCTGGACAAGCCCCATCCTTTGGGCAGTCATATCTGCCCCCCCAAAACAAAAACAAACCCAGTTTCTGGCAGCCAAAGAAGCAGCTTGGGGAAGGGGAGGAGAGAGTAGGAGTGAAGAATGTGCAGGTTCAATTAGGAAGCAGTAAAAAAACCAACAGCACACAATGTGCACTAAAGTGTAATGTGCACGTAGTGTAAGACATGGAAGAGGCAGGATCAATGCTGGAAACACACAGCACTGGAGCCCCACCCTCTGCACAAGTGTCCAAATGCTTAGGGTGATTCTGCAGTTAACAGTGCAATCCTGAACTTGTTTTTTTGGAAGTAAATCCCAAGATTCCAAGCTTAGGTGAAACACACTGAGTTTTACTCTTGAGTAAACTTCTGCTCAACGACTTGACTTCTATTATGTACAGTGCAGCTAGATTGCTATGTTATGAAGGGTGGGCATGTGGCAAGGTTGGGAATTAAGAAACTGGAACAATAAAGATTGTCCATTTTATTTGTCTGGATTCTCAACACAGTGTGCTAGTTTGAACAAATGCAGCAGCATCCTTGAGAGCTGCTTCTCTTGTTAATGAATTAATTGCATGGGAGTGTTCTTGTAAACCACTCCCATGCAGGTTTTTCCTCATAAAAACAAACAAACAAATGTAATGCAGGAAAGCAATGTAACATGAATGCTTTGTTGACACCCGTGGAGCTGCTTTAGAGCAATGGATTTGTGGATTACCCCATGATCAACATGGTCTTACTGCACAATCTTATGCATATCTGTTCAGCAGTAAGTCCCACTGAGTTCAATGGGGCTTACTCCCAGGTAAACTGCAATAAGATTACAGCAAAGGTGGGGAACCTGTGACCCTTCAGATGTTGCTGGTTGGGGCTGATGCAAGCTGGAGTTCAGCAACATCTGGAGAGCCAAAGGGTCCCCATCCCAGGATTACAGCCTTAATATCCAAATTTGAAATAACATAAGCATGGGATTTAAATCACTTTACCAGAATCAATCCTTTAGACATGAAACATATAACGTTAATTAATGTCTAACGTGCATAGTCCAAAATAAAAATGGTTACACTTGGGGAAAAAAGAAAAAAGAAAAACCAACTCTTGGATATCTTATTGGAGCAACATCAAAGTAAAACAAGGAGCTTGGAGCATTTGTCAGATCATATCTGCATGGAACGTCAGAGGCTGATTTGCATTATTTGTATGGAAAAAGTCCCAAAGAACCAGTTTGGCACTAAATATCTTCATTACATTGTCTGACTTGCATAGGTGATTTAAATAAATCTAGCTTTTCCACTTTAATAATTTGGAGACTATGCTGCCAACTATGAATTTAAACAAAACAAAACAATTTCTGATGTCTTTATTCCTTTGGCATGGCTTATCTCCTTCTTCTTCCTCAAACCTTAAAAAGAGGACAGCTGTTGCTGGATATGCTTATGAGTGACCGACTACTTGTCTCGTAACATTTTGACTGTAAATGGTGCTCGGAGACACAAAATAAGTAAGGCAAATTCTTTTCTTCTTTAACTAAGCAGTTCTGCTGATACTGGGAGTCTCTGTAATTTTCTGGTCTGCACCATTATTTACCCTGTTAGGCGTGGGAAATCTGGAACCATTTTAGATGGCATTTATAAGAGAACAAGCATGTGTGCATCAGTGAAGGTATCAGGGTGGTGAGTTTAAGATAAAAAAGGCAGGTGGCCAAGAAATATTGATGCTGATCCACAGCACTACAGTGTGATACTGATGCAGCACCCACTTTCATGTCAGTGCAGGCAGCCTCACATTGGGAAATCCTAGACAGACCTGGAAGGTGGGGTATTATGTGAGCTGTGCCTGCTCAGGGATCTGTTGTAGTAGGGGCAGGGGGGAATTCATCAACACAATGCAGTTGGTCCCAGATAATGTCCAATGATTTGGCAAAGGGGAAAAGATGCTCTCATTTTATAATATACCGAACTGAATCCAGACAAATTAAGTTGCACCTGCCTGTTCCCACTGAAATGGTTTTCAGTTCCATTCAACCCATTATGTGAACTGGGGAAAATGGGGTGCTGAGATGCTTTGTCCATCTGCTTCAGTAGTGTCTGCTCTGGCTGGCAGCAGCTCTTCAGGATCTCAAGAAAGAAAGATTTTCACATCGCTTGCTCCCTAATCCTTTGATCAGGACCTGTCATGGATTGAACCTTGAACCCTTTGCCACTGACCTACGGCCCTTCCCTTCTACATGGGGCTTGGTATGGTTGTAGAAATGCTTTTGGGTGTGTGCTAATTTCCAAGTGCATACAGCCTGGGAGCATATCCTGCCAAACATATTTTCAAAGAGGAACTGATGATGCTGTATAGACCCATGAACCAGGAGCAGAGAACCAATGGCTATCTAGTGGTTGTTGGACTAAAGCTCCCATCATGCCTGACCATTGGCCATGCTGGCAAGGGCTGGTGGGAACGGGTGTCCAGTTGAGGGCCACTGAATCCCCCTCCCTGCTATTTTTGTTTACTGTAAACCACTTTTGAGTTTATTTTATACAGAAAGGTTTGTGGCTTCCCAGAAGTATGTGGTTGGCTACTGTGGGATGAAGAATGCTGGACTAAATGGACTTTCACTCTGATCTAGCAGGATTCTCTCCCTAGCAGAGCAAGTTTTTTTCTGCTGGAATAACTTAACTAAGGTTGTGTACAGTGTACACACATTATACCTTAAAAACATGTTCAAAACACATTCTTTGCCACGAAGAATGAAGGGCGCAGTAGTTTACCCCTCACAGCATTGCAATTCCCAGCTACCCTTAACAAACTGTGGTGCCCAGAGTTCTTTGAGGTGAAGAAAGTGCTTCAAATGTGCTTTAAAGGTGCGGCCAGAATCCATGCAAAGTGCTCTTGATCATGTGCTGGTTCAAGGCATATTAGTGGATTGAGCAGTATTCTAAATTATGTTAACAATTCTGAACTGAACCAGATTAATTAATATAACATTAAAGAGAGTGACACATATGAACTATTAAGAAACATCATTTTAACACCTGTTTCCTGAAACTATATTGATTCAAACCAGAGAGCCAACAGACATGAGGACCAGGCAAGGAATTGTAGCAAAGATTGAGTCTCTTTAGGCACTGAAAACTGAAAAACATAGTTATGTGACATCTTGGGCCAATTGTATGTAAAGACAAGGATTTTGTCTATGTAACATTCTTTAAGTCTGCCCCCCACAAAAAAAGGGGGAGGGGGAGGGAGGTGATATTAGACCTGGTGGAACAAACATGGTACAGAATGTTCAGTCTTTGGCACCAACCTCCTGGTGATGGCAGAACTTGTACCTGATTTTAAACAGAGTTTGCAGGATTCCATACTTATAAAGCAAAAGATGAGAACAGCAGTGCAGCCAAGAGAAGCTGTTGCAGCATCAGCAGGAGGTATGGAGAAGAAGAAGATGAAAGCAATGGCCAGGAAGGTTCCAAATGGGGACATTGCTGCTGGGACTCCTGCTAATTTGAAATGCCTCTGATGGGCTTTCCCTATAGAGATGGCTTGCATTATCCTTGCACTAGTCTGCCCTGGCAAAGCTAACGTGAAGGAGGTGAAGTTCCAAGATGCATTTTGGTCTGTACCATGCCTCAGATAGCTCCTAGTTATAGGGCTACCTTGGCCCTATGTCTGGCAAACATCCTTTGGCAGGTAAAAATCATCCCACTTTCTGAGAATGTACACGGTGTTCGTTCCCTCAGTTATAACCTAGACTCTTACCTTGAATCAGGGGGAGCATGTTGTGGCACCAGAAAAATGGGGGGAACACAAGGAGCAAAGTATAATTCCAGGCGGCTAAGTTGTGTCCCACATCTGAAAGAAGTGTAACAGCATATGCAAATAGCAGGACTCCAGCAATGCAGGTGGAAAGCTTCTTGTTTGCGGGGGATTGACTGAACTCCTGTCCTTTTCTGGTTAGCACACCCATGCCTGAGTTCTCTTGGGGTGGACCTTCCCTGTAGAAATGCTTTGCCCCCCAAGAGACCAAATCTCTGTCACCAACATGCACACTCTTTTGGTGTTGAGCAAGGGGAGTCAGGAGAGATCAAACAAGCTGCTCCCTGGTGGATTGAGCACCAGGGCTCTTTCTCCCATTCCCAGTAGAGCGCCTTTGAAGTACAAACTTTTAAATATGCTCTTTTCGGCAAACTAATAAACAACTTTAAGCATTTGCTGAGGAAGACGTGTGTTTGTCCTGCATGCTATTCCTGCAGGCTGTTTTCCACTATTGCCTCTGGTTGCAACCTAAGTCCTGGTGGACGTTTTAGTCTCCAGGAGGAGCAGAGGAAGGGAGTCAAATGGGGAAGAGAACTAAAAATGGGAGAGACACAGCAGGACTGGGTCTGTGAAGAGAAGGGCCTGGCTGGAAAAGCGCAATGGGTGGTGGAAGAAGCACATAGACTGGGGCGTGGGCAGCCCTGCCAGGAGGGCCAACTGGTCTAGCGCAGGGGTGGAAAGTCTCTTTCAGAAAAGGACCACGTTTCCTTGTGGGCAATCTGAAAGCTGCATGATAGTGTTGGACAAGACTAGAAAAGGGAAGAAGAGGTCAAGACAACAGGTCCCAACCATTAAAATGCCAGAGGTTTATATATACACATTGGCCTCTTTTAGCCTACATGGATCACTGCCTTGCCGTGGCGAAGGGGCTTGAAGAACTCAGAGAAGCTATGAACTACGCCGAGCAGGGCACACAAGATGAACAGGTCATAGTGGAGAGTTTTGACCAAACGTGATCCACCTGGAGGAGGAACCGGCAAGCCACTCCAGTATCCTTGCCAAGAAAACTCCATGGACAAAGACAACAGGCATATAAAAGTTATGACGCTGGAAGATGAGCCCCTCAGGTCGGAAGGCGTCCAACATGCTACTGGGGAAGAGCGGAGGGCAAGTACAAGTAGATCCAGAGCTGATGAAGCGGCTGGGCCAAAGCCGAAAGGACGCTCAGTTGCGGATATGCCTGGAAGCGAAAGGAAAGTCCAATGCTGTAAAGAAAAATATTGCATAGGAACCTGGAATGTAAGAACCATGAACCTAGGTAAGTTGGAGGTGGTCAAAAATGAGATGGCAAGAATAAATATTGACATCCTGGGCATCAGTGAACTAAAATGGACGGGAATGGGCGAATTCAGTTCGGATGACCATCACATCTACTACTGTGGGCAAGAAACCCGTAAAAGAAATGGAGTGGCCCTCATAGTCAACAAAAGAGTGGCGAAAGCTGTACTGGGATGCAATCTCAAAAATGATAGAATGATCTCGATACGAATCCAAGGCAGACCTTTTAACATCACAGTAATCCAAGTTTATGCACCAACTACTGGTGCTGAAGAAACTGAAATTGACCAATTCTATGAAGACTTACAACACCTTATAGAAGTGACACCAAAGAAGGATGTTCTTCTCATTATAGGGGATTGGAATGCTAAAGTAGGGAGGCAAGAGATAAAAGGAACAACTGGCAAGTTTGGCCTTGGAGATCAAAACGAAGCAGGGCAAAGGCTAATAGAGTTCTGTCAAGAGAACAAGCTGGTCATCACAAACACGCTTTTCCAACAACACAAGAGACGACTCTACACATGGACATCACCAGATGGGCAGTATCGAAATCAGATTGATTATATTCTCTGCAGCCAAAGATGGAGAAGCTCTATACAGTCAGCAAAAACAAGACCTGGAGCTGACTGTGGCTCAGATCATCAGCTTCTTATAGCAAAATTCAAGCTTAAACTGAAGAAAGTAGGAAAAACCACTGGGCCGGTAAGATACAATCTAAGTCAGATCCCTTATGAATACACAGTGGAAGTGACGAACAGGTTTAAGGATTTAGATTTGGTGGACAGAGTGCCTGAAGAACTATGGATGGAGGCTCGTAACATTGTACAGGAGGCAGCAACGAAAACCATCCCCATGAAAAGGAAATGCAAGAAAGCAAAGTGGCTGTCCAACGAGGCCTTACAAATAGCGGAGGAGAGAAGGCAAGCAAAATGCGAGGGAGATAGTGAAAGATACAGGAAATTGAATGCAGATTTCCAAAGAATAGCAAGGAGAGACAAGAAGGCCTTCTTAAACGAGCAATGCAAACAAATAGAGGAAAACAACAGAATGGGAAGAACCAGAGATCTGTTCAAGAAAATTGGAGATATGAAAGGAACATTTCGTACAAAGATTACCATAATAAAGGACAAAAGTGGTAAGGACCTAACAGAAGCAGAAGACATCAAGAAGAGGTGGCAAGAATACACAGAGGAATTATACCAGAAAGATATGGATGTCTCGTACACCCCAGGTAGTGTGGTTGCTGACCTTGAGCCAGACATCCTGGAAAGTGAAGTCAAATGGGCCTTAGAAAGCACTGCAAATAACAAGGCCAGTGGAAGTGATGGTATTCCAGCTGAACTATTTAAAATTTTAAAAGATGATGCTGTTAAGGTGCTACACTCAATATGCCAGCAAATTTGGAAAACTCAGCAGTGGCCAGAAGATTGGAGAAGATCAGTCTACATCCCAATCCCAAAGAAGGGCAGTGCCAAAGAATGCTCCAACTACCGCACAATTGCACTCATTTCACACGCTAGCAAGGTTATGCTTAAAATTCTACAAGGAAGGCTCAAACAGTACGTGGATCGAGAACTCCCAGAAGTGCAAGCTGGATTTAGAAGAGGCAGAGGAACCAGAGACCAAATTGCAAACATGCGCTGGATTATGGAGAAAGCTAGAGAGTTCCAGAAAGACATCTACTTCTGCTTCATTGACTATGCAAAAGCCTTTGACTGTGTCGACCACAGCAAACTATGGCAAGTTCTTAAAGAAATGGGAGTGCCTGATCACCTCATCTGTCTCCTGAGAAATCTCTATGTGGGACAAGAAGCTACAGTTAGAACTGGATATGGAACAACTGATTGGTTCAAAATTGGGAAAGGCGTACGACAAGGCTGTATTTTATCTCCCTGCTTATTTAACTTATATGCAGAATACATCATGCGAAAGGCTGGGCTGGATGAATCCCAAGCTGGAATTAAGATTGCCGGAAGAAATATCAACAACCTCAGATATGCAGATGACACAACCTTGATGGCAGAAAGTGAGGAGGAATTAAAGAACCTTTTAATGAGGGTGAAAGAGGAGAGCGCAAAATATGGTCTGAGGCTCAACATCAAAAAAACGAAGATCATGGCCACTGGTCCCATCACCTCCTGGCAAATAGAAGGGGAAGAAATGGAGGCAGTGAGAGATTTTACTTTCTTGGGCTCCATGATCACTGCAGATGGTGACAGCAGCCACGAAATTAAAAGACGCCTGCTTCTTGGGAGAAGGGCAATGACAGGCCTAGACAGCATCTTGAGAAGTAGAGACGTCACCTTACCAACAAAGGTCCGTATAGTTAAAGCCATGGTTTTCCCAGTAGTGATGTATGGAAGTGAGAGCTGGACCATAAAGAAGGCTGATCGCCGAAGAATTGATGCTTTTGAATTATGGTGCTGGAGAAGACTCTTGAGAGTCCCATGGACTGCAAGAAGATCAAACGCATCCATTCTTAATGAAATCAGCCCTGAGTGCTCACTGGAAGGACAGATCGTGATGCTGAGGCTCCAGTACTTTGGCCACCTCATGAGAAGAGAAGACTCCCTGGAGAAGACACTGATGCTGGGAAAGATGGAGGGCACAAGGAGAAGGGGGCGACAGAGGATGAGATGGTTGGATAGTGTTTTCGAGGTTACCAGCATGAGTTTGACCAAACTGCGGGAGGTAGTGGAGGACAGGGGTGCCTGGCGTTCTCTGGTCCATGGGGTCACGAAGAGTCGGACACGACTAAACGACTAAACAACAACAAAGCCTACATAAAAACCCCACTCCCCCCTTCAAACTTGGCTCCCCTAATTATTATTTTTTTTGAAATTTCAACAGGATTGGAATATCACAATTTTGATTATCATTATTATTTACTTCTATTGTGCATTTTTTAAAGGAAACACCCTCACAAATCTCTGTATGCCCCTTGTTTGTGTGCCCCACTGGTTGAGAAACACTGCGCTATCCAGCAAGCAAGAGAGATTATCACTGTCAAGAACATATTCCAGCCAGACAAAGGCAATTGGACGGGGGCAGGGTGGTCTCTGTTATGGGTGAGGCTCAAGGAGGCAAGGATACTGCCTGGGTAGGGGTGTTGGGGAGAGTCCCAGAGGCTGCATGAAAGGCCACATTCACTGTGTCTAATAGGCATTGTTCTGTGAACACCTACTTTGTGTCTCCACCTCCTGGTTTAGTGCCATTCTTCTTCACAACATTCTTGCAAGGTAGGTCAGCATTTTAATCTAAGTAGTGAAAATATGCAAGGAAGCTGAGAGGAGTGACTTGCCTAAGGCTAACTGTTGGGTTCATAGCAGGGGCAAGATACGAACTCTGGACTTTTAAGTTCATCCTTCAGTTATTCAGCTACTACATTACAATCCTAGGCTCACAGAAACCCCAACAGAGGGAAGGGAATGTAAGTGTTTCTTGTGGATGAGGCTCTCACAGTGGAAAGGGGGAAAGAACTGCCTGAGAGAAAAGAGTAACGTAAAACTCTGGCCTCTGCAAATCTATGCATTTAGCAGGGTAAAGACTTCTAACCTGGGGAAAATGTGATTCAACATTTCCAGAAGAGGAGTCTGAAAAGCAAAATGCTAAGGACGGTTTGTTTATTTGATCTGCTCAGAACATATACATCTAACTAGGGTGTGACTATATATGCTTGTAGTCGTTTATGAAATGGCAAAATGGGTTTTAAAGAAAATGGATGAAGCTGTAAAGATCCACATTTACAGAGAGACCCTGGAGACACTGCTTGCAAAAGCAATTGTTTTAATACCACTCAAAACAGGGCTTTTAAAGCTACATGCTCGGACTGCATGTTGCTCCAAAAAGTGTTGTATGTGTGCAGACATCTGTTGCTGGCAAATGAGCAGACCCAGGGCTGCTTGCCAGCTCGCCTTTTTTTGAAAGGGGAAAAAGGAGACTTGCAGTGTTAAATACATGTGTCATCACTGGGCTTCTCTCCCCGCCCGCCCCATCACAAAATCTAAATTGTCCTCTTGTGCAATCATATTAAAATGTGGGGGCTTTTTTGGGGGGGAGGAGGTAACCTCATAGCCCAGTAACGTTTATTTGAAATTGACTTCCATGTCTTGCTGTGTATGCCACAAACAACACACAACCAAATATTCTTAGTGGCAAGGGGGTTTCTCCACCAGTTATCAAGAGGAGTAAAGTGGGATTGAGTTGCAACAGCACCTCTGGCATACGGCAGTGAATTATGTTGTTGTTTTAAATCAGAAATTCTATTCAGAGGAATTGGCTGTAGACAATTCATTGGGCATTGTTCTACTGACTCTTTAGCAGCCAGGTTGCTGCTGGTGCTGGGGGGACGACGACTGACTCCCTGCTTCTCACAGATGGCCTTGAAGACAATGTGGATGCTGTTCCCCACTCCCTCTCCCACAAGTGATCCAGTTTTGGATATAATACTCCACACAGTTCTTAAGAGACTGTCTAGGAACCTCTTCCATGTAATGCGTACTTTGAGCCTTGTGTACTAAGCGGAAAGTTCCCAGTTCAAGACTTGTGGTGGGAGGTGGAGGTTTGAACTTTAATGATGAGGTGTCCATAATTGCAATGCTTTTTGTGTGATGATTGCAGTGCTTTTACTATATAGCAAGAATGAAGAACCTGGGGCCCTCCAGATGTTGTAGGGCTACAACTCCTACCACCTCAGACCATTGGCAATGCTGACTGAGGATGATAGGCGCTGGAGTCCAACAACATCTGCAGGGCCAGAAGTCATCTATCCCTGATATATGAGGTCCCAGATTCAGTTCACACTTCAGTTAAAGGATCTCAGGTAGAAAGCACTGGGGAGGTGCACTATTAGTCACAATAGCACAGGGCTAGCCAATGTGGTGCCCTCCAGATGTTTAGAATTACGACTGCCATCAGTCTCAGCCAGCAAGGTCAATGGCTGAGGATGAATGGAGTTATAGTCCAGAGCACACAAAGTCAGCAATCCCTACTGTATGGCAACATCTGATGTTCATCACAGCCATGGATGGACAGCTCTGCGAATCAGCTTCTGCACAATAGCCATAATGTGTAAGTCTCAGCTTTTATTTCAGTGATTAAGAGTGGAATGAAGGTAGACAAGGTAATACCTTTTGTTGCTGCTGGTGTTCAGTTAATTAAGTTAATGTGCGTGCTTGAGTTGAACAGAGCCACAGTTCCATCTAAGAGAGTTTTGAGAAACCCTATCTTTAGCTGCTCTCGCCCACAGAAGATGGCTTGATAGAAATTAAAACCCCTGTCTGCTGTACATCCCTTTTAAAAATCAAACCGTCAATGCAAATTCAAGGCTACATAATCCCGTATCCAGAGTTATGCAGACCTAAATCCCATTAATTTCACCGAGACTTAAGTGGGAATAGCAAGTCTCCCAAGACTGCAGCTTTAGTATATGCACATAAAATGTATAATAGGAAGAGCTGCATTCTTAGTGGAAATTAAAAGGCAGAGGATAATCAGTTGTAAGAGAGGAGTTAATAGCTGATCAATCACAGGTTTCTTAAGGGGGGAAAATCCAGGCAAAAGGAAGTAAAATGCAGTGACAAAAGAAATGTATCAGGTCTGATTGCCCATTCATTTATAGAGGTATTTTTAAGGATGATAAAAAACTAAACATAAATTATGTGTTGGAAGTCTTTCATCTTTGTGAAGCTTAGCATTCCTTAGCTTTTTATATTTGTATATAAATATTTTTCCTTGAAGCACAGTTAGCTTAATTGGAGGTAAAAGCTATTCCATTCCATTTATTGGAATGTCCTAATATGATTTCCCCTAGTTAATCATGTCTATTCCTAAATATAAGTTTCCTTTTTCTTTTCTTTCAAGTTACTTCAAAATGAGAGGGCCTGCGTCGCTCTTTGACCTTCTGTTATATATCAGACCCTTGAAATGCAGCATTTCCAAAACGCAGCAGATGGATTTAGTAAATTACAGCCTGCAGAGGAAACGGTACCCGGAGCCGAGTTAGGATAGAGTGTGGGGTTAAATGACACTGGGAGATTTTCTCAACTGCATTCTTCTTCTTACTGGAGAATGTGGAGCATTTGCTTCCTGTGACAAGCACAGCAGAACCCTCATTATGAGCTTCAGTACGCTAAAGTTCTGTAAAGTGCATTTCCTTCAACAGGTTTCTTTTTGATATTTTGCCTCTGATGGATGGACCTGTTGTTTTCTTTTGGAAAGGGTTCTCCTGAGGGTAGAGCTTTTGAATTCTACAGGTATAGTTGAATTTGTTTGTTTATTTGGTTTCCAGCTCACCTTCATAGGCACCAAGGCGCCTGAGATCCTGAGGCACATGAGCTTGTCAGTTCTCTGTTGTACTAGGCAGAGATTCCCAAACTGTGTGCTGGGGTCCAAAGAGTATGCCACAATATGTTTGCTCCTTTCCCCTCACAGAGGTACAATTCCCAGAGGTACTTGGGAAGAGGTATTGATAGTTAAAACCACTCTGGGAATTGTAGTTCTGTGAGGCAAATAGAGGTCTCCCAATAATTCTCAGCAACCTTAACAAACGACAGTTCTCATAATTCCTTGGAGGGGCAGCCATGACTGTTCCTCTGGTTATAAATAGGAAGTGCCAGGAGGTGGGTAGGGTGGCTTAGCTATTATAAATTTGGGGAATGTAGGCACATGGTATGTCTGATGTTTTCTTTTCATAGGTAGCACTGGGAAACCAGTGCACTTGGGATTTCAGTTTTATATCCAAGAACAGTGTTGCTGCCACTGTTGTCCCTGACAGGGGCTCAGTTTCTCCAGCTGCTGAATGACAGCCAGCCCTTCATTATTTCCTGTTCTGTAACTGTCAAAGATACAGAACCCTGTCAGGGTGAAACAGAGCTGGCAACCCTAACAGTAACAAATAAAATTAATTAAGGCAAATATAAGGGGGGAAAGGTCCCACCATTATAACATTCTGGAGATTATTAAATTGGCACCTGATGAGTTAATAACTCAATTTGGTTTATTATTATTATTAATAATAATAATAATAATAATAATAATTTATTTATATCCCACCCATCTGGCTGGGTTTCCCCAGCCACTCTGGGGAACAGAATACTAAAATCAGCCAACAGAATACTAAAAATATGATAAAACATCAAACATTAGAAACTTCCCTAAAGAGGGATGCCTTCAGATGTCTTCTAAAAGTCAGAGAGCTGTTTATTTCCTTGACATCTGGTGGGAGGGCATTCCACAGGGCGGGTGCCACTACTCAGAAGGCCCTCTGCTTGGTCCCCTGTAACCTCACTTCTCACAGTGAAGAAACCGCCAGAAGGCCAACGGTGCTGAATGATGGGGGTGGAGACCGATGTAAACAACAAACAGGCATGGGTGAACTCACTGTATTTCTAAAGAAAAACAGCTTAATGGGCAATACAGGACCAGACAACATAGTTGAGCCTTTTTTGCTGGTCCCCACCTGGATTTGGCATGGAGGGTAAGTTGTAAGCAAGCATGACTTACAAATCATTGCACAACATCATTACTAATCACCAGGCACACCTGTTAAGGCACCAGCCTTAACTTCCAGTAACCCAGATTTGTGAAGTTTGACCCAGCTGACGTTTTAGTGGTAAAGAGTGAGTTTTCCTGGGGGAAACAGAAACTATGCTATGCCACTGGGTCATTGGATCAACCTGGACACGAACAGTTATAAGAGGACTTCTTATTCCGTTAAGCCTTATTTGAGTAACAAGGTCTTCCTGATTATTATTTTGTGTGTATGTTCCTATAGCCCTTCTTCCTGGCTTATTCCTGCTTTGTATTTCAGTACTGACTCCATCCCATAGCTGCTGATTCCAAGTTCCTGGATCACCTCTGACTGCTGCCTGTGGCCAAGTCCTGCCCTGACACCTATGAGGTCACTGCCAGATGGAGAGACAAGGCTGGAAGATAATTGCACTCTTTATCCACTACACCATGAAAAAATATGTGCTGTTAGCATGGTAGGCGCATCAATCAATAGGCATCCCTTTCAACCCTTTATATCAAAGATCCATTTGTTTACAAGAATATAAAACGAGGTGAACAGTAAATGAGAGAAAGGTAGATGTGATCACAAACCCTTTCCAGGTCCATTAGCCTTAACTTCTCTTTCTAATGTTCTGCTACTATGTTTATGGCATTTCCAGGTCCAGGCTCATCCTTTCAGCTTGTATTCCATTAAGGAATTATTATTGAATTTATTGGATTGGTTATGTGACAAGGGACTGAAGAGCATCTGTTAATTACTGCATGCTTCCCTGATGGTTTTCGAGTGTTGCTCCAAGTCTTGAATATCAGTAAAATGAGCTTAAGTGGCAGAAAAGTACCACCATGATAAAAGAGATACTTTTAGGAGGATAAAGAAGGTGTCTGTGTTTATTATTTGAGTAGTTCAATTAAAAAATTGTGTTGTTGTGTGTGTTTTTTAAATCTGACTTTCCCAGCAAGTTCGTGACTAAGCTTGCAAATATTTTTTACTAGTACTGTTCCATAGGATTTCACCATGTGCCATCACCATCAGTCTTGCTAAGGAAGAATTAAGTATATTACAAATAGTCTCATTATTAAGTGCTTGCAAACCTACTGCAGTTCCATTGTTCCAATCCTTTTTCGTTTGTTCTAACCTGAATGGGATGATTTCCATAATACTATCTATCTGTCCCAATCCATTGCCTTGCAAACATTTGGGTCACCGGAATACATGGTTCATAATCATGTGACAGATCTTGGTGGACATTGCTGCCTGGTTAAGGATGACTCAAGGGATTTGCCGGTGTGCAAAATTAGGCTTGCAGGAGCTACCTCAACAACCACCGTCATCCGACTTCTGCCAAAAGGAAATTCTGATGCTCTTCCAGGCATGCCTCAACAAACCTATCCATTTGCAGAGCTGCTCTTACTCACCTACCTCTGTCAACAATATTATAGTTGCCATCTGCTCCCCGCCTCTAGCAGCAATCTTTGAAGAATACAGTGGTACCTCGGGTTACATATGCTTCAGGTTACATACGCTTCAGGTTACAGACTCTGCTAACCCAGAAATAGTACCTTGGGTTAAGAACTTTGCTTCAGGATGAGAATAGAAATTGTGCTCCGGCAGCGCGGTGGCAGCGGGAGGCCTCATTAGCTAAAGTGGTGCTTCAGGTTAAGAATAGTTTCAGGTTAAGAACGGACCTCCGGAACGAATTAAGTACTTAACCTGAGGTACCACTGTACTGGTTTTCAAAAGTGGCCTCTATTCCAAGCATTCAATAATATCTGGACTTAACTGGACAAATCCTACAAGGCTAGGGAAGTGAAAGAAGGATATTGTGAGATGGATCCAGTGCTTTTTTTCCTTCTTCTAAAAAAATGTTTAGGGGTACTCTCATTTTGACTCAAGAAAACCACCATTTTATAGTTCAAATCGGGAAAAATAAATACAGTAAATGGACAAAAGTACAAAGATTCACAAAATGTTTAGGGGTATGCGTACCCCTGCGTTCCCCCAGAAAAAAAGCACTGGATGGATCTATCCTGAGTGCCTGTGACATCTGGCCCTTAGGAAATCAGTACTGCAGACAGTGCAGAGTGAATATACTGAAAGAGAACAAGTGCAATTTGTGGAGGAGGATGCTAAGGCGACGAAGACGAAGCATTCATTTCAAGCCTTCAGGATCAAGGGTGCTAAAAATCTAAATGAAGTCTACAGAAGTTCTGCAACAGAGTCAGGTAGCTCGCATTTTTTAAAATACTAAAGCAGCTGTAATTAAAACAGTGCAAAGGAAACAGAGCTCTGTTGCATCATGTGAACAAAGGATCATCTTTCTAGGCTTTTGTTTACCTTGATGTTTGCTGAAGCTGAGGCAGTCAGTGATGTACTGCAAGCAGGGAATGTGGTTACACCTTCCCAGATCCAGACTGCCATGTGATGAGGGGCTAATAATAATAATAATAATTTATTATTTATATCCCACCCATCTGGCTGGGTCTCCCCAGCCACTCTGGACTGCTCCCAACAAAATATTAAATCACGACAAAACATCAGACATTAAAAACTTCCCTAAACAGGGCTGCCTTTGGATGTCTTCTAAAAGTCAGATAGTTGTTTATTTCCTTGACATCTGATGCGAGGGCGTTCCACAAGGTGGGCGCCACTACCAAGAAGGCCCTCTGCCTGGTTCCCTGTAACCTTACTTCTCGCAGTGAGGGAACTGCCAGAAGGCCCTCGGAGCTGGACCTCAGTGTCCGGGCTGAATGATGGGGGTGGAGACACTCCTTCAGTTATGTCGGGCTGAGGCTGTCTAGGGTTTTAAAGGTTAGCACCAACACTTTGAATTGTGCTTGCAAACGTACTGGGAGCGAAGAACAGCTAGGTTGCTTCTAGATGTGGACTTGGTGCTCCTGAGCTTTGTGCTCTGCTCACTCAGCCCACTGCTCACTGCTGCGGGTGTCACTCCATCAATGCAGTATTTCCCCCTGCCCAACTTGCAGCCAGGGTTCTGCCCCACCATTCCCAATGGGCACCAGCCCCCAGGACAGACCCCAGGAGCCCCCACCTACTTGCAAGGCTGTGGGTTGAAAGCAGCATTCTGTCTGCTTCAGGAGAGCAAGAAGAAGAAGTTTTGAATCTCTCCTGTCCAGGAGAAACATTTGCATTTTGCAGCTGGCTAGAAAGCAGAAGCGCTTGAGCAGTTAGGGCAAGGACTACATGCATAGTATTATTCATAGATCATGTTATTAAAGATCTCAAGAAGCTGATGGGATGAAAATAATCAGACAGTTTTGTAGCTGACTGTGATGAAATGCAGCGGAGTGTTATAACTGCAGTCCACACATCCCACTGAATTCAGTGTGGCCGACTTCTTAGCAAGCATGCATAAAATCAGACTGTATGTACGTAAAAAAAACCCCCCATAAGAGTGTAATCAGAGGGTTTGTAGGAAATCATAGAGTATAATCAGACAGTATGCTGGAAATCATGCTAAACTGAAACAATTGCACCTTGGCATTTTTACCGCTAAAAAAAAAATCAAATTAGTGCTGCTAAACTGAGTGCTATATTACTGAATGGAGCAGCGTAGTGAAACTTACCACCCTAAGTGAAGGCAACAAACTTGGTGACAAGGAGCAACTTTTGTGATAACAGAGTACATGTCACCTGAAGCTATAGTGTGGAGATAAAGATTTTAGGCACCACAATTTATTTGCTTCCTGGAATACCTAGTTATAGAAGCCACCCACAGAGGCAGCTGTTCCTTTAGTGTTCCACATGGCACAGAAATGAATCCAAGCTGTGAATATGATTATTGCAGAATGATTATTGTTCAACACTAGAGCTGCAACAAATAACTGAATAATCAGTTAGAGTAATCCATCAAAACTGTTGCTGTGCAATGCAATGCAAGTCTACTTGCATAGCAGTAATAATAAAATTATTATTTATTACATCTGAAGACAGCCCTGTACCAGGAAGTTTATAATGTCTGATGCTTTATTATGTTTTATATATTCTGTAAGCCGCCCAGAGTGGCTGGGGAAACCCAGCCAGATGGGCAGGGTATAAATAATAAAATTATTATTAATTATTATTACTCAGAAGTAAGTCCCATGGAAGTCAATGAAACTTACTCTCATGTCAGTGTAAATAACTATTTTACACAGAAGTAAATCTTATTGGGGACGCGGGTGGTGCTGTGGTCTAAACCACAGAGCCTAGGGCTTGGTGATCAGAAGGTCGGCAGTTCGAATCCCCGTGATGGGTTGAGCTCCCGTTGCTTGGTCCCTGCTCCTGCCAACCTAGCAGTTTGAAAGCACGTCAAAGTGCAAGTAGATAAATAGGTACTGTTTCGGCGGGAAGGTAAATGCCGTTTCCATGCGCTGCTCTGGTTCGCCAGAAGTGGCTTAGTCATGTTGGCCACATGACCTGGAAGCTGTACGCCGGCTCCCTCGGCCAATAAAGCGAGATGAGCGCCGCAGCCCCAGAGTCGGCCATGACTGGACCTAACGGTCAGGGGTCCCTTTACCTTTAAATCTTATTGAATTAAATGGGTCTAACTTCTAGGTAAGGGAGGTCAGGAGTGCAGTCTTAATTGACTAAATAATTGCCCTGAATGAAGCAGATTTAACTTAAGTATTATGTGGCAAGCATTGTCTTAGAATAGGCATTCCTCCTGTATCTCTCACAAAGGAGAGGGTGCCTCTTCTAAGATGATGCTTGCTATGACATATGTGTTTCATCCATGTGCAAATTTTAACAATAGATTAAACAGATCAAGACACTCATGACTCACTAACTAAGATTTTCTTAACTAGGTTACAACACTGTTGATCATTCTCAACATACTGGATTTGAAGTTGCCTTAGCACCAAATATGCTGCTTTCCCACCAATGTTGTCCCCCAGTTTCAGCGAAAAGATGAACTTGGGTGTGGTTGTAGCTGTTGTAGAACTTCTGCACTTTGAGACTGGAATTGGCACATTGCATCCACGGGGCTGAGTAAAAGAGCCCTAGGTTAGCAGATAACAAGCCTAGTTTGGGCTCTTCACTGTCTAGGTAGGCCACTATCAGATGTCTTGCACTGCCTTGATGATGGATTTGTTGTACTTTCCTGTAGTTTCCTGGTAACCTTTGCAGTATTAATATGCTGTTCCTCATAAACCATAACATGAGATAACTCTTTTTATGGGGCATCTACCCAACACTTGCATCAGCTTGTTGTTTCCTTATGCTTCTTCTGATTTTTTAAAAAAAGAATTGTGCAATCTTGGTTGCTACTCTTTTGCATACTCTCTATTACGCCGTGATGTAGTTGGGTGGATGAGTCTATCGTGAGACACATTCTCTTTGGCATAGAGCTGAGCCAAACAATTTGCTCTGCTCTCTTTCTAGCACTTTCTGAGGTGGCGGCCCAGCAGTGGGTGGTGCCCACTGAAAATGGCAGGGTCGAAGGCAGGGAGACCAGCAGTTGGTGGAGCCTTAGCCAATGACAGGCAGAGCAACTTCTGGTAGGTTACAAATAAGAAGGCAGGCAGCTTGGGGCTGTCTGAGGGCCGACAGAGCCCTAATGGTCCAGCCTTCACTGGTGGTTGGGCAAAAGCAGGAAGCATTCATCCTTTGGGTGATGATGAATGCTAGTAATTTTTTGTGGTCTCAGGATGTTTATCATTACAAGAAGATGGCAGAGGGTAACATTGCTTTCTCTCCTGTTATGTACTGAGTTGAATAGGATCCAAACTGCAGCAGTCTGATTGGTCCTAGAACAATAGGATCCAAAAGGCAGCAGTCTGACTGGTCCTAGAACAATAGGATTCAGAATGCAGCAGTCTGATTGGTCCTAGAACAATGCAGCAGTATGATCGGTTGGCAGGAACTACCCAATCATGCTCCAGATAGAAGTGAATCCACAACCTGATTGGCTTACAGTAGAATTCCGGAATTAGCCAATCATGTGCAGCCCATTGTGTAAATAATGTATATAAAGCAGATACTTTGAGGGGACTTTCATTCATTCCTCCTCACCACTATGAGCTGAATAAAGAGCATGAAATCACTTTGCGACTCTGAGTATATTTCATCTCCTTTTACAGAACAAGCTTTGACGCTGCTTCAAGTAGTGACAGGGTTGCAATGAGTACATCTTCCCATTCTTCAGCCCTATATAATGGATCTGGCAAATGGTGCGAATCCTTATCTCCCGCAACCCCATAGATCAAGTTTAAGAGGTGGGGAGAGCCAGCCACCCATCAGTCATATGACATTGCAATTACATCAGGTGAATTATTTTTGAAAAGCGCTCTGCATGTAAACTCTGCACTGTGCAGCAAGCTATGCAAGCCCTGGCCACCAGCTGATCACCAGGGTTTTCATGCACAGTGCTATGCAAGCTCCGATGACCAGCCGCACTGTGCCATAGTATAAAATGCCCCATAGGGAACACTGCTATATCATGATGGAAAAAGATGGCTACCCCAAACAGCCCTGGCAAGGTGTGTCTGTGCATGTGGACATGCACCTTTGTAAACTACCCTGAGGTAGCTTGCTCAGCTGCCTAATCCTATCAAGTAGTAAGGCTTTTCTTTTCTATCACGTATCAGCTGCCAATGTTTGGTAGAATGTGTGGTAAAGTGATCATCTAGAAATTCAGTGTTTATGGCAACCTCCTGCTGCTTTTTACAGCATGTTTGTATCATGCCATTACGCTAGTTCAGTACATCACCACTCTTGGCAGATTTTTTCCATTTCTTTAGAGGAAACAGTCAAACATCTGCTCTTCTTTAACAAGTCTGTGTGTGTGATTCTGTGATGTGTGTGTATGTATTAAGCTTGGGTACCAGAAGACACATAAAACATCATTGACTTAAAAGACTGCAATTCCCCGTTTCTCTTCCTTTTTGAGGAAGTTGTTGAAGAAGGAAGCCAATGTTAACTTTTTCGGCTAATTATCCATCAAGAGTTTTAATATCTGTGTTTGGGAAAATTTCAAGGCCACCGTCTGGACCACCACCCAAGACACTTAGGGCAGGAACTTTAGGGATTTTAAGATTTCATGTTCCAAATCAAACTGCTTGGCTTACCAAAAGTTTATCTCATGGATATATAAATAAATTCTGAACTCAGGACCAGGACACTAGAAAGGGTGGCGGGGCGGATACATTTTAAATTTTGTTCTGATTGTTCTTCATGTTTGCTTACTCTGTTGCCTGCAAGATCCTAGCTGCCATATTTTTACTCCCATCCACCGAATTGTTTGTGAAGCAGCTCACTCATTAACTGTTGGACTTCTTTCCAGTCTTCTGAAGGTTTCAACTTCACATAGTCAGCCATCTTCAACAATTTGCCACTCATACCTATTTTAGATGGAAAAGAGCCAGAAATTCATGAACAGGATGCTTTAGCACCCTAATAAAACTGTGCCTACACTTATTTCCCATCTCCCATTTTGTGTTTATACCCCCGGCCATTTTTCACCGGTTCCTTTTTTGCACACTTATAGCTCAGTTACAGAACTTGAGTAAAATAATTTGAAGAAAGGGAGTAAGAGTCACAGTGAGAAGACTTGCAGCAGAGTGGGGCACTTAGTATGGAAAGGCTCCATCCTCTTGGCAGATATGGAAGACTGATATAACTTCACGAGCATATGTGCTAACCTAGTCCAGCCTTTTGCTTGATAAATTAAATTCGGAGCTTATTCAAAGTAGTTCTTCTTTCAAGTAGACACACTGACTTCTGTTTCAAGCCAGCAACCTTGCAGAAATCAATGCATTTTGAGGTCGGTTCAGTTGTTATGCAGAGTACGGCAGGAAATTTGAGATCCTAGCTCTGCTGGATTCTGACCTCCCTCAACCCCCAGGGGGCATTTTGACAGATGGGTGGGATCATTCACCTGCCAAGCACCTGACATCACCTTGCTGTCAAGTGAAGTGTGTTCATTTGCTTGCACCGTTTGAATCAAACTGCATGGGCAGGTTTTCAGGAGCTTCTGACCACCTCATTGGCAGTCGGTGCAAATCCACTTTCTGAAGGGAGCCATATCTTTACCTGCTCTGTCCACCTGATGGTATGTATGACATCAAATGTAGGGCAGGTGGATGGGATTGAGAGAAAATAGCTTAATTGAGTCCGTGGCCCACAAGGTCCTCACCACTGTGCTAGGGCAAATGCCCATGCAAGTGAAGGGCCTTGTCACCATGTCATTCTTCCACCTTTGCTTTGTAACATTTGTGCAAATGTAAAGTGGCTTGATATTAGCAAAGTATGTATGCCCCTCCCTCAGATAGCTGACTGTTGGTTTGCAAGAGGGATGGCGCACAACTTGATGATAGCACATCACATTCTATGCCTTGCATAACATCTAGCCAAGCGCTGATCATCTGTAAAATGAGAATTATAACATTGGCACAGGGATCTGTGCCAATAAATCTTTCTGGGTTGTGATTGATGAAGGAATGCATGTGCCTTCAGACTGATTCTAACATCCAGTGGTAAAGTCCAGGGCTGGATCTAGACACATCAAAGAAGCATTTCAGTTAAACGCATTGCAAACTTTGTATGAGAAATCAGGTTGGCAAAAACGGAACTCCACAGCGCCATCTGGTGTCACAGTGTTATAATGCATATACAACGCATATAAAGCATTTTTTCTTTGCCAATGTAGCTGAGTCTCAGATTTCAGGTTTTCCGGATCATGATGAACCCTGAATCCAGGTTTTACGAAGGTTTTTATCCCCAACGTGGCCAGGAAAGGGACCACAAGTTGCATCCTCATCTGGCAACCTTCCCTGGAGCAATGGGTTCCTTCTCAGCACCAGGCAGAGAACATGTTCTCCTCACTCTCATGCAGGGATCACCAGCATCCTGAAAGGCAGCGCATGACCCCTTCCTTTCATTGCTGACAACACTTCTCTTTATAGACTAAGTTTGCTCAAAATGACCATGATGGCAGGGAAAAATACTTTGAGTTTCTTTTTTAATTGTCGATTTCCTTTGCTTAAGTAATGCTAATGCTGTAGTTCTAACGAAACTATGAATTAAGAGGTCATAAATCTAAAGATACTGTGACTACCACAATGTGGGATGCGGAACAAATAAGCCCTATGGGGTTTATTATATTACACCTTGCTTTGCACAGATGTTATCTATGCTACTTTAAATTATATTGTATTGCTTTCCTTTCAGTCATGACAAAGCATAAGTTGTGAACAAGAATACTGAGAATCCAGCCTGAGGAGAAATGAGGAAGAAGGCTGAGCTGAGAGCTTGGAAGTCCCTGAATTCTCAATTCAGCAGTAAATTTACAAGGTGGGTCTTGACAGGACACTACACTCTCTCCCAGCCCCCTACAAAGCTGGCAATAATGGGGAGTAAAATTAATACTGGTCTTTCTTGCAGGGCTGATTTCAGCCTTACTGAGATATTGTATCTGAAGCACTCTGAACATGGAAATGTGCTGTGTAAAAGCAAATTATGATCTCCATGCACTGCTTGCCAATCAGTCAATATTTAAAAACTGATAAGTGTTCAAACCTTATTTTAAATTTCAATAATAAACAAAATGCTTCTAATGAAAAATAAAAAGCTGGGCTCAAACAGCTTGATTGTATGTAACACACTCCAAACACGTCAGAGTTATCCAGAACCAAGTAGGAATAAGGGAGATTAAACTGGTCCATTGGGGGGGCCCCCTCCAATTTCTGGTGGACCACTTAGCGTTTGGAGTCTTGCGAAGAAAGGATTAGGTGTGCTTTGGTCTCAACCAGTGCATCAGGCACTTCTAATGCCATAGAGTATATAGAGGAGCACTAAGTACAGATGAGGTATATGCCAGTAGACTATGCAAAGTGTCAGCCGCCCGCCCCCCCCCCCCCCGTTCTAGAAGAATGTCAGCCTTCAGCCAGTAATCTGCATGTCATTTTCCTGTAGCTGCCACCCCATTGGAAATCAATGCCCTTTGCCTTAAATAATGCATTTGACATACAACCTGGCAATAATACAGACCGATCTAATGGGAGAGTGTATCCATTAGCCTTTTAGATAGACCAATTTCCTTCAAAACGAGTAGCTTGCAGTAAGGTTGTTCACACAGCTTATTTTAAGGCCTAAATCAGCCCAAATCCAGGTGCTCAAGGCCTAAAAACCTGAGATCTGTGCACAAAAAATTGTTCAGGAGTTGTTGACACTTTCATAATTGATTGCTTTCTGCAAGCTGTTTCTATACATGTGCACCCGTTAAAGTCACAAAACAGGGTGGTGTTGCATGGTGGCCATCGTATTAGGTGTGCAGCAGCAGGGATTTGGGTTCTCTGTGTTTATATTGGGCTTTCAGAGGGCTCCCGTGGGCTGCCACACAAGAGCGTGGATGTTCTGAAATTCTGACACCAGCAGCAGGAGGAGCTGAGGCAGGCAGACAATGCAATTAATCATAGTAGATAGCAGAAGGTGCTAGGCTTCCTACACCCCCTAGTGGACGGCTATGGAATGGCCAAGGTACTTGGCACAGTAAGCTTGTGCAAAAAGTGGGTGTTTCTTTTTTTAAAGCACCACCACTACTAATAAATAATTGTCCACCCTAAGGTCTCAAGCAGCTTACAGCATTAAAACATAATATTAAAAACAATTTAAAACAACCGAGATAGCCAGAGTGTGAGCTGTATCATTACATAGCCAGGCTAAGCATCATTTCTGTTCAGAAACGTAAAACAGCACCATATGGAATATTGCAATGCTTTAATATGCTCTAGAATCATTACCTGTTGGGCTACTACGATGAGACACAGCCTGTTAATTATGCCAAAATAACAAAACAAAACCCCAGAATGTATAATTATGTCTTCAGCAAAATACTTACCTTTTTTTTGGTATGAGTTGCAAATGATGTTTTTTTTTGTTTAGTCATTTAGTTGTGTCCAACCCATTGTGACCCCATGGACTAGAGCACGCCAGGCACTCCTGTCTTCCACTGCCTCCCGCAGTTTGGTTAGACTCTTGTTTGTAGCTTCGAGAACACTGTCCAACCATCTCGTCCTCTGTCGTCCCCCTCTCCTTGTGCCCTCCATCTTTCCCAGCATCAGGGTCTTTTCCAGGGAGTCTTCTCTTCTCATGAGGTGGCCAAAGTATTGGAGCCTCAGCTTCAGGATCTGTCCTTCCAGTGAGCACTCAGGGCTGATTTCCTTCAGAATGGATAGGTTTGATCTTCTTGCAGTCCATGGGACTCTCAAGAGTCTCCTCCAGCACCATAATTCAAAAGCATCAATTCTTTGGAGATTAGTCTTCTTTATGGTCCAGCTCTCACTTCCATACATCACTGATACTGAATATTAAAACAGTTTTCTTTCACATTGCCATCATTCCTGTGCTCAGGCACACGGTCCAGAATCTGTTCCTCTGTTCCCTGACTACATTAATTTTTCTCCCATTTCTTTTCAATTTTTTCATGAGTTAGTTCTTCAGTAATTTCTGCCAATACATTTTATGTTTATTCCACCTAACAAAGCCTACACCCTACTGAAATCAAATTGAAAGTTAGGTTTTCATTGAAGAAGAAAAGGCAAGATACGGAGTGCAATATGAGGACCGATTCCTTAGCGATACTATATACAATTCTCTGTCTCAGGCAAAAAAGAACAGAAGTGCTCTGAAACTTGCAATTTGTCTGGCAGGATGGGAAATTGTTTCTTTGCTTGCTAGTTTTGGAAAGGTCCTTATGAATAGATGCCATCCAGGACAGAGAGCATGACTAAGCAGCCAGAGAAAGGGAGCAAATATTAATTATGCTGAACTATAGCCAGTAATGGGACACGGGTGGCGCTGTGGGTAAAAGCCTCAGTGCCTAGGGCTTGCCGATCGAAAGGTCGGCGGTTCGAATCCCCGCGGCGGGGTGCGCTCCCGTTGCTCGGTCCCAGCGCCTGCCAACCTAGCAGTTCGAAAGCACCCCCGGGTGCAAATAGATAAATAGGGACCGCTTTCTAGCGGGAAGGTAAACGGCGTTTCCGTGTGTGGCTCTGGCTCGCCAGAGCAGCGATGTCACGCTGGCCACGTGACCCGGAAGTGTCTTCGGACAGCGCTGGCCCCCGGCCTCTTGAGTGAGATGGGCGCACAACCCCAGAGTCTGGCAAGACTGGCCCGTACGGGCAGGGGTACCTTTACCTTTACCTTATAGCCAGTAATGGTCCCTACTGATGAAATGCTGTATTTTTATGACCTGGTATAATTTGTAGCATGAAGCTACCCAGTCAGGCTTTGGAGAAGAAGTCATTAGCCTTTCAGAAGCTGCAAGAGTGACATCATGTGAGCAATGCATGTCTTAGCCTTCAGATGACAATATACCCAGTCTTCTGCTCTTGCTCTTTCTGGGGTCACTCCATGTTGCTAATGCAGGCTTCCTCAACCTCGGCCCTCCAGATGTTTTTGGCTTACAACTCCCATGATCCCTAGCTAGCAGGACCAGTGGTCAGGGTTGGTGGGAATGGTAGTCTCAAAACATCTGGAGGGCTGAGGTTGAGGAAGCCTGTGCTATTGGCACTGAGTCATGCTTGCATTTCATTCTGCAACACAAAATGTGATGGTTCAATGTTAAATCCTTCACCAAAGTCAGAGACTATGGCATCCTAATTTTGCTAGGATTAGAATCAGGGTTGCGCAAACCAGTCCTTTGGATAAATTGTATTCACCAGCCAATTCTAAAATGCTCTTCCTTGCCGCTACTTGTGGAACGCTATAATTGGATTGATTATAGGCTGCCTTTTTTCTGTGAAATGGGCCAGACTTTTGGGGATATTGGAGCAGAAAAGATCCAGTGCATTACAGAATGTTACATTCCAGCTTTGCATTCTAGGAATTCTACAGGACCCAAAAGAACAAAAATATGTTGGATAGAATGTCACAGTTCTAGCTATAGAGCTGCCATAATTTGCTATCAAGGGTGGGGTGGGGGTGTCAGGATAGAGAGATAGGAGACTTCCATCCACCCTGCAGGTCCCCAGGAACCATTTATATGGCCATGAATTCAAGAGCCAACCAGTGGCTCTAACTGGAGCAGCATCCTTCAAACTGGGAATTCCCTAGGTTCATACATCAGTGGACCATGGGGGATTCTAGCTCCCCACCTTGAAGGTTGAAGTCAACCTTCTCCATTTGCAGGGACTGTCCTTTTTGTGCAGAAATGCATCCCATTCATATAATCATATCTTGCTTCTAACTTAAGGGTTTAGGATCAGGAGATGGAAGTGGAAATCAAATGTTACAGATGCACAGCAGATTCTGCCCCTTCTGTTTGCATACAACTGGGTGAATGGGAGGCAGTATAAGAAGAAAAGGTACCAAATTCTTATGGGGGGGGCCTGTGGATCTTTCCATAATATGGGCCCTGCACTGCAGGGGGATTACAAGTACTAGGTATACGGCTGGAGGATTAAGTTACATTTAAAAAGGCACCTAAAAATTCAGGGGTGGTGTGCCTTAGTTGTTTATTCACCAGACAATGTAGGCCCTGGAAATGGTCCTTAATGTCTTCCCTATAACATATTATATTGAGACATGCAGTGTATTTAAAGTCTTAAAAGAAGACCCCCCTCCCCCACTCAGAAAAGCTCCACACCCTTCTCCCGTAACAAATAAGAAAACCTTTACTTGGTGGTTTTTAATGAAAATGCCATTTCGTCGTTCTAATGGCCAACAGCTGGGGAAATGAATGCTTTTCTCCTTCATCATCTAAAAACTTATTTGGAAGAGTATTGGTTTGTGGCTCTACTGGGTAACTTTGCTGATGATCTGATTTTAAAAGTCATTTAATTTCTTCTAAGACCACAGTGGTTACCATAGAAATACATTTGCTGCAAAACAAGGAATAATTAGTATACATTTGTTTCTTCATATCCCTTAATTTCTTCCATTCAGGGTCTTAAGCATATAATTAAAGGGATTATTTGGCTTTTTGATCCCCCCCCCCAATTCGTTTAAAGACCATACTCTTGTGTCGGCAGCGCCTAAGTCACATTGAGTAATCAATCCAATCTGTTTGTCTACATGGATAAAAACGTCATGTTTTCCGCTGAAAACTCAGAAATATAAGTAGCAATGAATTTTAAGATTTTTGTTTGTGTGTAAACAAGTAAAGCAACTGATTTACACAGGTAATGCTATAACCTAATGTTGTTAGAGGAGGTACTCCTAAAGAACGCTTTATGAGTGAGAGGCTGTCCTGTATATGCAGCTTTCTCTATTTGTGGAATGGCTGCTTCAAAGGCGGGGGAGGTCGTTGGCATCAAGAAACTGAAGCATGGAACAGCATACATGGGAGGAGGTGGGGAGGATGTGAGGGACAACTGGATCAGCCCCAAGGTGTATTTGCCAATCAGATGTGCGTGGAAAACATTTCTCACTGGATCTCTCAGCAGAGACAGAAAGAACATATGGTGAAAATGGACAATCGCGTTTTAGTTGACTCAACATGTTCTGTTGTGGTGAAGTCTATTTAAAGAACCCAACTTTGCAGATAGAAAATGAAGGCTGCAATCCTCTGTGCGCTTGCCCAGAGTAAGGCCCATTGAACTTAGAGGAACTTAAACGTGCATTGGATTGCATCATGCATCCATCCTACACCCAGAACCTATTATTTGCACATTTTTTCCTAATTTATTTCAGTTGCAAAATATTTTTGTTTTCTTGGCATGTTTATCCAACAGGGACTTTAGCGGTGGAAGAAAATGAATGAATGTGGCAATATAGCAGAAGGAGGGGTGAAAACAGCGTAGAAGGATTACAAATAGGCAGATGGAGGTAGGTCATGTTCCAGCTGAACTTGCTCCAGCTGACCTGTTAAGGAGCTTTTTGAAAATGTTAGTGGGATGTTTTCAAGCATTTATTTAATAGTAGAGAAGATTTGATTTAATACTTATAATAATAATAATTTATTATTTATACCCCGCCCATCTGGCTGAGTTTCCCCAGCCACTCTGGGTGGCTCCCAATCAAGTGTTAAAAACAGTACAGCGTTACATATTAAAAACTTCCCTCAACAGGGCTGCCTTAAGATGTCTTCTGAATGTCAGGTAATTGTTTATCTCTTTGACATCTGATGGGAGGGCGTTCTACAGGGCGGGCGCCACTACCGAGACGGCCCTCTGTCTGGTTCCCTGTAGCCTCACTTCTCGCAATGAGGGAACCGCCAGAAGGCCCTCGGCGCTGGATCTCGGTGTCCGGGCTGAACGATGGGGGTGGAGACACTCCTTCAGGTATACAGGACCGAGGCCGTTTAGGGCTTTAAAGGTCAGCACCAACACTTTTAATCGTGCTCGGAAACGTACTGGGAGGCAATGCAGATCTCTCAGAACCGGTGTTATGTGGTCCCGGCAGCCACTCCCAGTCACCAGTCTAGCTGCCGCATTCTGGATTAATTGCAGTTTCCGGGTCACCTTCAAAGGTAGAGCATGCACCACTCTGGAGCATGCACCACTCTGGCGAGACAGTTTACGGGCAGGTAGGGTCTTAGCCTGCGTACCAGGTGGAGCTGGTAGACAGCTGCCCTGGACACAGAGTTGACCTGCGCCTCCATGGACAGCTGTGAGTCCAAAATGACTCCCAGGCTGCACACCTGGTCCTTCAGGGGCACAGTTACCCCATTCAAGACCAGGGAATCCCCCACACCCACCCGCTCCCTGTCCCCCCAAAACAGTACTTCTGTCTTGTCAGGATTCAACCTCAATCTGTTAGCCGCCATCCATCCTCCAACCGCCTCCAGGCACTCACACAGGACCTTCACCGCCCTCACTGGTTCTGATTTAAAGCTGGGTGTCATCTGCATACTGATGAACACCCAGTCCAAACCCCCTGATGATCTCTCCCAGCGGCTTCATATAGATATTAAAAAGCATGGGGGAGAGGACGGAACCCTGAGGCACCCCTCAAGTGAGAGCCCAGGGGTCTGAACACTCATCCCCCCCCCACTTTCTGGACACAGCCCAGGAGGAAGGAGCGGAACCACTGTATGACAGTGCCCCCAGCTCGCAGCCCCTCTAGACGGTCCAGAAGGATGTTATGGTCGATGGTGTCAAAGGCCGCTGAGAGATCCAGCAGAACTAGGAAACAGCTCTCACCTTTGTCCCTAGCCCGCCGGAGATCATCAACCAGCGCGACCAAGGCAGTTTCAGTCCCATGGTGAGGCCTGAATCCCGATTGGAAGGGATCCAAATGGTCCGCTTCCTCCAGGCGTGCTTGGAGTTGTTCAGCAACCACCCGCTCAATCACCTGGCCCAAGAATGGTTGATTTGAGACTGGGCGATAGTTGGCCAAATTGGCCGGATCTAAAGTTGTTTTTTTAAGAAGCGGTTTAATGACCGCCTCTTTCAGCGGGTCTGGGAAGGCTCCCTCACAGAGGGAAGCATTCACCACCCCGCAGAGCCCATCGCCCAGCCCTTCCCGGCTCGCTTTTATCAGCCAGGATGGGCAAAGATCAAGGAGACAGGTGGTCGGTTTCACTTGTCCAAGCAGCCTGTCCACATCCTCGGAGGTAACAGATTGGAATTGATCCCATGTAACAGGATCAGACAGAACTCTAGCACTCTCCCGCCCTGGCCCTGCTCCCACGGTGGAGTCTACCTCCTTCTGAATCTGAGCGACTTTATCTGCAAAAAACTTTGCAAAAGCATTGCAGGAGATCTTGGGGTCCCTACCAGGCCCCGGTGGTACAGGTGGTTCCGATAGATTGTGAACCACCTGAAAAAGTCTCCTGCTGCTGTTTTCTGCAGATGCAATGGAGGCGGTGAAGAAGGCCCTCTTCGCCGTCGCCATTGCCACTTGGTAGGCTCGACGTTGAGTTTTCCGCCACCGGCGCTCTAGCTGTCTCAACGATTGTTTCATTGCCCTCAGCTCCGGGGAAAACCACGGGGCTGTCCGGGCTCCATGCAATCGGAGAGGGCGCTTCGGAGCCAGACAGTCAATAGCCCTGGTTAACTCCGCATTCCAGCGTGCCACCAGGGAATCAGCTGAAAGGCCATCAACTTGGGATAAATACTTGTATTCCTCATTTCGAACAACAAATGTTGAGCGCAAAGCAACTCACGATAACATTAAGAAAGCAACACACAATGCAAACACTAAATTATCAAACACTGTGGCATATTAAAAAGCAAACAGCAGCAACAAATTCACCAAAACAACGAATACAATTCAATAAAGTCATTATAATTCAAAATATGAAAATGAAAGCTTGAGAAAAAATTGGAAAGGGGAAAGAGAAAGAAAACATGCAAAGTGTTTCAGATAGGCCAGGCCTTCCCAAGAAAAGCTGCCATGGACCTTTGAAAGCTCATTGGGTACAGCATGAGACTCTAAATCTCAGAGTTGTGGGTTGGAGCCCCATGTTGGGCAAAAGATTCCTGCATTGCAGGGGGTTGGACTAGATGACCCTCATCGTCACTTAGAATTCTATGATTCTTTTTCACATCAATATCTCTCATTTCTTTATTTCCTAGAGAAACAAGAATGGAGTCATGCAGAGAAAGAGAAAGAGAGAGAGAGAAAGAAAGAGAGAAAGAGAGAAGGAGAGAAGGAGCAGAAACAGCTTCTATGTCCATGGCTTAAGTGGACTAGGGTTTATTTAGTGCTTTTTTAATGTTATTATTTGTATTGCACCTTTCTCCCATCCTGGAAAGTCATCTGCATGTGGTTTTTAGGTACCAACCAAACCAAAAGCTGCTTAGCTTCAGCAAGATGGTGGAACCCCAAAAACAGAATCTGATTTCAGTACCAGGATTTAGGACACAGAGTAAGATTAAAGACAGCCTTTTGAGGTAGGTGTCCTTGCCTCACCACTAAGAAACTCACAAAGGCATGCTCACTTGTTGGCAGAAGCTTCAAGAGATGCGTTTATCAACAAGAGACTGTTCACTGACAATACATCACAGATAGAACTTTTGTGCCACATGAAACACAAAGGTGCATTTCATACATTCATCAACCCCATGTGATGGTGGTACAGGTGCATATGCCTCTCCACACACCTGAGCGAATATATTGATGGCATTTGGGGCATACATGTTCATACATAGTTGCGTGGCAAGACCCTCAAGCTGACCCCCCCATTAGGGTAAATAAATTCACACAGACACGGGCGAATGTGTTGATGGCATTTGGGGCATACAGACATAGTTCTCACATCATTCATGGCTTCATGTGCACAGGGTATGGTTATACAGTCCTACTCTTCCCTCATACATACTTGAACCATAGTTGGGCTAGGGTGTGAACCAGCCCCTACTAATTTTCTCAAGGTAAAGGTAAAGGTACCCCTGCCCGTACGGGCCAGTCTTGACAGACTCTAGGGTTGTGCGCTCATCTCACTCTAGAGGCCGGGAGCCAGCGCTGTCCGCAGACACTTCTGGGTCACGTGGCCAGCGTGACGAAACTACCCTGGCGAGGCAGAGCCGCACACGGAAACACCGTTTACCTTCCCACTAGTAAGCGGTCCCTATTTATCTACTTGCACCCGGGGGGTGCTTTCGAACTGCTAGGTTGGCAGGCGCTGGGACCGAGCAACGGGAGCGCACCCCGCCGCGGGGATTCGAACCGCCGACCATGCGATCGGCAAGTCCTAGGAGCTGAGGTTTTACCCACAGCGCCACCCGCGTCCCAATTTTCTCAAATTCATTGTTGGGATAGGAACCTCGAACATAAGCTCCAGAGTTCTGTTGCCTCCTGGAAATACACAGATTCTCTTTGCTGCTGCCACACACATCTAAATATATTTGTAAAGAAAAATGGTATCTTGTACATGTTTATTTTTGTGACTGTCAGTCCTGTACAGGATGTGTATTTAGGGTATCTAATGTGAAGCTTTTGCCTAGAAATGTATTACCCAGTATCTGACAGTTGAATGTAACTCAGAGGTTCCGTTCTGCGATGGGCTAGCAGCCTTGCTGAGATATATATTTAGGAGGCTTTATATAGCACACTACTTATGCTAATGCACAGAAGATAAAACGACTTGTAAACCACTAAGTACAAGCAATAAAAGACAGTGACCACTGAGCATTTCATAGCTGAAAATAGATGAGCATAGTGTTGCATTTCAAATGTTTTGCAGACTGAATATAACTACAAATGCTAACAGATGCTTTAAATATATAAAGGAAACTGACAGATAATTATTTAAGATATGACTTTTGAGGAAAAAGTGTTCCCACTGGATTTATTAACTGCAGCTTACAAAACCCAATTGCACCATATATTTTCCAGGCATATATTATTATTATTATTATTATTATTATTATTATTATTATTATTCCACCTTTTCACCTGACATGGGGATTAGTTTAGATTCTAAACTATGGGGTTACTCAGACATTGCACTGAAAACAGATATAAGCTATCTCCACACATGTACAAGTGTTTGTGTGTGAAAGAATGCACATTTGTTCTTTTGTACAGCTCAAGTGTTGTGTACACAGACTGTACACCCATTGAATATTTCATTTGCATTACTGTACAAGTGTACAGCTCAAATATTTGTGTACTCTAGTACACAAATTGTCTAATCTTTGGAAGTAATGTGTGAACATCCCTTAGGAAAGTAAAGGTCAAAGTACATCAGAATGGTTCCTAAGATTGGAACTCGTCTTACACATACAACTTGCTACTACTATAGGCATGGCAGTGGCAACAGGACAGGAAATAAAGTTCCTCCCAGGCACACAGCAGAAAACATTTGGCACTTTTCAGACAGAGTGCAGAGAGCATATCAAACCAAACATACATAGGCACTATGCAGCATCAAACACATGTTGGACAGATAGAAACAAACATTCTAGATAAAGCACAGTCATGGGGGAAAACCACAATGGGCAAGCATATTATGTACAGCACAGCAGAACACATAGAACAGATGCACACACTATCAGCACAAACAGTTGCACATACGACCACACCAATATCAGAACATTAGATAAAGAACAGGATGCTGTGCCATTCCCACACAAGCATTCAGTCCTGTGACTTGACTGGCAGGGCACATGCCTTGCAGCACGGGCACAGTGCATTTCGTTTACGTCTTGGTGATTTCATTCTAACCTACTGATCTGGGTGTAGGTGGCAAGGCTTCCAGCCTTATCACTTGTGTTTTTAAAAAGTAATTGCTGCCTGTTCATGACATTTACAAGGCTACTCCTCCCCCTAATCTGAGTGACACACCTAATATAAGTCCTCTTCACACAGTTGATGCATTGTTGTTGTTTAATTGTTTAGTCGTGTCCGACTTTTTGTGACCCCCTGGACCAGAGCACGCCAGGCACTTCTGTCCTCCACTGCCTCCCACAGTTTGGTCAAACTCATGTTGGTAGCTTCGAGAACACTGTCCAACCATATTGTCCTCTGTCGTCCCCTTCTCCTTGCACCCTCCATCTTTCCCAACATCAGGGTCTTTTCCAGGGAGTCTTCTCTTCTCATGAGGTGGCCAAAGTATTGGAGCCTCAGCTTAAGGATCCGTCCTTCCAGTGAGCACTCAGGGCTGATTTCCTTAAGAATGGATAGGTTTGCCTTCTAGAGTATCGATATTGAATTTAGATTTCTTATCCTTAAGGTAAGAAGGTAAAAATAAAGTACTATCAAAAACATACGATTTATTGTTGGATTGGTATATGAAAGACGAAGAGATAAAGGAAGCCATGGTTAAATGGGCTATTGATTTTGGCCATAATATCGATTTTGATGCGTGGCAAGAACTATGGAATGTAAACATGAAATTTATAGCTTACATTGCCTTAAAGGAGAATTTGTGGAAAATGATCTACAGATGGCATCTACTGCCGGTAAAGCTAGCAAGGATGTATAGAACCAAAAATAAGAAATGTTGGAAGTATGGAGAGGTGGAGGGTGACCTCTATCATATGTGGTGGACCTGTAGTAAAGTGAAGGGCTTTTGGGAATTAATCTATAACAAACTTAAAAAAATCTTTAAATATACTTTCCCAAAAAGACCTGAAGCTTTTTCTACAGGGATTGATTGGAAAGGAAATTGAAAAAAAAGATAAAAACCTCTTTCTATATGCCACAACAGCAGCCAGAAATATGTTAGCTCAGAATTGGAAAACAGACATAATACCGAATATAATGGACTGGCAGGTTAAAATGATGGACTACGCAGAACTGGCCAGACTATCAGGAAAATTAAGAGATCAGGACGAGCAGAAGTTTCAAGAAAATTGGAGTAAATATTTGATGTATATAAGAAACAACTGTAAATCTTTGAAGACACTGGTAGGGTTGGAATAACTCTTACAGCGTGTAGTTGATAATATGATATATAAAGTACGCGACATTAGAATTTTATTTGATACTTACCAAAGAAATGGAGGGAACTCAGAGGCATGATAGAGCCTAAGTTAAATATGTAACCTATATATGTGTAATTTATGAATGTATGTATGTTTACCAAAAATCAATAAAAAATTAATTTGCCAAAAAAAAAAAAAAAGAATGGATAGGTTTGATCTTCTTGCAGTCCATGGGACTCTCAAGAGTCTCCTCCAGCACCCTAATTCAAAAGCATCAATTCTTCGGTTGTCAGCCTTCTTTATGGTCCAGCTCTCACTTCCATGTTTTGACTGAATTCACGGAGGGGCGCTCCTGACCTTTGTCACATGTCCCGTGGAAGATACACATAGGCTTTTCCATATGATTGGGATTGCTGCTCACCCAGGGCTCCTCATACAGCCGTAATGCATGTAGAATCCCTTACACACCTTCTAGTGAAGATACGGAGGTGTGATTCTGCTCACCCTTCCATGCATTCAATCGATACACGTAAGGAGTGCATGAACTTGTCTCCATTACTTTGTTTATAGCTTTCCCACCACTCACACTTCAGCTTCCAACCGATGACAAGAAATAATGATTACAGATACACATGGTTATGATCATTTTTATTCAACTGAAGTGCTAAATGGCTGAATTGCTAAACCACTTGTCTGTCCAGTTGCCTTACAGTTATGACCTGTTTGGCTCATCTGTTTCCCACTGTGGCCAACAGTTGGCCAGTCCTTCTGTATGTATTTTCTCAGATGCTGTGCAGATGCAATGGTGTTAGTATGAGTGCAAGAAAGATAGATTTCATCCACCTTTTCGGGTGCAATTGCTTAGCAGGCATCACTGTAAGGTACAGTACACATTCCTGAGTGTTCATGAATTAACAGAATCCTTGATATTCAACAACAGGTCTTTGTTTTTTTTTAAAAAACACAAAAACCAATGACTGAGATAAAAAGGCTGAATCTGAGCATTGTGTTCCATTCATAGTTAATTATTATATGCTTCAAGAAGCACATTCACTATTGCATGAATGAGCAAGTTAGTCAATGGAATTCTGCTCTCCGATACCAACAGTGTAGCTTCATGCCAAGACTTTTTATCCATTCATTATTTCTGATAGTTATCATCTGCAAAATTATTTTCCCGCTAAATCTGAGCCAGATAGAAGGAAACTTCAGCTAGATGCTCATTTCTGTGAAGCAACTGAACAAATAAATTAAAGCAGACAAACAGAGTTCACTTTTAACATTTAACCCCACATGCTGGTTTGAATGTAAACAACTAAAGAGTGGAGACATATAAGGCTGTGCACAAAATCTTTTCAGAAAGCGTCAAGTGAGTAATTGCTTGGCTGAAAGTAAGGAGCAATTTAGCTTTTCTGGACTTCAGCTAGAAGAGATTTAGTGTTGGAAAGCGGATGTAAAATTCCATGGTGATTTGACACAGAGCTGTGATTTCATGAAGCACTTTAAAGTTTACCAGCCATATAATAGGCTGCTAGGATAAGGTCAATATTAAAATTACTAAGAAATGCAATGCCATCGAGAGCATTGGGGATAGGCACCACTGGGAGTGCTGTGTGCGCATCAAGTTCCACGAATGGCCTTGAGAACAAACTTGAACAAAGTGCTTGTCCGATATGGACTTTTAAAAGAGAGGAATTAACCAGATTCCCCCCCCCCCCCACGATGATAATAAATTCATTATTGAAACGGAGAAGGACATTGCAAGTCCCTGCCTATCAAAGGAGAGGCTGCTAATTAATTCAATTCTGTAACACAGATTTCTGTTGAGCAATCAAGTGGCGTGTCCTTTCACACATTTAGCTCCTAAGGCTCAAGCTATGCCTGGCTTTGATCATGTATCATTTACCAGAACTGTTCCAAAACATTAATGAATGTCTGCCTCACAGATGTGCAGCTCAAAACTGTGTGCATGTTTACTCAAAATTAAGAGCGTAGAATCATAGAAGGGATCCCAAGGGTCATCTAATCCAACCCCCTAAAAATGTGATCATTGGAACTTACTGATGTTCTAGGTAACCAGGCAAGGAATGCTTTAATTTGTGTGGATCACTTAAATTCATAACAGAGTTTGCCTCAGGTCCATCTTACCCATAGAGGCTAGTGGCGCGGGGCGCCAAGGCGCCAAGTTCTGGAGGACACCAGGCGAGAGTCCGGGGAACACCGAACGAGTGAGCTGAGTGAGCGAGGGCACATGCGCCACTCCTGCCGAGTGTCGGCTCATTTTTTCCCCTTTTAGTATGCAGGCACCAAATTCTGGGGGGCTCCAGAAGGCTAAAAGGGAAAAAACCAACCTTGGTGGGAGCGGCGCACGTGCCCTCGCTCGCTCAGCACAGGCCCACTCGCTCGGTGTGCTGCCTGCCATGGCTACCGCAGCACGAAGCAGCCAGCTGAGTCGGGAGGCGCCGTGTCCAGCCTTCGCCTCTTCCCCACCGGAGGAGCCGCCCTCCAGCCGCTGCCCACCTCCTCCAGCCCTAAAAACAGGTTGAAAACTCTGGGAAGGGGGGGGGGCACCGGATATGCTTAAGACAGCCCTGGTTTGCCTTGTGGGTTCTGGATGATTGTGCATCTTCACATTTCACTGTTTTTGTAGTGTGTCAAGTGTTGATCTTGAACTGAGGAGATTTGGGTTCAAATCTCCAGGCAGACATGTAGCTCACAGGGTGACATTAGCTCAGTCAGTACATTCTAGTCTCACCTACCTCACAGGCATTGTGGGATGATAAAACAGAGCAGCGTTGTGTATGCCACCCTGAACTACTTGGAAGAATGGAGCAATAGAGATCTATAATAAACAAGCAGTGACTCACATAAATAACAACCTTAGGTTTATATTAAAATAATATGCACATGGGGGGGAAATCACTTTGTTCTTCTCTCTTCCCAGTGCAGTGATAATGCTGCCTAGAACCTGTAAGATTTAACATGGGGCCCCGTAAATCACAGATAAGTGTTCAGGGCAAAGTCTGGGATTTGATTAAAGCAACTTTCGTTGAAACAAAGATGTAGAGTGAGGCCCACCAGGATCTATCATGGCTGCCAAGCCAAGCCCAATTTGTAGAGATAATTCAACCCATAAGTAAAATCGGGATTGGATTTCCTCCAGATCTAGTAAACTAGAAAATGTGGAGTGGACCTAAGGCATCTGCTTGATGGCCATGAGAACAGGACACTGGACTAGATGGGCATTTGACCTGATCCAGCAGGGCTCTTCTCATGTTCTTAGGGATTTCTAAACATTATGGTACCATCGACCCCAGAAAAATTACATTTATAGGCTGGAAGGGAGGAGCAACCTATATGTTACATATGTGATTACCAATTGCACAGTCAGGCATAATTTATCTTAATTTAATAGTATTTTTTTATTAATTTTAACATATAAATTATAAAATGTACCACAAAACTTATCACTTATACAATCTTTTTGGACTTCCATCAGCACCTCTGATGATCCACCGTTTTAACGACTTCTTATGCATTTCTTAACTTTATATTGCCTTTACATCTCTTAACAAATCATCCTCCCCCTTATCCATTTTTACAATACTTCTAATAATATTCCTCACAAAACTTCTTGCAACCCTACAAACGTCGTCTGTTCTTCACAATTACTTTTCAAATAGTTCGTAAATTTACTCCAGTCTTCCGTGAATTTCTGGTCTCGCTGGTTTCGAATCCTTCCTGTTAGTTTATCTAATTTTGCATAGTCCATTAACTTCATCCTCCATTCTTCAATCGTCGGTAACTCTTCTTGCTTCCATTTTTGGGCCAATAATATTCTTCCTGCTGTTATTGCATATAAAAAGAGCTTACATTCCTTTCTATTTATATCACTCCCCACAATGCCCAATAGAAATGCTCCTGGTTTCTTTATAAATGTATATTTCAACATTTTTTTCAACTCATTATGTATCATCTCCCAGAAGCAAGTCAGGCATAATTTATCAAAGGTTGCTATGACTATAATTCTTTTTTAAAAATAGTTTTTATTGGTTTTTTGATATATACATCCTTTATGAAATATCTCTCTAACCATTTTCCATTTTTTCCTGCCCTCCCCTCCCCTGGACTTCCCTCATACTTCCACTTTGTTTTACTTTCAATTTATTCATCCTGTGTATTATTCCCCCAATTAATTCCTAATACATTTACATCTGTTTATTACTATTATATATATATTTGTGAATGTTTACTCAAACCCTGGCAATGAGTCCAACTCTTCATGTTGTCTCTTCATATATATTGTAAATGGTCCCCATTCTCTTTTAAAGTCTTTGTTGTCCCTTTCATGTAATTTATCTGTTAATTTTGCTAATTCTACATATTCCATGAGTTTCTCTTGCCATTGTTCTTTTGCTGGGGTTTCTTCTGTCTTCCAAGCTTGTGCTAGTAGAATTCTTGCCGCTGTTGTTGCATACATAAATAATTCCCAGTTGTCATTTCTTATTTCTTGATCTAAAATCCCTAGTAAGAATGCTTCTGGTTTCTTAACATTAGTCTTTTAAAACATTTTTTTCAATTCATTATATATCATTTCCCAATCATTTCTGACCTTTTTGCATTGCCACCACATATGATAAAATGTACCATCTTTTTATTTACATCTCCAACAAGTTTTTGATCCTGTCTTATACATTTTAGCCACTTTCTCTAGTGTAATGTACCATCCGTACATGATTTTTATATAATTCTCTTTCAAGCTATGACTAAAATTCTACAGTGTCTGGAATTCTTTGAAGGAAAAAATGTGCTTCAATTGTGCTTTAAAGGTACAGTGGTACCTCAGGTTACAGACACTTCAGGTTACAGACTCCGCTAATACAGACTCCAGAAATAATACCTCAGGTTAAGAACTTTGCTTCAGGATGAGAACAAAAATCGCATGACGGCGGCGCGGCGGCAGCGGGAGACCACATTAGCTAAAATGGTACCTCAGGTTAAGAACAGTTTCAGGTTAAGAACGGACCTCCAGAACGAATTAAGTTCTTAACCCGAGGTACAACTGTATAGTGTGCACGCAGTCTTAGTCATCACAATCACCACAATGCTGACTTGGCCAGAGTAGTTGAATGCTTCCATTGTGCCCAAGCCCTTGTGTTCTCCCTGCTAGTGATTGTATCTTAGAAAGAGGGCATTCAGCCTAGCTTTGCTTTTCTCTTGCCACAACACATTGCAAAACACAAGCATAGAATTCAATGGGGTAAAAAAGCAATGTGTCTCTTGATTTTGAATGGGAAGTTGACTGGTTGGGGAAGGGCTAAGCATCTCTCCTACCCTCCTACCCTAGTCACATCCAATCTCTGTCAAATGTGTGGCAGAAGCCATGTTAGGGGAACATGGATTGAATCTGAAAATTGGGTGAGCGAGTACGGAGCACCCACTACCCCTTACTATCTCTTGGAGTTACCCTGTCACCTTTGTACTCCTCTTACGGATGTTAATAATCCTGATCCTTTGGAGATAGTTTTCGTTAATAGGTTTTGTTAATATTTCTGTTGTTTTCTGACAAATTTTGTGAAATATATCCAATTTAAAACTAAAAGTGCACATTAGCATTCAGCTGCATTGAGCTCTCATTCATGTTTGCATGTAACCTATGGTAAGGCCATGAAATAATATTAGAAGATCAAACTTTATATACTTGCCTCCTGTTCAAAAGAAGTAATGGGGGCAATGTCATATCCCAGAATTTTTTTATTTTTAGGGAAGGGCAAACCAACCTCCAGTTTAAAATACTTTTCTTCTTCTGCAGATTTCCACCAGTATTTCATAATGGGGAATTTTGAACTTCAGTTGGTACAAATAGCAGAAAACTTACTGGATTTTTGTAAAATTGGGGGCATAGTCCCAATTTTGGATTTTTTGAAAAGTTGAGATATAGCTCCCAAACTTGGAGATAGTTTTTCAAAATGGATTTTAACTTTAAAATCTTTAGTGTGGGGGTGTTCAATACACGTGAATACAAATGTGCATGGTTTTTTTTTAATGTTTGATTATTACAAAATTGGATAAATTAACAGGATTTTTTTACTTTTAAAACTTTGTCTCCAGAAGAGTAAAATGACTAGTATCTTTAAAGCAATATCTGTGCGGAACTGTCTTGCTGTAGAGTGAAGTTACAATTGACAGATGTTTCCATTCTGTCTTTATCTAGGTACAAATCTGCAAACCCTTTCACCACAGGTACAGTTATACCTAAGATCCCTATCTATATTCCACTGCAAGTTTGCTAGCAGGTAACTAAACATAGAAACATTAAAATGGCACACACCTCCCACTGCTGTATGAAATGTACTGAACAATTTCCATGTAACTTTAGCATACTAAGCGTATTGATCTGTCATGCCCTCCTTTATCCAAATAGGTGTGGTGACAGCAGAATTTACAACACCAAACCAATCAAGACGTAAGTCCTGCATTGAACTGAGTCGGGTATATGCAATAAGGTGCTGTGTATGCTTATATCCATCCATTAGTGCACAGCTGATCAACATGTAGGTCTTCACATGTAGCTTCCGCTGCTTGACTGGGGCTGTTGCTCAACAAATGCACATCACCTGTTGGTGGGGATAGGGGTTGAGAGACTGAATCTACTAGCTCCCCATTTTCCTTTCAACAGGGAACCTGTAGACCATAATGTAGTGCTTAACATTTCTTGCAAGAATTTCTGAATCTGGGCCTAGACTAATGCTAGTCAGAAATCTGGAACACTAAAGTTGGTATATTTTGAAACTGAAGGGGCAGATAATGACAGCGGATCTGTGACAAAAGGAAATTTCAGATAATTTGAATATAGCAAAGATGGGGAACCTGTGGCCCTCGAGAGGTTGTTGGACTACAACTCCCATCATCCCTGAACACTGGCCACGGTGGTTGAGGGTGATGGGAGAAGGAGTCCAACAACCTCTCGAGGGCCACAGGTTCCCCCATCCTTGGAATAAAGAATGTTTGTTTGAAATGTATACCTTCAGTATTTTTATTCAATAATCTAATGTCTTTGAAAGCTGTCAGCATGGCTTTAAAAAATCTCATTTGTTTGGGTTATTGTAAAAAATGAAACCTTTCACAGAAGAATGAGATAAAAAGTGTGTTCATTTTATGGATGGTTTACTAGTGATTAAACACTGATGAATCAATCGGTCTCAATAAATTATTTTAACACAATGTACAGTTTTGTATCGTCCCCACAGCATACTTGCTTAACATGTGCACTACGATCCTAAGTATGGTTACTAAAATATATCCCACTGAGTTCAATAGAACTTACCTTCTGGGAAGTGCATTAAGGATTGGAGCCTCAACTATGCATAAACAACTCTAATTGAGAGCAATCCTATGTATGTCTATATAGAAATTCTGTTGTGTTCTCAGGAGTTTAAATGCGAATAGTCAACACTGAACACAGTGGGTCTTACTTCTGAGTAAATTTGCATAGAATTGCTTCTTTAAAATAGCTATTTTAATTTTTTGGTAAAAAAGCGTAAGTCCTAATTAACCTTTTATTCTAGGCAGTGCTTGGAAAATGAGGACTGCTAATATAAGGTGAAATGAGGTTGTATTTTTCTAAGGCGTAATTGTTCACATTGTGAAGCACAAACAACTCCTAATAACTGAGCTCTAGTGCCATGCACAAGGCACCTCTGTATGACGAGTCTCGGTGCAAATCAGGGCCAATCTGATGGTGCATAAATATTCAAATCCTCTGTAGAGAATGAGCACACCTGGCTTTATTACAGGGTAACACATTCTAACAAAGAGAAGGTGATCAATATGGATGTCACAGCAAAGCCCTGTGTTCTCCTTTGAATGTGAAGTACAGTTGCTTGCACATCAATAATTTGAGCATCAAAGGAGCAGCACATTTTAATGAGCCATTTCAACAGTTTTGTTTGAAAAGAATTGTTTTAAATTCATTTTAAAGCACCATCACCCATCTCAATCACCCATCTTAGTGTTTATTATGTAGAATGGCATTAAGGTTATATTTACATACAATCACAGGTTTGGGGAACTTGATGGCACTGAATATTGTCGTATTCTGCCATTGAAATGAAGGCTAGAGCAGAGGGGTTTTAAGAACTAGATCACACTGTAAAACTAGTTACAATAAAAGTGTCAAGTCATGGTCAGCAACCACATACCAGCCAGATGAAAGTCAGAACAGGAGCACTTCAATGACAGATCAGGGACACCCTTACATTAACTGTTGCAGAGAATTAAAATAAATGTTACTCAATACAAAGAAAAAACTACCGGTAATAATATAATTTTAAACAATACTGTGAGTTTCTTCCATCAACTATTTGGACACTTCCTGCTCTTCAGTCTATATCACTCAGTCAAGAGGTGGCTAGGTTGATTGTGGGGACAAACTATCACAAGCATACAATGTTTTGCTTGCAGGATTTTCACTGGCTGACAATCTGCCACAGGGCCAATTTTAAGGTGTTGGCATTAACATATAAGGCCCTATACACCTGAGAACCAGGTTACTTGAGAGACCAGCTTATCCCTTATGTATGTGGAAGATCACTGTGGTCAGGGAGAGAGTTTCTTCTGCAAGTTCCAAAGATCTCAGAAGTCTGCTCTGCAGTAACTCAGATCAGGGATTTCAATATGGCTGCCTCTTCTGTAAAACAGTATCACTGTTGTCAGGTGCCCAGTATCTGCACTTTCTGGAAACAATTGAACATCTGGCAGTCTTTCTCTGCTGGATAAATGGGTCTTTGCCACAAGTGTCTGCTTTGTATTGTTTCAGTTTTGTTTTAAATGTATCCACTGGGTTTTTAACTGGGTTTTTTTTTGCTCTTTTTATTCTATATCAGTTTGGGATGATTGTGTAGAAGACATTTAATAAACAAATTAATAATAATATAGATGCACTTCTAAAAAAAGAACCTATGATTCTTTTTTCAGGATTCTAGCTTGCACCGGCCCTACCGTTTGGTAGAATGACGCTGCAGCGGCAGGGAGGAGCATCCATGTGTTAGTGGACAGGGGTGTTTGTGCCACATGGCCTGCCCTGGGCCCACTCTATTCAGTTGTGATGGGAGATGCTGTCCCTTCTCCATTGTTGAAGTAAGATTCTACTGGAAGTCTCATCAGTTTTCATATGAGGAATGGGAAACACTAGCTAGTCTTTCACCCAATGCCGGATATACATATAAGCTAAACTAGATATAGCTTAGGGCCCCACTCTCTTGGGGCCCCCCAAAAAAATTAAAGGAAAAAAACCACTGGGTGTACATTTCCCAAATTCTTAATTGTATTTCAGTTCAACAATTACTTTGATAAAATACATATCTTGTTATATGCAAATAGCTTTAGATACCTATTAGGTCCATAAATTACCATATAGCATACATTCAACACAAAAAACAGCGGCCATTTGTTGTTGACAAAGGACAGCTGGACATATAAAAGGCCCCATTAACTTCAGTAGCTTAGGGCCTCATCAAACCTAAATCCAGCCCTGCTTTCACCTCAGGTAGAAAAAGACATTGGGCCAGCCCTTATTCTAACATTAGGTAGCAGTGCCAAATAGCACCAGAGATGTTTTTATTTATTTATTTAAGAAAAGTACACCCTCTTTTTCATCATATGTCTCAAAGTGGCTTACATAGCGGCTTACATAGATTAAAACATTTCACAGCAGAATAGTAGAACAACATTCATGGTGCTGGAGCAACTGGCTAAAATGTTTTAAAATGTTTCAAACGGTTCTAATGTTGGTTCATCTGTTTTGTTTTTGCTGGGTTGGTGTTAGTTAAATGTTTAGTTGGGGCTGGTGGTTATTTTAATTTTGGTATAACTGCAAACTGTTATACCAACAGGGCGGGATATAAATAAAAATGTATTATTGTTGTTGCTGTTGTTGTTGTTATTGGTTTCTATTGATTTGTTGGTTTGTTGATATTTAGTTTTTTAATGTTTGATGCTTTGTTGTGTTTTTATATGTTGTAAGCCACTCATAGTGGCTGGGGAAACCCAGCAAGATTGGCGGCATATAAATAAATAAAAATATTATTTATATTTTATTATTCAAAAGCCTCTTGAAGTAAAGCCATTTTAACCTGTTGCCTGAAACTTAGAGATTGTGCCTGCCTAATTTTGACTGGGCATCAAGGGCTCAGACTTGCTCAGAAAAAAGAAAAGTAAACACATGTTAAAACTGTTCTTATAATATTTTTAAAAAAACAATTCACAAGGAACCTCCTGGACTGGTTTTTTTTTGGTCAAAAGTGTTAACCACTGATTCAGAAAAATAATATTAAATGAAAATAAACATAAAAGCTTGTCTCAAAAAAGCATCCCTTTCCGGCCAAACACATTGAAATACAACGTTTGCTTGGGGGTATCAGGTACATCTACCACATTTTACAGCAAGCGAAGCCTGTAATATAGAACGGTTTTGATCTCCAGTAACCTGTTCACAACTGCACATATGTCATAACGGATCCTGTTTCTCTTCTCGATAAGAATCTCCAAGAGGTTTTTTTGTTGTTTGTGTTGTGTTGTGTTTTTTTTCTTTTTGACAAAGTACTGCAAGCAATTCAAAGCTGCTTGGCACACAACAAATGTGAGAAACCCATGACCACAGACTGCCTTTAAAGCAAACCCAAGATTTGACATTACTCACATCTTCCGATACCTGTCAGAGTTCAAACAGGAAACCTGCTTTTTCCTCAAATGTCAACAACATTATTTTTTACGAGTTGCTCTGAGGTAAAAGTCACAATGTAAGGGGCCAACTGTCTTGCAGCTTTTCAGGGCCGGTGTGAGCTACTATTTTTGTATCATTCTTGACACAATATTAAGTGCACTCTTGGGCGCTTCAGCAGAAATGGACATTTTTGCCCTGAACTCACAAAACACAGCAGCATTCTGAAAGATAGAAATATTTCATTAACAATCCCAGCATACATGTAAAGCACATTTATACCACTTTAATAATCAATCTCAATACTTGAGATTCCCCTCAAGTATCATGGGGCCTGTAATTTACCCCTCATAGAGCTACAAATCCCAACACTCTTAACAAACTACAGTTCCCAGAATTCTTTGAGGGCATGTAGCTTTTAGATGATGATATCTGCTAATGCCTTTTGCTGGCTTTGCTGGACAGGTGATGATGGCACTACAATCACTATTTCCAGTCAAGAAAACAGAACAAATCTCCGTCACAAACAGCTGTGGCACCAAGGGTTAAAAGTGAGGAATTTTAGATTATTTTCAGACCTATTTTGATCTTTTGTAACACCAAGACCCCAATGTTCCTTCCTTCCTTCCTTCCTGAGTGGGCAACCAGGGGTGACTGTTGCTTCACCCTTGCCAACATCCTGAAGCAGATTAGGCTACTGCATCCATTTCACAAGGCAATAGTCTATAAATGCTTTCTCAGGTCCCGTGCTGGAGGCCTTCATTTGGAGTTAGCCCATGAGTCATCATAAAATCCATGCTGTTCATTTGCTAGGAGGGCAGGGATAGGTGGATGAGTACAGTGAGATGTGTGTTTTTAAAAAATGGCATAAAATTATTGTAAAAGTGTTAATTATAGTTTATTCAATGAGTTGGCTCAAGAGCTGCCTTTTAAACTTCCCACCCTTTTAAAAATAAATACCCTAGCTGCCATGTTTTATCCCGAAGTGTCTCTCTGAAAGCAATGACACATTATGAGATGCCCTCAGTTCAGGGCATTGGCAATTCCATTTTTTTCTTTTCTTTTAACATGCAGGTTTGATTTTTCCCTTTTTTATAATAATTTTTATTTGTTGTTGTTGTTTAGTCGTTTAGTTGTGTCCGACTCTTCGTGACCCCATGGACCAGAGCACGCCAGGCACTTCTGTCTTCCACTGTCTCACGCAGTTTGGTCAGACTCATGTTTGTAGCTTCGAGAACACTGTCCAACCATCTCGTCCTCTGTCGTCCCCTTCTCCTTGTGCCCTCCATCTTTCCCAACATCAGGGTCTTTTCCAGGGAGTCTTCTCTTCTCATGAGGTGGCCAAAGTATTGGAGCCTCAGCTTCACGATCTGTCCTTCCAGTGAGCACTCAGGGCTAATTTCCTTAAGAATGGATGCGTTTGATCTTGCAGTCCATGGGACTCTCAAGAGTCTCTTCCAGCCAGTGGCGTAGCGTGGGTTGTCAGCACCCGGGGCAAGGCAAGTAATTTGTGCCCCCTAACCCGTGGATTTGCGCCCCCTAACCTGTGGATTTGCGCCCCCTAACCCTAACCCCCAGATGTTGCGCCCGGTGCGGCCGGCCCCCCTGCACCCCCCATGCTACGCCACTGCTTCCAGCACCATAATTCAAAAGCATCAATTCTTCGACAATCAGCCTTCTTTATGGTCCAGCTCTCACTTCGGTACAATAATTTTTATTAGTTTTTCCAAATATTTTCCACCATAACATCAATTTAATAAATAAAATAAAGAAACATTTGGCTATATAAGCCAGGCTAGGCAATTCCATTTTCAACCTACATGGCAGGAGTCCCCCTCTGACTAGTAATTCCAAATGTGCTTCTCAGTTCTACTTTTCTAGAAAAAGAGGTGCTGGGACTCACGCCTCCCTTGTTCTGTTAGAATGCCAATGGTGCCCACCTGAGAGGTGCTGGAGTTGAGTTCCGTTGAGATCCTGCTGATACAAAGCCCTAGTGCATCTACTTATGGGTGGCTTTTACCTGCTGTTCCCAGGTACTTTTTGGACTCCATGTCACGTAGTGTTTGGCAACCCTTGGTGTGAACCCACCTGTCCTTCCGGTCATTGTGTCGTTGAACTGCCCTGGCTGAAGGAATTAATTCCTAGAGTGCTACTGGGTGGTGGGAGAATGAAGAACAGCTGACCATTTTTGACACTGACTGAAAATGAATAAAGGGGGAAAATTAGCCTATGGGGAAACTGCTTGATTGGGAAAACTTTCCTTGATGATTTATGAATGACAGATGAAAAAATGCATTGTGAAAAAGGACACACAGGCAGTTCCATTACTATCATTTTGCTTTTTACATGTCATTCCGAAATACATTTTTATAGTGTGCATAATCAAGAGGCAGACCATATGGCAAAACCTTGTCATTCTAAAAAAGAAAATCACATCAAATCCATTGAGCTCAGCTGTACAGCTGGCTTGTTTAAGAACAGCTGGTTGGCATTAAGAATACTAATAATGCTCATAGGGAGAACTACATGTGGAGGCAGCAGGAATGAGACCAAATGGTCCACACACATCAGCTGATTTCTGCAGAGATCAAGGAGGGTTTCTTTTTTTGTGAGCAGAAATGCATAACAGATTAGCTTTGTTACTTGTATGAATAACACATTTGACTTGTTTCTGCTACCTCAAACTTTGAGAGTTGCAACAAGGCATAGAGTGCATTCATTGACAAAGCTACAGTTGCATGCTGACCTTAGGGACAGGCACATATTGTTGTGCTGTATGTCAGTTGCAATCCTGCTCACAAACCTTATGTAGTCGGATATAGGAAGCATGCAGACTTGTGCTGCCATGGCTGGATCTATGATGGTGTAGGGATCAAAGGCTGCCGCTTTGCAACAAGGTATAGTTTTTTGTTCTTTGCCTGAACTCAAGGAACTGTGGTTTCTTCTAACTCTGGTTAGCAAACCAGCATCAAACTGCATCAAACTTATTTATTAGCTAGTTAGGATAAACCATAGTTCCCTGACTTCAGTTGTAATAGGGAACCATAGTTTGCTGAAAAGTGAAAGCCTTTCATCTTCTCCTTGCACATAGGGAGGAGTTGTGGTGGGAGATGGATCAGTGGGGATGGGAGGTAGACCATGAGGGCTGGACCCAGGGGGGCATAAGTCTATGGCTCCTCACAACAGCACTTAGAAGGGAGGAAAACACAACAGGGCTGGATTAGTATGTTTTGAAGACAGTGAAGAAATGCACATGGCAATTGAAAGAGCACCGCTCACTCCAGAGTCTAGAATGATCTAAATGAGCCACTGACGGGAGCCATGTAAGCTTAAGGCTCATGCAAGTTCATTTTTGTAATGGGAATCCATCGGCATTTGGCCACTCTCCGCTTCTAGCTCTATGCTGGGCTTTCTGGATTACTGGAAGAAATGAGATTAATTTCATATTACCTGGTGTCTGTCTCAGACTACAAGCATTTCATTTAGTTTTAAAAGAGTAAGAACAACTGCAAGATTCAGACCAAAATCCATTCAGTTTCTCATTCACCCCAATTAATTTGATGGCTCTGTAGGAAATGAACAACTACCTCATCACTGAGAAATGCCTTTGCTGTTGGGAAATCAACTCCTGATGTAAATTTTGATCCATGCTGGTGGGAATGTTTCACATGAAATTAGAGCTAAGCACAGCCTAATATCAAATTAATCTACTGCTTGAAAGAGAGGAGCTCGTGTCTGCATAGAAGGCCCCAGTCACAGAATGATTATAGGCCATATTTACAAAGTTGTGAGGGAGAGGTAAGGACTCGGCTAAAGCTCAGAGGGACCCTCGCTGGTCAGCCTGCAGGGAAACAGTGAGTTCTATATCAGAAAATGTGGGATGAGGCCTGACAGCAAAAGCTTCAGTTGGAATTATTATGTACTGATTCTTGTTCTTGAATGCTTTGAGCTGGTAAAGCAATCTGGTCATATAAAGCTCTCTTGTTATGCTTCCTTGTTTAGAATAGAAATTCCAGGGATTGAAAATGGGGTGTTCTATGTGATGTGTACACATAGCATAGTCTCAGACACTAAGCTACAGGCCCAAAAAACCTCCAAGATAATTAGAGTTTATTCTTATGACTTTTAGATTGCCATGGATGACTCCCCCTGCTTTCAAACTGCTTTTAATTGACATTTTAATGCTCTGTGTATAACTATCCTTTAACAAAAAAATCTTAAAAAAAATATTTATACTGCTTTATTCTGCTGGGATTCTTTTGACTGCTACCGTAATATTGTTTTAACATTTTTAGACTAAGGCTTTATGGATTGTATATGTTAATATGACATATTATTTTTTAATATGTGACTCTTTTCTAGGTTCAGAAGCTGAGGAAGGAAGAAGCATTGTGGTCTTTGGGAGGGAAACTGAGACATGAAGAGGGGAGATTGTTTGGTCCTGAGGGGAAACAGAAACAGATGGCAGAGAGGAGGTATTGTGGTCCTAGAGAGGGGCTCTCTGAGGGGAGAAAACTGAGGCAGAGAGAGAAGATGTGGTCTTGAAGGTAAACTCACTTAGTGACCCAAGGGTTCAAGGTCTCACATGATGACCTAAGGGTTCAGGCAGGAGGACATGAGAAAAGACAGGTAAATAGGGTAAATGGGTCCTAGATCAGGGGTCACCAACCTAAGGCCCATGGAGCAGCCCGTGGAGGTTGTTTGACCGGCCCACAAGCTGCCCCTGAACTGAGGTGCCCGCTTGCGCGCTGTGCTAAATTGGCACAGTGTGGCACAGGGACTTGCTTCTGTGGTGCCGGAAATCATATCTGCGCATACGCAGATCCCAGAAATCACATCTGCACAGACGCAGACTCAAAAAATCATGGGCACACACGTGCTGACACTGAAAATCACGGGTGCTCATGCATGCGAGAGATCCGGCCCATGGAGGGATCTCTGTGGGACCAATCCGGCCCAGGCAAGATAAACCTTGCTGATCCCTGTTCTACGCAGATGAAGAATTTATACACCAACTTGGCACAGTAGCTAAATTGGCAGCCAGCATAGACCTCTTAACAGCAGTGTTACATGCTGACAGTAGGTCACTCCTAACAGCAGCCTAACCCTGGTATACGCCACCAGCTGTAGCTTTGGGACCAACCTTCAGGACAGCTCTACATAGGGCGCGTTACAGAAATGCAGCTTTGAGGTTACATGCACTGTATTAGATCATTTCCCCATGTAGCTGTATTCCCAACAAAGGCTGTTCCGTGAGGAGGAAATACATGTCTGAGCCCCTCACGCGTCTAGAAAGTCCAAAAAGATCAGATACAGGGAATCAACCACAGCAGCTGAATTATGGCGATGACCTGCAAGAAACAAACATTAAAATGAAATATTAGGACACGTTAGGTCTCATATTAAATAAGTGAAGGCAATGGTGTGGTGTGGACTATGGACGAATATGACTTGGAGCAAGTGGGCTTTCATTGAATTAGACTACAATTTCAGCAATTGAATCTATTTGAAAGAGAATCCCCTGTTGGGACTGGGTGGGTGAATTATTGTGAAGCCAAGTTAAAAGCTCTACTTGTGGAAACATTCGGTTGGTGGTCCTTTTTCTTTGTTTTGTCAGCTCTTGTTGAACATCTGTTTTGAAGAATAATTAAGTGCACAAGTGGCTAGGAACCAAATCATATTCGTGAAGTCATTGCTGAATAATTCTGTTTTCTGTGTATGAAAGCATTATGAAGCTGTGTTAGGACCAGGGGAAATGCTTGCCCATGTAATTCAGCTTTACCACGACAAAGAGCTGAAGTTGTTCCAGCCCAGGCAGAGACATCAGCTTGTCAACAGCGGAGCTCTCGAAAACACTGTGCCAACTTTGCAACAGAACTCTTTGAGGAAGACATCACATAGTGCTAGGCTGCGTGAAACAATGCAGGGAAATGCTCCTCCAGACGGGAACATTTGGGTACCAAGAAATCCTTGTTTATTTGTGTAGGATACCTTATTTATTTTGCCACCTTCCAAGCTATCTTGCCTTTCCCCCAAGAGTTTATAATAACTTCACCCCTCCAAACCCCTATCTAACATTTTTTTTATTTTAAAAAACACTATATGTCAAGGCTCAGTGGTGCAGCACATGTTTTTCATGCAGAAGAATCCAGTTTTGATCCCTGGCTCCCCCTGCTTAAGAAGAACTCTGAGTGGAGAACCCCTACCAGTCAGAGTAGACAGAATTGGATGAACATATGTAACTCTCTATGATTACATTAATTCAGTGTGCCCAAGCCATGTGCTGCTTTGTAAACCATGTGCCTCTGGCACAGCTCACATCCATACCATGCATTGAAAACACATAGCTATTCTCCCAAAGAATCCTGGGAAGTGTAGCTTACCCCCACAGAGCTGCAATTCCCAGTGCCCTTAACAAACTGCACACAACCTAGATAGACACTCAGTAAGGCACTGCAGTTGTGGTAACAGAAGCCTCTGACTGGTTCGGGAGAATTGACAGGGTTCCATTGTTCTTGTTCCTTTCATGATGCAGGTTCCCTCCATCCATCCCTCTCCTTAAGAGGCTTTTGGACTCTGTCAGTCATTTTTCTCAGCCATGGAAAGCAAGGATTGAGCAGACGAGGGATGAATGGATCAGTCATGCTCCTTTCATATTTACCCATACATCTGCTCTGTTCTAATTCCTTATTGATTTCCCACCCCCCTAAATAAACTCTGTATGGATTTAGTATGCAATAGTACACAATATCAGATACAATGGATTTATTCTGTTACGGCAAGGATTTATGTTTGCGCAACACTACACCCGTCTCTCTCCACCCCCCATGTGCTCTGTTCTCTGTTTTCTTCTCAAAAGCCACTGGAACAGATCTGGGGAAGGTGCAGGAGGGTGGAGAAGAAGGAAAGGTCTGTTATGCTAGCATAAATCTTTTTACCTTCAGAGCAAGTGTACTGGATACGGTGTCAGGGACTGGACTGAGGAGGAATGGTGGGGACCGCCCCCCCTCTTCCTGAACCTTCCTGAGAAGAGGAGGACAGTATAGATTTAGAACAGTGGTTTGCAGAAGGTCATAGTTCAGAGACAGTAGCAGGGAGAAGCTGGGAAATATTGGGAGAGCGGCAGGAAGAAGAAGCACCAGGGGAGAGACAGCTGACAGACTCAGTGTCTTTAGACAGCATTCCTACCCCACCCCCTCCCAGGACCCAGCATGCATTGAGAGTAGTAGAACAGAAAGCTCAGAAGCAGAATGCACAGATCCCAGGGAGGACACACAGAATAGGAAAGACAGAGGGGTGGAACTTTACTCAGAGCAGACATCATCTCTCTCTCTCTCTCCCTCTCTGAATATTGAATAAAATACCATGGTAAGAACGTCTCCCCCCCCCCCCCATTTCTAGCTGCCAGCCATGAGGGAGAGGGATCAAATTCCTTGAAGCTTGACATACAGCCAACTGACTGTATACATTTTTCTTTGGGAAAATAATTTGTTGTTCTGTGGAGCAGTTGGAAAGATCTGTTCCTGCCGCCCATATTGAAAGCAGGACTGGTAATTGCATCCATGGTGGTGCACAATCCCAACCAGGGATGTAGTATGGGGAGGGGGGAGATATACAAGGCAGCCTTCATAGTCATAGCCTATTGATATCAGGCAGGTGATCTCACTGCTTGGTGCCTGCTAAAAACATTCTTGTTTAGACAAGCCTAACCAGATATCTAGACTGCTGAGGGGGTTGGACTTGGTGACCCTCACGACTCCTTCCAACTCCAGAATTCTATGATTTGGTTTTTTGCTGATTATAATTTTTTGAATGATTTAACTGTTTCTACTAATAATTCTATTGTGTCGTCCCCCCCCCCCGTAAACTGCTTTGTGGTTTTATGTTTCTCTTAACAATCAAGTGGTTACGAAATAAATGTTACAAAATAAAAATAAATACATAGTTCTATCTGCCACTTCCTCCTTTCTGGAGTCATTCCATGGGTAATACCATGCAGTCAGAGATGGCCATACACCATAACTATATGATGATGCCACTGAGAGCGGGTTGGGCAGGGTGAGAGTGAATAAATCGCAAGTACAAACGTTTCAGCAAAGAAGGCCAAAAGGCTTCAAGAAAATGAGAGCCGTTTTTCCATGCTGCTGAAAAATACTTTCTCTCTCACATGCAAAGTCTACTAGTTTTGTTTGAGTTCTAGTTACAATCCAATTTGGCTTGATTCTGTGTGTACATGAACTTTTAAACAGCCCCTTCTTTCCTGTCTGTATACAGACACGCTGAAGCTTTGTTCAATCCCATCACCAGAAATGAGGATTATCTGTCTATCCTGCAGTAATTATGATTCATCACTTCAATGTAGTTCAGTGTTAAATCAGGACAAGCTGTGAGTTAGTACATCTCTAATCTGCAGCTTCAGAACGTTATAAACAGCAGGTCACATCATGCATATGGATTATTCAAGAATCTGAATATTGTAGTTGCCTTTCAAACTGAGCTCATACTCATGTTTAGCTGGTGTTTAGATAAGAAAACTAGCGTAGCAAGACAGACAGCCCAATGTAAATTACCCCTTTTATCTGTTGTTACTTGATCTGCAATGCCAAATGTCCAGAGAAGAAAAAAGGTTTGCTGCTACAAAATCCTGAACAAATCTTGTATGAATGTCTATTTGTGCAATATGTATATGGCTACAGTCCTACTATAGAAGGAGCTCAAACGTAGGCCATTTACTCAAAAGTAAGTCCCACTGAGGGCTCACTCACGTAAGGGGATGACAGAGGACGAGATAGTTGGACAGTGTTCTCAAAGCTACCGACATGAGTCTGACCAAACTGCGGGAGGCAGTGGAATACAGGAGTGCCTGGTGTGCTCTGATCCATGGGGTCACAAACGACTAAACGACTAAAAAAAAACATGCATACATACCAAGGAGAAAGTTCCATTGAAACCAGTGATTTTTGCCTAGTAGGACCAGTTTGTTAGCTATGTGTATCAAAGTCTGCTTGGCTTGGGAGGTCATAATATTCCCAAATGTCAACATGCAAGTGCAGCTCTAGTTTATTGTTTATTTATTTTATTAAAAAGTGTTTGTAATCCACCCTTCAGCTGAAGGTCCCAGCGTGGCCTTTTGCACAGTCCAAACCCAAAGCTAAATGATAAGATTAAAATGGTGTAAAACAAAATGCAGAATTCAGTTACAAATAAAACCATCCATGGCAACAGAAATTCAGATGGCAAGTAGAAAAGTCAAATTGTTATTCTCGCTTTATTTTATAAAATGCCTGAAATTCCAGATGCTGCGCAATATTGAAAATGAGAATATGGAAGCTTGAAGCAACTAAACTAAACCCAATGCATGGAAGTTTCACTGGGTCTTACATTATTTAAAGAAGGGATCAAAGGTTCTTGGCTGAATATATGTTTTGCATGCAGATGGTTGCAAAAACAACCTGTGGAACTTGGAATCCTGGTAAAACTCCCACCCACATTTTGATATTGTGTTATGTAATGTTTGATGCTTCATGGGTTGTGCAGAACTCATGTGGAACATCTGCTAAGGAAGCGTGGGACATGACTTACAAAGACAGCAGTGTGAGTTGTTACCCCTTCCTGACGCCCTCAGGTTCATCCTCCATTTTGCAGATGCTTAAAAACTTCATAGAAAGAGTCCTGTATTGATGGAAGTTCATGTGTTCCTATCTCCTTCAGTGATTGCGACCATCTCTCACTGGGGATGAACTCCAGAAGAGTCGCTATGTTATTCTGTGCTAGCAGAATAACAGTCTTGAGAAACGTTGATGATTAACTGGTGGACTACAGCATGGGACTTCATAAGCAATGGTCAGCTCCATCAGAGACACCTGCCTATTGATTAATGTTTTAACTTTAAATAGTAAATAATGCGTAATTCCACTCCAGACAGCAATGATGATTTTCTGTGGCTTACAGTTTAATTTTTTTATATATATATATAAAAATCAAATACATTATCTGAGTTGTCTTAATCAGCTGTCTCACTAAAAGATAGGCAAAGAGGAGGAAGAAAGTGAACACAAGGGTGGAGCCAGGAGGACATCTAGAAAAACAAAGGCGACCACATCTGAAGACCACAAGTGTCACCCAGATGGCGGGCGGGGGAAGCAACAAAACAGTTTCAAGCCAATTAATTCTTGGTTGTAGCTCATATTGAGGTAGAAAACAAATTGCTTCCTTGACACAGTTTTTGTGTGTGTCTTGCAATGTATAAGAGGCTTATTAAGAGCTTGTCCTGAAGGAAAAATGGATTGTAAAATAGGATTTATATTTCCTGGAAATGTCTAGCAAGCATGGGTTAGTTAACATCACTAACTAACTGAGCTTCAGTTGGTTCTGTTGTTACTTGTGACATACTGAGAAAGAATGAGGAATACTTCCTAGGATATTTTCCTCACAAATATTCTGAACCACCAGATGCTGGAGAGGTATTTCTAAGGAGGCCCTTTCTTAGAGGGAAGGCCTGTGAGTTCCATGGCACCGATAAGTAGCTCAGTACATCTAATATACAGGTCAGTTATGCTGAACCTGTGTGGTGTAGAGGATAGAGGACCAAGGAGCAAGGACGCCCAGCCTTAAATCTGCATTCCTTTCAAGAAGTGACCTTGGGCCAGTTACTCTTTTGATGCTTCCAGACTATCTACCCTTTGAGTTTTCCTTCTGAATTGTTAAACGGAGATGTTGCATTGAGCCCACACTTTCCACTACATTTTCCTTATTGCAAAAAAGTTTAATATTTTTGGGGAAGCAGGTTTGCTTAACTCTTCCATGGAAATGTGGAATTCAAGTGCTTAACTTTGGCTTGATCAGGCCCTAAATATGTGGTTTGTTCATAATTTTCACATACTATGGCCAAATATTGATAAAACTTATGAAGCCTGAAGGATGAATATTTTGATTTCAAAGTTCTGTTTCTCTTAACTTTAGGCTTGAATTGATGAGTTGCAGACCCAGAAACACATTCTGTTGTTTTGTCAAGCATGTGGCAATAATATTACTTCAACAAAACTTACATCATCAGAAAAGACAATTGATTTCTTACTGAGCAAGATTTATTAATGAGCACAACTGACAATGGAAGCATAATGGAAAGAACTAAACGCCACATGTACTTGAAATGTTTAAAAGAGACACCATGTATAAATGTATGTATTTTACTAAGTTTGTAAGGTTACAAAAAATACACACACAGAAACCACGTGTTTCATGCAGTGGAGTCTGGTTCATTAGAGCAAATGGGGCACTGCCCCATCAACTTCAGTATGCCGTCAGCTAGATGCCACCTGCCTTCATACTTACAACCAGCCAAAGGGGGTGACTCCAGCTGTCAACTTCCTCCTGCTTTGCCTCAGTACTGCCCCTTGTAGGGAGGAAGATGGGGGCAAAATTACAATAAGTTGCCCCCATCTGTCCTATGCTCTGGTGGCCTTTCTGCCTCACCAGACTCAGTTGGTACCTGTGACTATTGGTTTCATGGTGGTTTATGACAGTGGGTTTCACCCAGTGTGCTGTGGCACCCTGGGGTACCTTGAATGATGGTCAGGGGTGCAGCAGGCAACACTGGCCTCTGTCCCTCTTTCCTTCCCTCGCTCCTCTAATGCCCTCTCATATCTCTGCTTCCCAAAGGCTTGCACAGCTGTTTCTTGCAGCAACCTTGCTGCTGCCACTGCTGCCTCCCAAGGTAAGATGCTGGCCTCACATTCACCTTTGGCCAGTCTCTGTTGGGCCACTAAGGCTGGGGGCATCCTCTGCCCAGGCCCCTGTGGGGTGGTGTGAGGTGGCACCTTTCTTTGGGGCGGCAGCAGCAACTGCTCCCCCAAGGAGAGGGGAGAGGAGAGGAGGCTGAGGGAACACTCCACAAGGGAGGGGGTTCGAAAAAGGGTGAGAGGCTGCCAGCTCTGCAAGCCAGGGGTGACATAACTGGGCTCCTGAGCCTCACAGGGGTGCCGCAGAAAGAAGGTAGTTGGTCAAGGGAGCCGTGGACTCAAAAACCTCTGGTATCTGATACAGTAATATCAAAATGAGCATAAAACAACCCAAAGGAAACAAAAAAAATGGCAAAAATGTAAAATAGTAGTAGTAGTAAAGTAAAGGTAAAGGGACCCCTGACCATTAGGTCCAGTCGTGGCCGACTCTGGGGTTGCGGCGCTCATCTCGCTTTATTGGCTGAGGGAGGCAGCGTACAGCTTCTGGGTCATGTGGCCAGCATGACTAAGCCGCTTCTGGCTAACCATAGCAGCACACAGAAACACCGTTTACCTTCCCACCGGAGCAGTACCTATTTATCTACTTGCACTTGACGTGCTTTCAAACTGCTAGGTTGGCAGGAGCAGGGACCGAGCAACGGGAGCTCACCCCATTGCGGAGATTCGAACCACCGACCTTCGAATTGGCAAGTCCTAGGCTCTGTGGTTTAACTCACAGCGCCACCCGCGTCCCAGTAATAGTAGCAGTGAACATAAATTAGCAAAACAGAAACAAAAATTTCTTAACTAAGGAGGGGCAAATCAGTCTGGGTGGAATTCAGCATTCTGCTCAGATGATAGTTCAAACAATGCCAGAATTTCTGCTTGGTGGATGGAATGATCTCTCCTCCCCTCTCCTCTTGTGTTGTTCTGAGTCCACCACATCATCCCAAGGAGATTTGGAAAAGGTGGAAGGGAGGGCAGGGAGAAAGAAGGGGGGAATCCTACTGCACTGAAAGGACTTGCTGTGCTGGCTTCTGCTAGCGCAAGAACTTGGAGCTGTCATTCTGATGGGGAAGTCCTATGGACTGCTCTCATGTTCTGCTCTCAATTTGTTTTTCATTTAGCTGTTGACTACGGTGGGGGGGGACCCCCATTTGGGCTACAATTGTATTTACAGGCTTTAATGAAGAGGCAGGTGAGAATGAGTTTAGTTGCATGACCATACACATACACTGCAGGAAGTGGAAGATCTCTGAATAATCTACCTGCCGATTCTGTTTTCTGTGTCTGTTTCAGCAAAAGTTTCCATCTCCATAAAACGGAGAGGAAGAACAAAACATGAGTTTGTCTGTGTACGTATGGAGGAAACCGTGCCTGCTCACCATTCCAATCAAATCATGAAGAGACAATTGCTTCCATGTTTATTCTGTGGTGGTCACAGCAGGAAAGCTCATTAAAGTTTAACTGAGAACCTGTTTTGTTCCTGTCTGGGCAAGCCACAGTAATATATCAATAAATCACAACATGGTTCTGGAAAAGATCTCAAGATCTTAAATGTGCTTTCTAATGACATCACAAATATCAAGTCCAAAATATTTAGAGCATTCTGCAATTGGGAGCTTTGCTCATAGTAGAAAGAGAAAAAAGGTAAACATAAGGGCTGAGTCCATGTAGTCTTTTATCACTCATTTAACCATCCTCCTCTCCCTTGTATGAATCAGTGGGGCTTTGACCAAGGAGCCATTTGTGGACCATGTCCCACCTCTTGCCTTCCATTCAACATCATAGTTGCATCGACCCCCAAGGCTCTGTGTCCAGTGTAGCTAAACCAGTCGTGCTTCCCTAAATCCACCTCTGCAGGAGCTTCTATATCAGAGTGCTGCATGTTCCTAGCACTAGTGGCAGGAAGAGTGGTCTTGTTTTGGGCTCCCGGTAAACAACTCTTTAGCTTGCTTGTCTTCCCTGGCCTCTGTGTGGTTATGTCCCCATGCCAAGCAATCTGTTGGATTTCCCTTACCTATCCTGGCTTTAATGCTTCCCAAAAGCTTACTGTTTCTCCTGGTAACTGTTTTGGTGCCTTCAGTTTTTAGCAAAACTTATCACCTCCTGCTAGTGTGATACCAGAAAACCAGGTAACATGACTGTCTTAGTGCCACACACATAGCTGATCAGATTTGGCAAGGTAAGGTAATCTCTGCAGGTGAACAATTTCCCACATTTTCAAATACAGTGGTACCTCGGGTTACAGACACTTCAGGTTACAGACACTTCAGGTTATAGACTCCGCCAACCCAGAAATAGTACCTCGGGTTAAGAACTTAGCTTCAGGATGAGAGCAGAAATCGTGTTCCGGCGGTGCGGTGGCAGCAGGAGGCCCCATTAGCTAAAGTGGTACCTTAGGTTAAGAACAGTTTCAGGTTAAGAATGGACCTCCAGAATGAATTAAGTTCTTAACCCAAGGTACCACTGTATGTCAAATGTTTTCCACGGCAGAGAATTTCAACAGCTTTTTAGTTTTCGGAGGAAAAGGGTGTTATTTTCCAAAATGTACCGACAGCTAAAACAAACGTGTTACAGGTGATATGTGATGTTGATGGCTGTGTACACACTGTACCTTTAAAGCACATTCTTCTCCTCAAAGAATTCTGGGCACTGTAGTTTACCCCTCACAGAGTTACAATTCCCAGCAGCCCTTAACAAACTACAGTGTCGAAAATTCTTTGAGGGGAAGAATGTGCTTTGAATGTGCTTTAAAGGTATAGTGCTTTAAAGGTATACTGCTTAAAAACTATGTTATTATGCAGCATATAAATTACTAAAATGTGGAATGGGAAAAGGGATTGGAGAAAGGGACTGACTGTCCTTCCCCCCACTTCTTCCCCAATGAAATTAGCAGTCCTCCTCAGCTGCTTTGAAGTAAAGAAAAACATCTGGTTTTGCCCTCAGCGGAAACAAAACTTTATTATAATGTAATACCATTGTACACAGATACACAGAACTCTAGAGAGGGATGTGGAAAACAGCAATGCCCATTGGTTTAAATGTAAATATTAACAAATATATCTAATTATTTCTCAGTGCTATTATACCCATGGGAAGATCAGAAAGAAGTTGAATTTAGAGATGGTCAATCACTCTACTGAAAGAGCTTCAAGTGATCTTATGAAAGACTAAAAAAGGAATATAGAAATAGGAAATATGACTTATTTAATGATGACAACATCTATTTCAGGAAGATGTTTGGGCCACTATGAGTGCAATGAGTGAAATTTAAAAAGGTTAAAGTGAATTTTTTTTTCCTGGACATGATGGATTTAATTTTATTAACTTCTGTAATTTAGCTTGTTTAAAAGAATTCTTAAAATGCTCCACATTAAAGCTTACACACCAAGGAACCCTATTTTTATTAAATCCTAGTAAATGTCAAAATCAAGTTACCAGATTAATATCATTAATATCCAGGCAAATAGAAAAAATTGCCCAGTCCTCCTGCCCTAAACTATTTAGCTTTAATTTAAGTATTTGTTAAGTATTGTGGTGAAGGAAGATTTGTTTTCTTAAAAACTGTTGTTTCTTTCCAGTGAAAGTTGCAGTCACCCTCTAGCGTTGTTTGCTAGAATAGCTTCTAATAAAACTCCGGTACTTCTGAGAGTCCACAACTGTGGGAATCCACATTTGTACCTTAACTTTTCCTCCAGGCTTTTATATGGATTGAGACTGCATTAAAGAGAATTAACCACATAGCTCTCTGAGGTGTTTTTTGTTTTGTTTTGGGGGCAGGGTTAGTCTGTATGCCTGAGTTCCTTTTAATTCCTGGATGTTGTTGTTGCTTCTGTCCATGGAGCAAAATGACCATGGTTTCTATACCACAACAGATGGAGACAGGGTTCATTTCAGAGCAGGCCGGTCCACCTATGTCTGTGAATGTAGGGCTATGATTCAGAGGGGTTCCAGAATATGGGTGTATGGGAATTATGGCAGAAGACATATGATGATCATGAGGAAATAGTGGCATTTCAACAGGCTATCTCTCTGAGGTCTTAGGCTTATGAACCTGAAAATGCTCAGCTAATACAGTGGTACCTCAGGTTAAGCACTTAATTCGTTCCGGAGGTCCGTTCTTAACCTGAAACTGTTCTTAACCTGAAGCACCACTTTAGCTAATGGGGCCTCCTGCTGCCGCCGCACCGCCGGAACACGATTTCTGTTCTCATCCTGAAGCTAAGTTCTTAACCCGAGGTACTATTTCTGGGTTAGCGGAGTCTGCAACCTGAAGCGTATGTAACCTGAAGCGTATGTAACCCGAGGTACCACTGTAACAGAATCCTTCTAGCCTGCATCTTACATGAGGAGTTAATTGTGTAGAAAAGTATGACGTCATGAGAAAGGGCTGTGGTCTTACGCTAAGACCACAGCGTGGGAAAGTACAGATGTAAGGGTGGTGGGCTTCCCACAAAGGCCATCAAGATAAGGCCCTGGATAGCTGCCCAGGCATCACTGAGGCACGAGGTTAGCACAGGAGTAATGAGCCATCACCTTTGGCCACCGGCCAGTCCTTTGAAGTCACCAACCAATGTTGCAGTCAACAACCAGGAGAGTGGAAATATTTTGGTGACTTCCTCTTGAGACTTCAGAAGTATATAAACTCAGCAATGCACCCTGCTTAGTTGGAGATCCCAATGCCAGCCATAGACTGAAGGAGTGGGAGGGTGTGCTGCTGCTCTGGAGGAACTTTAGATGGCTTTTTTTTTTTAATGCTTTGCTCTTGCAGTCTTGTTTGGCAAATAAAGTACAGTGGTACCTGGGGTAACATACGCTTCAGGTTACATACGCTTCAGGTTACAGACTCCGCTAACCCAGAAATAGTACCTCGGGTTAAGAACTTTGCTTCAGGATGAGAACAGAAATCATGCTCTGGTGGCGCGGCAGCAGCAGGAGGCCCCATTAGCTAAAGTGGTGCTTCAGGTTAAGAACAGTTTCAGGTTAAGAACAGACCTCCGGAACGAATTAAGTACGTAACCAGAGGTACCACTGTATCAAGTTGGTGTCTCTTTTATTGCCTACCTGAATAATAATAATAATAATAATAATAATAATAATAATAATAATAAGCCCCTTGACAAGACAACAGGCCTCTCTTGTCCACTAAGAGCCTGTGGAGACAAAATGCTCACCTGTATTGGAGCAGAAGCCACTGAAGGAGCCAAAGAGCTACCAGCAGAAAACTTGTGACTTTGGACATTTCAAAGGACCGGGTAGCACCTCTAATATAAGGTGTGTGTGTGGGGGATTCAGTTGGAGAGATGGCATGTTTAGCAGCACCCTGTTTGCTGTGTGGAGAGGAAAATCTACCGAAGATGAGCATAGCAAAGAACATCTTCTGTAGAGGAACATTGTGAGGGTCTTATACCACTCAGGTGGATATTTGACACCCACATTTATTACACATATCTTAACATCCCCCTGCTTCTGCATATCAGCTTCTGAGTTCCATTGGAGGATCAAGAAGAGGCGAAGTTCTGCTGTGCATCTGGAGCTCAATGAGGGAGCTCTGGTCGCAGAGCATAAGAAAGGACTGAGTTGCATCTGGCTCTCTTTACTGATTAAAATCTGCAAAGACAAATAGGAGTCAGGCTGCCCAGGGAACCAGCAATGTAGACAGAATGGTGGAGGCCACTTCATATTGTTCAATGAGAGAAACAATGCCTCACTTTGCCCACTTTTGCTGATGGCCCTGCCTACAATGGCATGTGGCCCCCCCCAAATGTTGCCCAGAGGAGAATGTAGCCCTCAGGCTGAAAAACATATCCCATCCCTGAACTAAACTATACTTTCTATTCCCAAAGGGTTCCAGATAGCTAAATGCATAGAAGTTCAAAGCAGAGAACATAGGGACTCCTCTACTACCTCTTCCCCAATGGGGTCACTGTAATGTCTGTGTAGGGCTACACTGGCATCTAGGCAGGTCAGGAGAGCCTTTTGACTCAGTGGATGGTGCTTTTCACACCTGCTATACTGAATGTCTTTTGAGCATTGTTGATGTGCTACTGGAAAATGTATGAAGATGATAGTTGGTACTGACACAAAAGCAGCATAGTAGCCACCATCTTACAAGGACTATATGCGCTGTGGTCTAAACCATTGAGCCTCTTGGGCTTGCTGATCGGAAGGTCAGCAGTTCGATCCCCGTGACGGGGTGAGCTCCCATTGCTCTGTCCCAGCTTCTGCCAACCTAGCAGTTTGAAAGCATGCCAGTGCAAGTAGATAAATAGGTACCACTGCAGTGAGAAGGTAAACAGCGGCTCTGTGCATTCTGGTTTCCATCACAGTGTTCTGTTGTGCCAGAAGCAGTTTAGCCATGCTGGTCACATGACCAGGAAAGCGATCTGTTGGAGAGCAACTTTTCCCCTTTCTTCCCCCAAAAAGCCCAGCAAGAATCTCTGAACAACTTTGACCTGAACCCCTAAAAAAGAGACTTTCCTACCTAAAGAAAGCTCAACAGCTTTGACCTGAATCCTCCCAAAGGGTAGATCACTGCCAGTTTTTTATTCTCTCTTAGGAGTTGGCCATCCCTGGACTATAGGATCAGACTACATTTTCCTTGTATTTTACACTGTGTTTGTGATTAAATTTTCCCTACACAGGAATTTCCATGGTGGAATAGCAACACATTTAATATTCTCCATTGAACTTATTCTCACATAGACCAGGTGGAGGAATAATTCTGAAAGAATAATTAAATGTGCTGCTATACATAAATCACACAGTAGACATTTACAGGTCATAAAAGGGGGGATCAGCCTGTATGTAAATTTTCATCCAGGCTGACAGCTCATTAGAGAATGTTGCTTTTACAGCTCAGCACAGATGAAACTGATTGCCCCTTTAATTTGAATACAGGGAAATGAAAGGGTTTGTGGAAGGAAGGAGGATATAGGTCAAGTGCATCAGGAAGATGCCAAGCTGTCTGCCCCAGCAACTGCATAATATTTGCTACTCTTTGAAAGAGCATAACACACTTTTTAACTACTTTCGTGGAAAATTATTATAGTCCCAGCAGAGGAATCTTTCAATTAAATCCCAATAACTCTCTTTGCTACAAATTAGAAACGCTGTAAAATGTTAATAAGAAAACTTATTCCACTTACATGGCTACATCCAATATTTTACAGCAATGCCAGATTTATATGACCTGTAGTGTAATTACACTAAGTGAGTGGTGCTTTGAATGCCCTATAGATAAGGCTTTACCCTTGGTCAATGGAGAAAGCAGCTTGAACATACTGAGCTCTCGGCTCAAAAGAACAATGTTCTGTAATTCAAGACATCCAGCGGGTGTGGATAGGGCACATTAGCTTCCATGTCCAATGATGTCCAAAGAAGTGTTGCATTCAACCATCTTTAAATTCTAACTGTTCAGCAGGCTGAAGGCAAACATATAGGAGTGGGAGAGGCACATCCACTGTGGTGTAGTGGTTAAGAGCGGTAGTCAAGTAATCTGGGGAACCGGGTTCACGTCTCCGCTCCTCCACATGCAGCTGCTGGGTGACCTTGGGCCAGTCACACTTCTTTGAAGTCTCTCAGCCCTACTCACCTCACAGAGTGTTTGTTGTGGGGGAGGAAGGGAAAGGAGAATGTTAGCCGCTTTGAGACTCCTGAAGGGGAGTGAAAGGCGGGATATCAAATCCAAACTCTTCTTCTTCTTCTTCATCATCTTTTACAACTATAGAACTATGTACCACCCTTCACTTTCAGGGTGGTCTACAGTATAAAACAGAAAATACGTAACACAATAACAAAAACCTCACCCGTCCCACAAAAATATGTTTCTGATTGCACTCCAAAATGGAGGAGAGAACATAAACTCCCCAAGGAAGATGTAAGAGCTATTGTCAGGAATGAGCCAGCTCCAAGCAAAGGTTTGCAGCCAACTGCAGAAAGCAGCTAGGAGAAGAGAAGCTTTGATGTTAGGCAGAGGAGAGCCAGCAGCTGCAGACTTCGGTTCTTCCTGACCTTGAGGGGAAGGCTAATAAGGCAGTAGCTGAGAGCAGGCTAGAACACAACCAAAGCTCGCTGGAAGCACAAACAGGTGCAAACATACTCAGAGACAGCCTCTCCGAACGGGAAGAGGTTGGAGCTGATCCACTAAGTCCGAAGAGTCAGCGAATGGGAGGGCTGCTAGATAGGAAGCAAAACAAGAGACATAAGGGTTGTAAGTTCAATATCTTCTGTCAACGCCAGAAGGAGTTTCCAGAAGGGTAATCTTGAGTAATGATGTTGGAGGCTTTGTTAGAGCCCTCTGGAGATGTTTGTTTTTGCAATAAATCCTCCTTTTTAATTATCTATGCTTACTGTGTTATCAAGCTGGGAACCTGCACTCCTGACAGCTATCATGTAGAAACCAGAGCACTTTGTCCCTTTTCAGCCCTTTTATTTTCACTGGGGAGTGTATGTCAAACCTCTGGAGCTCTCCTCCATTCCAGATGCAAGGTGTGTAGAACTAGACCAGGGGTGGGGATACATCTGACCCACAGGCTTAATTAGGCCCATCAGACTCCCCATTTAGCCCACAAGTCCATTTGGACAAGACATGCCCAAATCAGGTATGTTGTAGCTAAATTGTGGCTGGGACAATAAGGGGTTGGCAGGCATCAATCAACTGATTGGTGGTACTTGCTAGGCTCTGTGCTTAGTACGCCAGTGGCTATTGCACAGATCCCTCCATGATGCTATGAAGCCGCAACAGTCAGCTGATTGTCAAAGCTTCAACGTGCTACTGGACAAAAATGGGTCATGTGATTGGAAGGTGGCCAGTCATGCTCACTTGAAACCTTGAAAACTATTTAAAAGCAGCAACACAATATCAAGAAAAAAGTACTAATTTGGCACCAGGAAGTTATCAGGGTTTGCTGGCCATATCAACAAAAAAGGTCTTTTTGACAGCCATCACCCATCTGACAGCAGACAACGCTATCAATGGCAAAAAGTATTATGAAAAGATGCCTTGCTGTGCAATCTCAACCATATCTGCTCAGAAGAAAGTCCTGTTGAATTCAACCCCAGGTAAGTGTGGCTAGGATTGCAACCATGAACTATTAAGTATTATTTAGTCATTACTTAGCAACAGGTGAATTGCGGCTGGTTTCTCCATTGCTTTGCAAACAGTGAGAATGATATAAAGAGGGTCTGCTGTAGGAAAACACATCTGCTCCAAACACTCTAGGAATCACTGCAGAAAGGAACTCACCCCGTACCACAAAGCTCTGATGGGATGCACCATATGTCCTAGTTATCCACTCAAATTGCAACAAGAAAGATAATAATGCCAGCATGAAATATTTTCATGTCCCTTTAATGCTAATTAACACATCTGTCTTTAAACTGTGCCCAGGGATTGCCTCACATTCTCTGCTTTCAGATGCAGCTTTCAGTAATTAAAATGGTAATCAGAATGAAAGCCTTTATTGTTTCCAGTGGAGTGACTTTGCCCTACTAGTTCTATGCTGTTCTGAGGCTTTGATCTGCTCATATGTTCTGCCCCTGGACACTGACCTCAGACTTAATGTGATGAAGTTACTGTGAAAACCTTGATGTGTTCTTTGTGGGAACTTAAAAAGCAGTTATTTTCATGGCATAACAGGGGGCAATCTTAGATCCTAATTCTGGGCACATATCTGCATCTTCAAACCACATATGCACTTATCTACAAACCTAAGAAATTAAACTGAATAATTCTATGAATTTCCTCTTGCTGCACATCCATTGTAACCTCCTGCTAAGATACATGGGAGAGCTGAGATGTTTTCAGCTTAAAAAAAATCTAAAAAAATCTACCTAGGTCAATAACTTTTCAGCTAACATTCAAAGATTGAATTCTTCCTTGGGTTTCAAATCTTTTTCTTGGGATCATTTATTTGTCCTTTATGCCTGATGTGGAATGAAAATGATGATGTTTAAATGTGTGATATGCCACTGGGGTGTCATTGACTGTCTAGATCAGTGGTTCTCAACCTGTGGGTCCCCAGATGTTGTTGGACTACAACTCCCATCAGCCCTGAGCTCTGGCCTTGCTAGCTAGGGGTGATGGGAGCTGTAGTTCAACAACATCTGGGGACCCACAGGTTGAGAAAGGCTGGTCTAGATGCTGAATAGCAGTGGGAGGCACCAGCTGAGCAGCCCCCAAGGGAGGAAGGCTTAGAGCCAGGAGACTGGTGGTGGGATGATGATGAGTGGGTACCACATCTTGCCTTTTTGGCTGAAGCTTCCCCATCCCTGATATAAATGGCACATAGCTAGCAGCAGCATCCATAATTTCTATCTTAACCTGTTTTATTTTTTAAACCAAAACCAGAAAATGATCAAACATATGTGATAATTGGAGTATATTTATTTCCTTCCCCATAGTATTTAATTTGTGTTCTCTAATTCAGAGATTTATTGGGGATGGTCACATTTGGGTGGGTATCCTACCCACATCATTCCTGTCTTATTGAGACACCCCCCCACCTGTTTCTAAAGAAGGCAGTTCTAGTTAATTGGGTTATATGTTTTTTTTAAATAAAACATTAACAAATGTAAGATAATGGTTTGTAACTTGCTTTAGAGGGGGTTGTTGCCTTGAAAAGCAGCATAAAAATATTGATGTAGGTAAATAAAGTAAGACAACAGATCCATGTATCCCTCTTTTGATCTCTCAAGGGGTATGAAGTCTTAAGCTTGTATTTGTGTTCTGGAAACCTGTCTCCAAAGCTACAGGGGTTGTTCCACATTCATTTCCCAGTTGTGTCTTCAAGCTGCATACATTTACCTTTGAGGCATGGGGATGGGGTTACAGAATCCACAGGAGTCTTCTCTTTTCTAAACAGTCCTGTTTGAAGTAGACTACTGGTCCAGTGCTTCCAAGAGGGAAAATGTTGCAAACTTAACAACTTGCGCTCAGAGTAAAGAAGAAAATATAAAGTGACGGAAAAACTGCTTTGACTTTGATCACTGCCTGTTACGCAAAGTCAACACACACACCCCAAAACAAGGGGGTGAGGGGAAACAATAATGTCAGCTGACTTTCTTTGTCATCTATCATGATCAAAAGATGCTCACTTGGCTCACTTTTGTGGCACACTTTTTTTTTATTTCTTATTTTAGCTTTTTTCCAGATGACTGGGAAAAAGGAGATAATATTCAGTTATTTGACTTTTCTAAATTTTGTTTGCTACTGAATGTGCTCTTTTAACCAAAGTACAATTTATTCCCCACCACCAATGGCAATACTTTCCCCCCATTTTTTAAAAAACATTGCATGCATGGGGGGGGGAGAAGTTACTGAATTTGAAAATTTAAGTTACATTTTCTCTGTGATTACATTCTCTGTTTTTAGGTACCAGACAAAAACCTTTCTTTTGACCCTGGCTTTCGGCCTGTCATTTAGAGGGCATTGGGCATACTGGTGGCCTATTTTAGCGGGGTGGGTTGTGTTAGACCTGCAGTTTGTAAACATGTTGTATATATGATATGGAGACTGCAACCTCCCAATGACATCTACCCTTCGGAATTCCCCTTCCCTCAAGAATACTAAACACCTACTGAATACCTTGTTCATTCAACAGGCCATTTAAGTTGAAAACTCTCCCAGTCTGCATCTGCATTGGAATTGTTTTTAAGATTTTTTTTTACTGTGCTATCACTTGCTGCCTTGGGCTCCTTTAGATGGAAGGATGGGATGTTTACATTGAATAATAAATTCAATGTAAGTACTTTTTGCCAAGCAGGGTGATCCAGTAGTCCTACTCTGTTAGGCAGCCATGACTCCAGAGCTGACACCGGTGTAACATAGCCACCATCCGTAACCTTGTAACAAAATATAGCAACAGTGACAGGCAGTCCTCCAAGCATCCCTGGTAACTTTGTCACCATTCAGCAATCAACATGTTACTTCATAACCATCCAAAAGAGCAGTGCATAGAAGTCACCAACAAATGCATGGCAATGGCCAAGCTGGCTCCATGATGTCACCCGATGCAAGGTATAGTGCATCACCTAAGCTTGTAGCCCAAGAAAGAGACCCTTTTGCATGTGCTTCATAATGCTGTGGATAGACAGAGAACCCATAGGCTGTAGCACACCATTTCCATAATGCAGCACACAACACATTAATTTTGCTACCTATGAGTGGCTATGAGTGGCTATAAGGGACTTGGGTGGCGCTGTGGGTTAAACCACAGAGCCTAGGACTTGCCGATCAGAAGGTCAGCGGTTCGAATCCCCGTGACGGGGTGAGCTCCCGTTGCTTGGTCCCTGCTCCTGCCAACCTAGCAGTTGGAAAGCACGTCAAAATGCAAGTAGATAAATAGGTACTGCTCCGGCGGGAAGGTAGACGGCGTTTCCGTGTCCTGCTCTGATTCACCAGAAGCTGCTTAGTCATGCTGGCCACATGACCTGTAAGCTGTACGCCAGCTCCCTTGGCCAATAAAGCGAGATGAGTGCTGAAACCCCAGAGTCGGTCACGACTGGACCTAATGGTCAGAGGTCCCTTTACCTTTTATGAGTGGCTAAATAGCTTTTTGCAAGGAAGAGGGAGGTATGGGGCACGCGACTGCCCACACCATTCCACTCATTGGACAATATCACACTCAGTTATCAACTCAACCGACTATTTTATAGCACCATCTGTTTATTACAACAGAAGAAAGCCATAAATAGTATATAGCTAAATTGATAGGACCTTTACTGCCATCTTCTGGCAGATGTATATATAAAATAAAGCAAGCATACTCCCGCCCAGAAACTTATATCCCCACTGTGGAAGGACATGTGGATCCAGAAGTGGCCTCCACAGTCACTTATGGACTCACTGTTAAGACCGTGTTCATGGAAGATAATCTTACTTGGTTACAAGTGATCGCCAAAGAAGAAGAAGACAATTTAATTCCCATACAAGCATTGAGTGCTGTCATCACAACAGAAACAAGATTGCTGGAGCAGGTTAGTCATTATAGGGATATTCCTGGCTCCATCATAAGAATGTATTGTCACTGCTATGAGGTAACAGAGTCTATTAGTGAATAGCATAAATTAATAAATGGTAGGATTTTGATTATTTGTTGTAAGAAGGGAAAATACAGCAGAGGAATTCCTGGACTAACCTATGCAAAAAGACCTGGATGAGCTATGACCATTAAGAAACAATAGAGGGCCATTAAGAGCCATTGGCAATGCAAGAAAACTCTCCTTCCTTCCCTGCCCTGAGGTGTGAACAGAGACAGGATATTTGGAAGGTTGGTAGGTTAATGCGGTATGATGTCACTGGAAGGGTTTGGTGCCTTTGGCTTGCAACAGCTGAAAAAAAAGGACAGAATGATCTTGGATGGCTGTTGAAGGCTGGCTGGGAGAGATGCCCTGGAAAGTCAGGTGCTGCACTGCTGTGGAGAGCAAGCCCCTCTTGAGATGAGCATGCTGTAAGATCTGGACTCTCTCTATGTAGACTAAAGGTGTGTTGTTGTTGTTTAGTCGTTTAGTCGTGTCTGACTCTTCATGACCCCATGGACCAGAGCACGCCAGGCACTCCTGTCTTCCACTGCCTCCCACAGTTTGGTCAAACTCATGTTGGTAACTTCGAGAACACTGTCCAATCATCTCGTCCTCAGTCGTCCCCTTCTCCTTGTGCCCTCCATCTTCCCCAACATCAGGGTCTTTTCCAGGGAGTCTTCTCTTCTCATGAGGTGGCCAAAGTATTTGACCAAAGTATTTAACCAAATGTGATCCACCTGGAGCAGGAACCGGCAAGCCACTCCAGTATCCCTGCCAAGAAAACTCCATGGACAAAGACAAAGACTAAAGGTGTAAATATGTGTAATTAAACCATATTTCTAAAGGCACGACAGGCACATGCCATGTGTGTCCGAATTATCACAGGAACACAGACCCTCGGTGAGCACCTGGAACTTCCTGGAATCTTGTCACAGCTTGTTAGAGATTGGTGGTGGCTTCCAACTTTTGTAACTGTAAGAAGCACTTGCAGTAGCCTTACACAGAGTCCGAGCATTGGGCATATTTTCTCCCTTTTCTGTCTTATTTCTGGGCCAGCAGAAGTCTGCTTTCTATGAGTTCCTTTATGTGAACGTCCTGAAGGTGTCTTATACATGGCATGTGCCTAAGTGGATTGCCCCCTAGGCCACATAAAGAACCAGAATGTAGACATCTCTGAATCTGCATTAAACAAAAGATGCTTTGAAAGAAAGAGTTTGAGGCTAAAGGTTATTATCTTTATAATATTTTTTAAAATAATTTTTATCCCGTGTTCCCAGAGTGGCCATCCAGATTACTAAAAACAAAAATGATAGTCCCTGACCCCAGGAGATAGTAAGCAATTGCATGTACAAGTTTTTAGTTACAAAAATAAGGAACAGAGAATAAAAAAGAAGAACTTACCAGAGACATCTCACCAGAGTAGTGGCAATGCCCCTAGACTAGTGTGATGGTTGAAGCAGAATGTCATCTGCAATGGGCAGGCTGTTGTTTGAAGTCCAGGGGAATGTCAGTCACCCAGCAGAGCTAAAAACAGCCCTGCAGGGATGAACTCCTACCTCAACACAAACACATAATTAACAGCACGTTCAAAACACAGGAATGAACACACACACACACACACACACACACACACGGCCACAAAGTTCCCTGAGGAACCTGGCTCAGGCATTCATTCTCTCCCTCCCTCCCCTCTCACACACAGAGTTTTACTGCCAGTGATGCATGAGGGGCCAAGCAGGCAGTTCCCAATCCTTTTGCCTTGAAAGAAAGAAAGAGAAAAAGAACAAAGAATGGAAGCAAAAACTGGCCTTTGTAGTTCAAAGCATCCTGCAATTGCATGAGCAAGAGGCCAGAAAACACCACACTGTATCTTCTTCCCCATTCTGCAAAAAGGGGAGGGGGAAAGTGCAGAAAGGGAAAAAAGAAGAGGGGAATAGAAGGAGTTGTCTCAGTGGTCCAGACTCCCGAACAACTGACAACCCAGTAAGCAAGAGGCTGGCCCCCTGGCAAGAGGAAGGAAAAGGTCCCACATGAAAAGTGACTGAGAAACTTTTTTTAAAAAAACTACAACAACCCATCACTCCAACAATAAAAATCAAATGAAAATCAAATAAACAACCAATTGTTTTAAAACGTTTTTAACATTGCATTTCCTTGTTAGAACCCAGCCAGGGACTGTAGGGTGAAAGGTGGAATAATAACAACAATAATTTAATAGGAGCAGCAGCAGAACTGAAAAGTCATGGGGCAGGGGGTCAGACAAGGTGGCTGGGAAGGAAGGACCTAAATTCCTCTTTCTACTTCACTGCTCATTCAGGTCCCTCCCCTCCCCCTGCCCCCACAGCAGGCAGCTCTTTCTCTGCTTTCTCTCCTCTCTGCCAGGGTCCCTTAGGAATGAATCTGTTCTCATCCCTCTGCTATTTCCCCCCCCTCTCTCCACACTGTCCCTGGGTGACCTCCGTGAATTTCGTGGCTTACAGAACCACCTCTTCATGGTTCTGTAGGCCACCAGATCCTGCTCTACTTCTCAGCTTTCCCTTTCCATATTATTATTACTACTTATTGAATTCATTAGTCACTTTATCTTGTTCAGGGCAACCCAAAGCGATTTACAACTGATATAGTAACCTCCCTATAATAACCTCACATCTCTAACTTGCCTGTCTGGAGATTTTTACTTGGATCATAAAAGCATCAAACTCAATATGATCAAAACTTCTCATTCTCCCTTCCTCTCCTATTCTCTAAAGATCCATCCCTGTTACCACCCACCCTGTCAACCAGGCATGAAGCTTCTCTCTCCTGCTTCCCCTGAGTATTCATTCCATCACCATTGTGCAACATCCCTCTATTCTTTGGTGATCACTTGCATCCGAGTAAGATTGTCTTCCATGTAATGAATTGAAGAAAATGTTTAAAATGACATTTGTAAAAAAACCAGAAGCATTTTTGTTAGGGATTGTAGGACAAGACCTACCAAGGAAAACAAAGAACTTATTCATGTATGCTGCAACAGCGGCAAGAGTCTTGATAGCACAAGGATGGAAGAACGAGGAAACCCCGACAAAGGAACAGTGGCAAGAAAAATGGATGAACTATGCAGAATTGGCTAAACTGACATACAAACTGCGAGATAAGGACAACTGTGACTTCAAAGAAGAATGGGAACTTTTTACAAAGTACTTAAAAAGACAACAAAATGAAATGGACTCCTTGGCAGGTGTTGAATAAACATACACAAATTTATTGATTGATAATATGGTAGATAGATAATACAAGGATTGAAATAATTTTATAATATGCAGAGAATAACGTGTGCTGAGAAATCAGAGAGAGGAGCTGAGGGAAGTCTCAGCGAGAGGAGGGTTTGATGGGGAATGGGAAAAAAGGGGGGGAAATAATGAATATGATTGTTGCTATTGTTATGTTGAAATTGTTAATATATTTTTTTTGCAAGGGGGAAAAAAGATTGTCTTCCATGAACACAGTCTTAGAGGTGTGTCAGTAAGTGACTGTGGAGGCCAATTCTAGATCCACGCATCCTTCCACAGTGGGGACGTAGGTTTCTGGGCAGGAGTTGATCATGGTGAGGCTTTGCCAAATGTGCCTTCCTCTTAGCTCATTTCTCCCTTATGTCCTGAGTTTGTGTTTCTTTTTTTGTTGACTTCCTCTATACAAACATGGTGAAAATATGGCCCTTCCTTCCCACTCCCACTAGTCATCTACCACCTGAGGAATTGTCACCATTTTCTTTCCCCTATTCCAGTCCCAAGGGGAAGAGCTGCCATTTAGTAGTAGAGAATCTGCTTTGTACACAGAAGGTCCCAGGTTCAATCCTCAACATCCTCTAGGTAGGGCTGTGACTGGGAGAGAGACTCCCTGTCTGAAATCCTGGAGAGACACTGTCAGTGTGAATAATACTGAGCTGAATGGAACAATGGCTTGATTCATCTACTCCAACTCCCTGCAATGCTAAAGCATCCGAGACAGATGGCCATTCAACCTCTGCTTAAAAACCACCAAGAAAGGAGAGTCCATCACCTTCCGAGGGAGTCCTTTTCACTGTGGCTCTTAATGTCAGGAAGTTCCTCCTGATGTTTAGTTGGAATCGCTCTGTTTTATGTCTCTCAGAGCTATCATAGCTACTCCCCATCATTTGATGGCCAGTACTAATGTGGTGGGTTCCTGTATGCACTCTGTCTTCTTGTGTCTATATGCAGGGCTCCCATTGTCTCCAAGACTTTCAGATATTCCTTGTGCTCATCTTGTGGGCTGCCCACTGCGAGAGCTGGATGCTGGTCTAGAGCAGGGGTTGGCAACTTAAGGCCCATGGGCCACAAGCGGCCCACAGGGGTCATTTAACCGGCCCACAAGCTGCCCCCAAACTAAGCCGTCTGCTCAGTGAGTCCCCGCGCGCCGCACTAAATCAGCACAGCGCGGTGCGGGGACTTGCTTCTTTGGCACCGAAAATTGCGTCTGTGTATGCTCAGACGCCGAAAAACACATGTGCGCAGACACAGATGCCGGAAATCGCATCTGCACAGATGCAGATGCTGGAAATTGCGTGCACTCTTACACACGCGATCCGGCCCATGTAGGGGTCTCCGCTGGAGTAAACTGGCCCAGGCGAGGTAAACCTTGCTGACCCCTGGTCTAGAAACTTCACTGGCCTGATTCAGCAGATGCTGCTTACGTTTTTTGGACAGCTCCCCCACCGGGCATTCTTGGCATGCATTTTAGCATATCCGGAATTCGCACCAGCCTCCCGCTGCCTACGTGCGAACGATCCTCACGGATTATCTGGTGTAGCGATCTCTGCTCTTGGCTTTTAACCGATTTCTAGCTGTTTCGAGTGTTCTATTCGCTTGGAGACTTGTGTGTGTAAAGCGAGGAATAAATGCTGATAAAGACCGCCATTCCTGAGCGGGAGCTCCGCTTGGAAGCGAGGGCCACCGATTTCAGTTGGAGACGAGGCATTTAACACCACCTCCTCGCCGCCCCGTCTCCAACTGCAGCAGCGGCCGGGGCAGAAAAGGCGAGGCGCTAAAGCTGAACGATCCGGCGACTCCGCGGGCGCCCGCCTCCAGCGTCGCGCTTGGCAACCACCGTGCGGCTTAAGACGCGAGAGACGCCGCCCTTGGCTCATTGGCCGAGCCGCTCCCTTCGCCCGGAAAGCCCAGCCCCGCTTCTTCTGCCATCCCCCCTCCAGTCCCCGGCGCTCAGCCTATCCGCGGCCGGCCAGCGTCCGACGGCGGCGCAGTCACGTCCTTCTGCTCGGCAGGGAGGGTCCGTCTGCCTGCCTGCCTGCTGCCCGTGGCTCTCCCGCGATGCTGGCCTCGGCGCCTGCAAGATCCGCCCCGTTCCACGCCGCCTCCGCCGCCGCCGCCGCCCCTCCCGCCGCTCACCAGAAGCCTTGCTGCGGCCACGGCAAAGACACGGTAAGGCGGAATCAGCCAGATCGGCCGCTACGGGCGGCGCCGCGGCTGCTTGCCAGCCTCTCTCCGGGCCGCCGCAGGGATCGGGAGGGAAGGCGAGCCGGGGCAGGCGGCCTTGGCGCGGCTACTGCTCCCCTGCCCGCCGCAGCCGGAGAGAGAGATGCTGGGGGAAGGAGAAGGCTTTGCGCCACTGCAGGCCTGGGAGGTGGCCGTCGCGAGGATGGCGAGGAGAAATCGCCTTGCCCTCCAGCGCGACCCCTGGCGCCTTGCCCTTTCTATTTCAAGGCCGCGAAGGCTGTCTGATCGGCGCGCCGCCGCAGGCCCCGGAAAGCCCTGGACGAGGCCGCCTCGCTTCGCCGCCGCGGGCGCCAGAAGCCCTCTCGCGGGCCTCCCTCGTGCGCATCTGCTTCCCATCAGACCTCTTTCCGCCTCTCCATCCTTCCCTCCCAGAAGTGCCTGGCTGGCCCTTGGACACCTCTTCTTCCAAGCCAACGCCATCTGCGTGCCAGCCCATCCCCGCCGGGGGCTCCTGGAAGACGGGGACGGGGGGGTTTGCCGCTCCCCTTCTCCCCGCGCTCAGCAGCACCGAGCTGTAGGTGACCTCTGTGCGCGAAGCGTGCTTCGCGCCGGCTCCATGTGCTCTTCTTCCTCGCTGGAAAGGCCTCGAGCTGAATGCTCCTTGCGCTCCTGGGCAGCGCATACCCAAGTAGTAGGGAGGCCAGATGGTGTAACCCCGGGGTAGGCCACAGACACGGTAACGTGGGTTTGGCAAAGTCTAGATGCAGCCACAGGTAACAGTGTCTTAGCCTTTTCTGGCTACCTGTTAGTGGGTGCTGCTTCCCTCCAGTTTCCTCTTTTCAGGTTCTTCCCCTTGACCTCTAAATGCCCCTAATGCCCTTGCGTGTTCTTATATCTGCTGGATGAAGGCAAAAGTTCAATGGGCGGAGAACATGGAGTCATGAGGTTTTGCCCCAAAGGGATGGGTGTATTTGAATGTCTTCAAATGGATGTAGATAATTCTAAAGGAATGTCATTTTAAAAATAAATAGCAAGGGTTTTTCAATATTCATGAGCATGGCTACATCAAATTCCACTGTCTGCAATGGGAAATACCTTCATTCTCAGATTGATTTTGATGTGTTTCAAAAGGGCTATCTGAATGTGACCTGTTTTTGCAGCTGATTTTTGCAACCATTATGGCTGGATGCAGATTGTATTTGTTGCCCTAGGCAGAATCCTAGTGCCATTCATAAGGCCAATATAGCTGCTAAGTAGATAGAATTCTACAGTATAGATATACATATATCTAGCAAATAGACAGTTAATTATACATGGGATATTTATAACTTTCCATGTATACTGTCACAATCCTTTTTGTTTGTAATAGAATTAAACACAATATTAACTACTAGCACAAATTCAAAGCCATTGACAACCAAATGTATGGGGATAAAACATAAATGTGTGTTTTGAAAATGTGCTTTGGTATTGAGCAAAACTGACACATGACATCCAATTCTAAACATGCTTTTAAAAGTACATGTGAGACTAATGTTTCTTTCACACTTCAGTATGGAATTGTGATTTTTTTTACATGCCATGCTAAATTTCATTCACACCAGTGGCTACAGTGTTCATTGGACAGTGTTGCTACTCCCTCATCCTTTCTGCACATGTGTGCTTCTGTTCCAACTTGATTCCCCTGTGAAAATGGCAGGAAAAATCTGTATGCTAATTACCACCTCTAATTTCATCATTTTACTCCTTTTTTGTTTTTTGTTTAGTGGGGTTGCAAACAGATTCTTTATCAAAAGCAATGCAGAGAGATAGCATCCACTTTCAGATACATATGAGACATATGTCCACAGGTTCCTGATTTGGCAGGTGATAACATGTGCAGAAGTCAGATGTCCTCAGCTGGTTCAGGTTGACTGGAAATCCAAGGGATTGAAGGCTACTGCATGAAAGAAGCATGTACACTATCATATGTAAATATTCTGGCTTCCAGTACAGGTGTTGTTTTCCAGACAAGTGTCCAAGGAGCAAAACAGACTCATGTAGCCATTCACATATTACATTTAGCAGATACTGATCTCAGTGGGAAGTTACACTGAGGCTATTGTTTTTCAGTTGCTCCATTTGCATATGCCTCTGCTCTTTTAGCAAGGCATATACTAGTGATGTGCTTTCCTTCTTATATAATTATTTCAATAGAACTGTTCATGTGTGGGCAACATTGGTGAAATCTTCTCCAAGATGCCCTGTTAAAAGGCTTCCCAGCAGTTTTCATAAAGTCTGTAGCAGAAATAAAGCAACACATTCAAAAAGATACCTAGAGGCAAAGTAAGAACAAAATCTAATTCTTAAAACACAAAAGAAGAAGGTGTTTTCCTTCCAAACGTGAGCTTCTTGCAGAAATGATACACTTGGGCGCATCTGTCATTCCTGTTCTCCTCCCGTATCTTCGTCCAGCTAGGGGGTGGAGTCCGAACTGAGTGCTCACAATGCTGCATTCAGATCTTGATAATGAGTCTATGAAAGGTACATCAAGATTGCAGGATGGAGATCACTAGAGAGAAGGCAAAGAAAATCCTCAAATGCACAACATAAAAGCACAGAGCCAGAGAACTGTGCACTCACTGTCCTTTTACCACCTAAGGAAAGCAGGAGCTGAGTGCAAACTTTCTCACCAAGGAACATTAGATGCAAAAGGCGAGGATTGGTAGAAGTCAGATACTGACTGAGGGTAGCAAAGATGAGATAGACATGACCTAGGTGACAGTGGAGATAAGATAAAGCTAGCGCTGTTAGGAATGGGTTGTGTGTGTGTGTGTTTATATAGACATATGGGAGGGATAGTGGCTTGATATATAAAGAAGAAATTTGGTCCATTTTGTTTGTTGTTTATTGAAATGTTTTAAAAAGATACAATGAAAGAACCCCCCTCCTCGATTCCCAGCTATGCAGTTAGTGATAACGGACAGGTAGCATTAAATCTGCAATGTCCCATTTTTCTCCCTGCCCCATGCCTTTCATGTCATTGATGTGTCAAGTTCTGTGACTTAAATAAGGCACAATTTACAGTTACTACATATATTGATTTGACTGTTCTGGTAATCAATTTTTTACAATGGAAAAAAGATTAAGAGAGAGAGAGATAAAACAAATCAGTGTTGGTGGTGCAGGGGGAGCAAAATCCGTCTTTTCAGTCTGCAAAACATTCCAATAAATTATGTGGGATATTTTGAAATGTATATTCCACCCTTCTTTTAATATAATGTATTATTGCTTGTGAGCTGCAAGATCTAAGAGGTCTTTCATCAGGAGACTTGGCTACTTTCCACTTCTGCAGTCTGATACGTTTGGCTCTGACTTCTGTGGTGGCCACATCTCTGTGCTTTAGACATTCCCTATGTAAAAGGTATGGATTCCAGCCTATAGTAGTTGGGAGAAATTCCTCTGAAATAGGAAACATTTACAGGTGACTGAACAGAACCTCATACAGTGTGAATAATTGCTTGGGCACCACTGGAGTATGTGGACCAAGTTAGCAGATGTAGGATTTCTTCCGCAGCTGGTTATGTATCTAGTTTGAGAGTCACTAAAATGGCTGCTGGCCATCATAGCTATGCTCTGCCCCAGTGGCTGGAGGCAGTAATGCTTTTAAAAACCAGTTGCCTGGAGCCACAGGAGGGGAGAGTGTACTTGTGCTTGAATCCTGCTTGTTGGTTTCCCATAAGCATGTGATTGGCCACTGTGAGAACAGAATGCAAGACTAGATGACCCTTGGCCTGACCAAGCAGGCTCTGATGTTCTTATGTAAAAACATTATCAGCAAATGAGTAGCAAGGCCTTTTCCTACCACTTCTATGTGGTCAAGTCCCATGCAAAATGTCACTTCAGTCAGTATGACTGTGAAGTCTGCGTGTGGGATAGAGCTGGAATTTTATGGAGGTTTGACTGTGGAGCAGGAAGTCAGAACAAATATTAGTCTCTTGAATCACCTTTGTATTTAGTAATATGAATGTGTAAATCTTACTGAGGCTGATATCATTCATGTTCTGTGGGCTGAAGGGCTTAGGTTTGATTGCTTTCTGCACCTGTTCACACAGTAAGTCAAGCAGAATAAGGTAGGATTCAAAGTATGTAGAAATTCTTTGCTCACAGTAGCTTTGTGGCAAGGCATGCTACCAGTGTTTGAAATTGGCCATGCGCCAGCCACATTTTCCAGCTGGCTTTTGACCACTTGTAACCAAGTGAAGATGGACTGTTTTCACACACTAATACCCCATCCTGTAGAATTCTATCAGTTATATTTTATCTGCACAATTGGAATGAATTTCTGGAATAAAATTGCTTTCTCTGTGCAGCCTGAGCAGCAGCAGTCACCATTAAGAAAAAAAAGGTTGGAATGGGCCTCTTATATGTGACTGTCCCTGGATCAAGTCAGTTTTCTTATTTAAGTTCTCAAAGCTCTTAACCTTGCTCAAGGTTGACATCTGAACTAGCCAGATGTTTCACTGAGACTCAATCACAGTCAGTCCATCATTTGAAAAATAAGACTTTAGAGCTGTCTTACCCCAAAATAGCAACTAGACATTCCATTTTGGCGACGGCAATCTGGGTTTAAGGAGCCATTTGGCACCTAGCTTATACAGTGGTACCTCGGGTTAAGTACCAGTACTTAATTCGTTCCGGAGGTCTATTCTTAACCTGAAACTGTTCTTAACCTGAAGCACCACTTTAGCTAATGGGGCGTCCTGCTGCCGTGGCACCACTGGAGCACGATTTCTGTTCTCATCCTGAAGCAAAGTTCTTAACCCAAGGTACTATTTCTGGGTTAGCGGAGTCTGTAACCTGAAGAGTAGGTATGTAATCTGAAGCGTATGTAATCCGAGGTACCACTGTATATCTGAGTTTCTAACACTGTGTGCTACATCTTGTTTGTGGGGGGGTTACTGCTAACCAGCAGCAAGGAGGTGATGAAATGCAGCAAGGAAAGCTGAATTACTTGGAGAAAAGCACAATATTATGTGATTAAGACCAAACCTGAAAACTTCTTTGTACCAAGCTCCTCCTATTGGGATGGATTGCCTTAGTACCAAACACTGTGTCAAGATCAGCCCTGACATTCTGTAGCTGCTGGTACCTTAGGATTCTGCCACAGTCTCTAGACTCTGTGAAAATGATACATTACTTGTTACTCTTTAACTTTTTTGATGGGGGTCTAAAGTCCATTCCTCATACCTGGCTGGGGTGTGTGGTGGCGGCAAGCGATCTGGGGCTCAGGTAGCAGTGAGGGGGTCAGCAAACTTTTTCAGCAGGGGGCCGGTCCGCTGTCCCTCAGACCTTGTGGGGGCCTGGACCATATTTTGAAAAAAATAATAATGAACAAATTCCTATGCCCCACAAATATCCCAGAGATGCATTTTAAATAAAAGGACATATTCTACTCATGTAAAAACATGCTGATTCCTGGACTGCCCGCAGGCCGGATTTAGAAGGTGATTGGGCCTGATCTGGCCCCTGGACCTTCGTTTGCCTACCCATGCTGTAGCTGGTGCAGAAGCAGAACCCACAGTTTCTGTACCAGCTGCAGAAGAGGCACTAAATAAGGGCAAGAGAGATGGATCAGCAGAAAGTGGCATGGAGATGGGTGCTAAGACAGAGGTTGACCAAAGCTGGAACTAAGACTGCCTAATGTACATACAGTTTCCTGCTTGGCAGGGGGTTGGACTTGATGGCCCTTGTGGTCTCTTCCAACTCTATGATTCTATGGTTTTCACTGCAGAGACTGAGAAGTGTATTCTTATCTATTTCATAAAATTCATACGCCACCCGGTTGTGAAACAACAACACCTCAAAGCTGCTTATGAAAGATAAAACAGTTAAATCAAGAGAAATTTGCAACTATACTTTAAAATATACAAAAGTTAAAATACTAAAACACCTTAAAATGATCTTAACTTTCTAAGCTTGGTCTCAATAGGCAGGGAGTTCCAATGGGAAGGTGCTGCCACACTGAACAAATGAGTTCTTACAAATGCAGAACAGGCATTATGTGGCACTCAGTAGTGCTGCTACTGCATCTCCCCCCCCCCCCCCACTTAGTCAGAGGCACTTTGCCTTCAAATGCTGGTTGCTGGGAATCACAAGTTGGGAGAATGCTGTTCCACTCAGGGCCTGATTCTGGGCTTCCAGTGGGTACCTGTGCACTGTGAGAACAGGATGCTGGACTTGGTGGGCTTTTGGCTTGATTCTGCAGGGCTTTTCTTGTGCCCTTAAAATAAGATGTGAAAAGTTTTTGTTTTTTTTAAGACAGCAAATCATTCCTTTTGGTTTAAAAAATGAATTGTTCCATGCCCAAGGGTCCAGAACAATTTCAACTTGTCTTCCCTTTGTGGCTATGAAGACTTGTATTTATTTTTAGAGAAAGTTCTTATGCCGTTTTGTTGGTGCTGACCTTTTCTTATGCCAAAGTGTTGGTGCTGACCTTTAAAGCCCTAAACGGCCTCAGCCCAGTATACCTGAAGGAGCGTCTCCACCTCCATCATTCTGCCCGGACACTGAGGTCCAGCTCTGAGGGCCTTCTGGTGGTTCCCTCGCTGCGAGAAGTGAGGCTACAGAGAACCAGGTAGAGGGCCTTCTCAGTAGTGGTGCCCACCCTGTGGAATGCCCTCCCATCAGATATCAAGGAAATAAACAACTACCTGACTTTTAGAAGATGTCTGAAGGCATCCCTGTTTATGGAAGTTTTTAATGTTTTATGTTTTATTGTATTTTTAATATTTTGTTGGAAGCCGCTCAGAGTGGCTGGGGAAACCCAGCCAGATGGGCGAGGTGTAATTATTATTATTATTATTATTATTATTATTATTATTATTATTATTATATCTACAGTGCCAGGGATATACAAGAACAAACTTACTTTTCTTTTAGAGGGAGGCTTCTTAACCTGAGTATGAAGGAACTCCAACCTATTCCCCGCCAGGTGGTGTTTCCTAAAACAATTAGCTTCTAAAGCTTGCTACCTGACTTTGCTTCCACAACATCTTTTTAAAATGTAATAATCCTATAAATTGCAGAATCATGAGGTGGGACAACAGATGCCAGAGTTTAGTGTTGCTAAGTCAGGAGCGCTTAACACTGACTTGCATTTTGTCCCTGCTATTTCAGTCTTGGTGATATCCTTGAACAGGGATTGAGTCATGTGATAGCTTTATCATCTTCAAGGCTGGGATCAGACACTGACATGCAGTTTCACTTATGACCCACACAGAGTTCACATTCTGAGATCCCAGAACTGATATAAAGGGGCATTTACAGGCTGCCCTGTTAAGACCCCGCAGCCCCACTCATTAAGCTCATTGAACTTTCAACTTGTGGAGGCTGACGGTTGTCTTTGAGCTACTGCAGACCTAAAACGACTGATCAGCTCTTGCACAGAGGAAGCAAGTCACTTTTCCTCCCCTTGATGATTCATATCTTAATCGGGGTTAACCACAGAAAAAACACTGTGATATTGTCTGTTTCAGACACCTGATCCCCTGTGAAGTTAATAGTTGCTTAGAACTCAATTCTCATTAGATGCAGGATTATCTTTTAATATTCCTTAATTTCAGTAATTGCATAAGATGGGATTTAGACACCTCCCACTGCTTCATAGGCATAGTTTAGACTGCTGCATTAAGCCGGCATGTCATGATCGATTCATCACACAGCCATCGCTGACGTTTCCCGTGCTGTGGTGTCTTGCTTGAAAACCCCCGGAGCTGATCCTGGTGACGTAGCTTTCTTCAGTGCTACCTGCTGGAGTTTTAGAATGGATTTGTAGCCAGTTGGAATAGAAGTTGTCCTGACTGATAGCTGTCACATCTGAGCACCACGAAAACATCATTAAGGATGTCAAGGAGCTGTTCCAGGTATTGTTTCCTCCAGCTCACACTAGTATAGCAGTGGACAAGTACAGCACTGGAGAAGGAGGCCTAGGAAGACAAGCTCCTCTGAGAGGAATTATCTGGTTTTGGAGCAGAGACAGTGCTTGCCACATGGAAAGATGCACGCAGATCTAGTCACTCCAGACAGCTGTAGAATCTTGAGAGGTCCCTTCTCTGACCTAGCGCTCATATTCAGGTCAACAGCTTTTGAGATCTGTTAACGTTTCATGGCTCTCTTTTAGTCTTTCATAGTGACACATATTGAATATATCAGGGGTCAGCAAACTTACCGCGCCTTGGGCCGGTGTCTCCAGCGCCGATAGCATGGCAGGGCGGGGGAGCATGTGCCCATATGTGTGCGCACACGCTATTTCTGGCGCACTTCTGGGTCGGAGGAGCACCGGAAATAGCTTGTGCACATGTGCATGGGCCTCCCTGACCCGGATGTGCACCGGAAATAATGCTTGCGCATGTGCACAAGCTATTTCCGGTGCTCCTCCAACCCGGAAGTGGGCAGCCGTTCAGCGCTAGTAACAGCGGGTGGTGGCAGCGAGCAGAAGGGGTTGCCGTGGGCCGGATAAACGAGTCCCACGGGCCTTAGTTTGGGGACCTCTGGAGTATATGCAGTGGCGGAGGAAGGGAGGGTGCGGGCTGCCCCAGGTATCATCAGCGAGGGGATGTGACAAAATGACAAAAATGAGTTTTTTAAAAAATGGGGCTCACGAAACTTTTTAGTTCAGTCAACAAACGTAACAAAATGTGGCTGGCACTGGGTGCCACACCGCGAGGGCTGGCACTTACCGCGGGGCCTGCAGTGTACCCAAGCCACGCGTCTCTCCTGGGAGTGACGTGGTGGCTTGGGCGCCTGCAGGCTCTGCGCTGCCTGAAACGGCTGCTTGGGGCTTGCGTCTGCCCTCCGCCTCTCCCTCAGCTGCCCTACAACTGAAGGGGAGGTGGTGGAAAGGCTCCACGTAGCACCCCCCTGTCCCCATCGGCGGCTTGCCCTGCCCCTGGCTGCAGGATGCGTGTGCCGCACCAGGCACCTGAGCGGCTAGTTACGCTGCTGAATATATGATTCTTGGCCTTCGGGTCTTCCATTTTGCTAAAGATCTGATTAGTCGAGGAGCATCCATTTTACGTTTACTGAGTTGGGTGGCAGGCTTGGAGCACCCTGGAGACGGTCACAGAATAGTTAAGTTAGTATCACCTCGGGTTTGTATCTCTCAATCAGTGTACCCTAAGAATGTTGACTATGTCACTAGACAAGAAAGATTCTTTGTAGCTTGTTTTCTAGGTTTGCTTGGTGTAGCAGTTGAGCCAGAAGAGACTCTTGAGACTCTTGACTTATCTAAGAGTAATATCCAACTCTGGCATGCAACAGCTTGTTGCACTTAGCGCTTCAGGCTGTGAATAACTGCTAAAGTACCTATCTGACATATGTGCTCTGGCAATTCTCTTGTAAAAGCAAATTGCTTCTGGTCTGGAGCCAAAATAAGCAACAACTTAGTGGTGCTTGCTCCAAAAGGGTTTAGGGACACGCACCATTTGGTGTTCAGCATATCCTTACTTTGCGTTCTACTTTTTAGCGGAATTATGGTAAATCATTCTGTCTGTGAAATATGAAATAGATCCTCAGTGCCTGTTGCTTACTGGCAAAATAAATTATTTCGTATAAAGCTTCTAACCTATGGTGTGCAGCTAGTAGTATACTAATGGATCTTCTAATCCATTTAAGAAATGAGGGTGGAATCTTCAGTTTCTACAATAAACAATCCTGCACCATGTGTAATGAGTCAGATAAGCCATAAGGCACTGTTGCATATTCATTTGCGTGAAGAGTAAAAGATTTAAGGGCTCATGAGTTGGGCCTGTCTTGGTTATTGTAAGGCAAGTCTGCTTATGTGTAACATACTGACCTTGCAGGAGAAGAGCAAAGATGCTTTAAAATGTCATTTCATTGAGCACAATTATAAGATTTGTTAACCTCATTTGTTAACCTATGGTTCATGTTTCTAACGAATGATTGTTTTTAGAATAACTTTTATGTATTGACATTTAACAAGGTGCTGGATCCAGATCCCAATATTGCATAGCTTTGATGGCTTTGTTTGATTTCGTCATCTGTTTCTGATGGATGGTTTGGGCTTCAAGGCTAGCTGGAAAAGAGAATAAAAATGCTTAAATGATACTATCTCCTTCGTTTGTGGAAAGATTTAGAAGATGGGAAAACATAAATAGTGAGCTCTATATTGGGGTGGGGGGGAGAGGAGAGAAGTTGTTTTTAACTCAGCAGATTCAGAGTGACATGTTTCACATGCACCTGGCAGTCCAGATCATTGTGATCTGTTCATGTTTTTAAAGATCAAGAGGTAAATTAAAGTCCCAGGATTTTTCTTCTTGTCCAAATTTTCTTCAATATATGTTTTTAGGTGATTCAACATTACAAATAAAGGTCACGGCAAACTCAGCTCTGTTCTCGATTGTGGGGTTTGTTTTTATAGTGACCAGTGAGAGGGCATCTCGGTGATGTAACATGAAAAAGGCTGTAATTGGTCCGCTTTTTGGTTAATTGGTGGCTGGACCTCTGGAATGACCAAAGCACCGTGGAGTTTGGATTCTCCACAAAACCATAACTCAAATGTCTTTAATCTTTTTTTGGCAGAAAATGGCTGTTCCCCCTGCTTATGCTGACCTAGGAAAATCTGCTCGAGACATCTTCACCAAGGGATATGGTAAATATTGCCACAAGGAAATGGGTGGTGTTTCACTGGTTATCTGGGTTGTTGATTTCAAGGATTTCACACAACTATAATTGCAGTTTCTGGCCAGTTGTGTGTGTTATAGATCACAGTCAATATACATAGATCAAACTGTGCCCTAAGAATAGGTCTTTCCCAGTATGCACTAGCTTCTGGGCATCATTTAGCTCACTTAGTAAACCTTGTGACTAAAGATGCACTGGACTTCTCTGTCCGTATGTATTCATGAGTATAGCTCATGTCTTTCAAGGTGTAAACTGCAGCAGAGGGATGCAAAGAATAGTTCTCGGATGTAGCTCCCACTTTGTAAAAGCCTATCTAAGCCCATCTAACTGTATATCTGGAGGCAGCGTTGGCAATTGTGTATTTTTAAATTGTTTTTCAGTGGCAGAGACAAGGGGAGACATGTCCCTTTTTTGACCAGACTGAATTAACAGTTTTATCCAGCTGCTGTCAGCCTGAGTAATCAGTCTTGTCATTTTACTCTGCAACCTGTGGAAGGGAATAAATTTGGGCCAAGTCCCAGCTACCTTTGAATTTGTGTACTAAAGATGGTGTTGTGCATTTGGGCCTTTACTTTGGAGTATTTATTTCAGCAATTTGCCTTCTGATCCTTTGAAGAAAACTGTTTGTGTTCTGTTAAATATATCATGGAATCATGGATCTCATCATGTGTTTCCCCATTATTCATTTTATTTATAGCCTATCTTTCTTCCAGTATTGCCTCACAACACGAGTTAAAACAGATACAACTGAAAACACACCAATCAATAGAAATATATAAAAATGCTGCTCAGTTTACTTTTTGCAAGAGCAGCAAAAGTTTATTATGTTTATGCTGATTGTCCTGTAGCTAGATAATATATTATGTGAATATAATCATATCCCAACTTTCTGCAAGCTGCAGAAATTAGTGTAGCTTCTTAAATGCTTTTCTTCCTGCACAGAAGACTTCCATTTTATGAAAGTTCAATCAGAATCTCTGCTTGCCTCTGCCCCAGATGGTTACTGACATCATTCTGGCTTATTTATATTTTCTTAGGATTTGGCTTAATAAAGTTGGATTTGAAAACAAAATCTGAAAATGGACTGGTGAGTAGAGAAAGACCAAACATGATTTTTTCATGTCATTTTAATAGACACTTCCAATAAAGCTACAAGTCTACTTGAACAGGGGCCTGTATATTTTTCTAACTCTGTAAGGTGACTTTGTGAAAAACAATTTTTCACCCTGCATTTTGTCCTTAGGAATTTACAAGCTCAGGTTCAGCAAATACAGAAACAACCAAAGTTTCTGGAAGTTTGGAAACCAAGTACAGGTGGACAGAATATGGCTTGACATTCACAGAGAAGTGGAACACAGACAACACACTAGGCACAGAGATAACTTTAGAAGATCAGGTGAGTGTTACATTGAAAGATGGCAGTTTTTCAACTCTTTAAGCAGTCATCCTTTTAAACTATAAATGCAATTGGTGAATTTCTTTTTCTGTTCAGCTTGCACATGGACTGAAGCTGACCTTTGACTCCTCATTCTCTCCTAACACTGGGTAAGGAGTGGGTACATTCATACAGTAGAATAACCTTTTTGTTGCTGTTAGTTGCCTGCTTAATTTGCTTTATCTTTCCAATCTGGGCTGCATTAGTGATTATCCTTTGTGTCCGATCATCTCTCCCCTTTTCATGAAGGTCTTTTCTTTTTGCAAACTTAAGTGTGGTGCTATTTAAAATAGTTATTCACTTGAGCCAGTTGTCATAACTGCTGCTAATTTTGGCCTAAGATGCACATGTGGGTCTTATAAATGCAAAATACATCTTCCAACAGCCTGCAGTGCAAGGTCTGTTTAGTGCTACTTAACAGTGTCTCACTCTTTACCACTAAGTTGTGCTGTTTGGGACGCCTCTTCTTCCCCTGCCCCAGCTGGATTTCTGGTCTCCCTTCTTGCAGGCTGTAACGCTAGATGCCTTTGGTTGGATGAAAGGTTTCGATGCTGTGGTTGTTTCCTGCATGTTATGTGGGCCAGGAGGATTAAGCAGCTGGGAGATTATACGTACTTAATATTTCTGTGTGTGCGTCTTCATTTTTATCATCCTTTCTAAATGCTCCTGATGTCAGAATGTTGCACAGCTAAAAGTAGCGCATTGCATTTCTAGTAATCAGGGCCGCATTCATTATGTATAGTGTCCCTTTCCTGAGTTGTGGATGTTCAGTCTCAGAATGATTACTGAGTATCTGCTCCATAGCCTCCAGATTTGGCTTTGCAGCATCATTACAAACTCAGGTTTTACTGGCTGTGCTTACCTGGATGGGAATAAACAATGTAAAACGACAGAGCACCTTTGCTAAAAGCACTAGGGGTTAATGTGGCATCCACCTTAGCACTGATACAAAGCTCTAAATCAGAGATCTACTAAAATTATTAAATTAAATAGATCCGTTTAATTACTGGTGTGATTTTAAAATGTCCATTTTGGAATTAGCCATTTTAAGACCCAATTTAGATGTGGTGTTAAATGCACCTCTTGGTTGTTGCATATTTTTTTGTTTCAAATTGGGGTGTGTGTGATTCACTTTGGGGACTGCGGAATGTAGGAAAGGATTGGTTTCACTCCTTCCTCCTTCACCATTGTGCTAAATAAAATTCCTCTCTGCAGAGCTGCTATTCACCCAAGACACAGGGAACATTGATTTTCATCAGAACCACAGTGGCAAAGAAAAGAATCACCTCCCCACTCCAACATCACAGTCCTGATGAAAACTGGTCTCCCTGTACTTGCCATTAGCAATGAAAGGACAAAAGTTGCCACAGCATGTTGTGTGTTTAGTGTTGCATTAAGTGTGGCCCTTTGCAATCCAGTTTCAGAAATTGCATTTTCAAAACAGCTGAATTACTGATAGCAGAGTGAGGAGGGCTACACATCTTAAAGGCAGGTAAGACACAGAGCCATAATTCCCCTTTCCAAGTGAGTGGGTATTGAGAGGAATGCTTGTATGGACTGAACTCCAGTGACAGGTAATCCTTTCCGCTAGGAGTCCTCCATTCTGTCTCCATTCTTGCCTTCCTGCTGCCTCATTGGTGGCACAGCAGAAACCACACAAGGGAGTGATAAACCTCAGTCCTGTCATTCCCTTGGTGCAGGTGTCTGCAAACTTTGACTGACCTTCATAACCAATCAAAATATCACCACCAGCCACACCTCTCCCCTGACCTGGTACCTTGGAGCACCTCTGAAGCTCAATATGAGGTCAAAGTGTCCGTAACAAGCCCTGGGGGCCCCCACTGCCCCCGGTATGAGACAAGCCTCTCCGGGCATTGTCCGGTGTTGCGCTCCCCTGGGTTGGACATAAGTCTTCATCCCAGAGCACTCAGCGACACAGGTCAGATGATCCTGTGTATGCTATTAATCAGCAGAGTCTGCAGTGATGACTGAAAGCATGAATGTGAGCTTTCTTAGATTTATTTTGCAATATTTACAGGACAAATCATAATGGCGTCTGCTCTCTTCTTCAGCAGCAGACACACATAGAAAAACACAGTGTAACAGCACGACATAACAGAAGAGATAAGATGTAACTTCCATCCTCAGACTTTCCCAGCTCGGGAAAGTAAACACAGACATGTGACTTACCAGTCAGATATCAGGAACAGAGGAGTGATTTGCTAACACAAAGGAGACCCCCCCCCCATCTTTCACATTGGGATGGGATAACCTGTCCCTGTTTTCTGCAGAGGTGCTAAGGAAAGCTGTACAGAGGACCCTGGTTTCCTGCATGTTGGGATAACACCCCAGCGTAGCCACTGGCCAGTGGGGAAAGATGCTGCTCTCCTTTTATAACTGGGTCCCTTGATGGAGTTTGGGAGTTGAAAGAGAGGGTGTGTGACATGCCTGGCAAAGAAAGCTGGGGAATGGCTAAGGAAGTTTTCCCTGTGGCTTCCAAGCAAGACCGCAGGGCGGATGGGAAGAGTGCTACCTGAGACTCTGATGAGCCACTGCCAGTCAGTCTAATCAGTTCTGGATTAGATGGGCAAATATTCTAGCCTAATATTAGGCAGGTTCCTGCCCATATAAAGCTCCTTAAAAAACACACCACACTGTTCAGGAGTTACAAATGTCAGATACGCATGTCCTTTCAATTAATCCCAGGGAAAATGGAGGCAGGCCAGCATCCCTTGAATTAATTATGTGGTTAAGTGACACCATTTGTATAAATGAAGTAGTGAAAGTGTTGCTTGACAAGGACTGGTGTGCGTTACTGATAGCACCTGCCTTCAGTGAACCTTGAACTGTGATCTCTTGAGGTGGCTCTGAGGTTTGCCTCTTCTCCAAACTTGAAATGGAGGCGCCGGTATGTGAAAGAGGGATATGTCTGCCGATTAATGTAGCAGTCACCCTCCTGGGGTGCATGTCACGTCGAACCACAAGCTGTTACACCTGGGGTTTCGGTCTTGGATCATCTCAGGGTTCCATTTGGCTTCAGTGTAAATATCCAGGTTAAAATAAGGCTGAAGGAATTGAGAGGAAAAAATGTGGTTGATTAATAGCAGGTAAAAAAGTAGGTCCTTAATTTAACCAGCGTGTGGAAGGGTGCCCTGTAATAAAGGCATTGCAAGTAAAATGTTTGCCAGTCATCAGTTTTGAGTCAATATCTTCAGATAATGTTCCAAATAATTTTCCTAACCTACTGCATTGATCATTAGTCCCCTGTATTGAAATAGTGCAGTGCCTATTTCAACAGCTCTAAACAGGATTGATTGCTGGTTAGAATCATAGAATTGGGACCTCAAAACCATCTAGTTCAGTGCCCTGCTGATGTAATAAATTTGTTGCTGTAGTTTCCATGATAGGTGGCCATCCAGTTTTTGCTTTAAAATCTCTAATAATGGAGAGGCTGAAAAAAATTGGCCTACTTGTTTCAGACACCAGGTGCATGATGAGGTAGCATCTTAAGATAGCTTATGCATGGTGACTATAGCCTGTCAAGCGGCTCAGCATACAGAGAAAGAGGTTAATTTGTGTTGGCAGTCTCCATGCTACCGTTAAAGGTTTCTGGTGGTGGCAAGAACATAAGAGAAGCCTGCTGGATCACGTCAATGACTCATCTAGTTCAGCGTTCTGTTCTCAAAGTGGCCAACCAAAATGCCTCTGGAAAAACCACAAGCAGGATCTGAGCACAAGAGCACTTCCCTCCTGTAGTTTCCAGCAACTGATATTCAGAAACATTTCTGCCTCCAACTGTGGAGAATGCATGGGACTGGTACATAGCAGTGAGGGGGAAATAGCTTTAGAATGCATGATTTAAAATGAATAATATAAAGCACGGTTTTCCTTTTAGGAAGAAGAATGCTAAAGTCAAGTCTGGATACAAGCGGGAACATATCAACTTGGGCTGTGACATGGATTTTGACATCGCTGGTCCTTCAATACGTGGTGCCTTTGTCTTTGGCTATGAAGGTTGGCTGGCTGGTTACCAAATGACTTTTGAGACTGCTAAGTCCAGAATAACTCAGAGCAATTTTGCTGTTGGTTACAAGACCGACGAATTTCAGCTTCACACCAATGTGTAAGTACTGGCAAGACTGCAAACTTGGAAAGTATTGTAAGAAAAAAAAAAAGCCTATCAAGTTGGTGAAAAGGAAGATGGTACTGTTTCTTTATCAATAACTTGGATTCTTTAAACATCACTATGTGCTTTGGTAGGAGGAAGATTGTATTTTCACTTATCCAAATTTATATTTATTCAAATATATAGGACCTTCCAGATCATTTCTAAATCCAGATCTTCAAAACCCAGATGAAGGGTTTGGAGATCTGGGTTTAGAAATGATTTGGAATGGATGACAGACTTAAGTTCACACTAGTTTATTTAAGAAATAAAAAATGTGAAAGGATGTTGTTAATATATTTCCTTCATGTGTTTTTTTAAGCACCATATACAATTGATTGTAATTTAGACTGCCCTTAGCCTGTAGGATCTCACAGTGGTATACAAATGATGAAAAGCTAAACAATATAAACATTAAAAAAGTAAAAGCACAGCATCCAACCATTAGAACAATTCAGCAGCAAATCATAAACATAACCATGCCTAGGCTTGCACACTTCCCACAAATGACTGTACAAAAAAGTATGAAAAATGTTCTTACAGGAATGATGGCACAGAATTTGGAGGTTCCATTTATCAGAAGGTGAATAATAAGTTGGAAACTGCCGTCAATCTTGCTTGGACAGCTGGAAATAGCAACACCCGCTTTGGAATAGCTGCCAAATATCAAATTGACCCAGATGCATCTTTCTCTGTGAGTAACATGTGGACACTCATTTTCATTGAGATTTATTCTGTTACAGAAGTTGACTGCTTAATTCTCCTTGAACTCCAAGACCATTTAACAGAAGCAGCTCAGCAGGTGGGGTGGAACAGCTATGCCAGCTTCCCAGCAGGTGGGTTTCTGTTGCTTCCTGCAAAGGGCAAGGTGGTGGGGAGGTTGGTGCAGTGCAAAAGCACCAGCAGAGCCAGTCCTGCACTTCTGCCAATGCACAGACCTTCCTGCTGCCCTCGCTTCCCCTCCTGGAGAGCAACAGCAACCCATCTGCTGGGTCACCTACTTCACCTGGTAATCACTGCTTCCTCTTGCTTCACGTATCAAGCGAAGTCCAGGCAAGGAAAGCAGCCCTGAGAGAAAAGCGACACTTGCACCTCAGCACCTCTCATTAATACAAATTTTGTTTCCATTTGTTTTCCCTTTAACGTCACCTTTCTTGATTTATTTCCCCTAGTTATTCAGCTGTATTCAGATACATTGGGTGTTAACAACATGGACTCGTTGATAAGAAACAAGAAAACAGATTGTATCTGAGCAATACAGCTTTGTAGATCTAGCACTTTGCCTAGTTACTCATAGTGAGTACCTGTAACTACCACCACCACATGTCTTCTCACTGCTGCTGGGCAGAGATGTGTATGCAGCTGCCGTAGCTTCACTCAGTGCTGTGCTATGGCACTGAATTTTGGTGTCACGCAGGGCGCTGCTGATATTTGAAAGCCCAAAGTCTGCCACTGGGCAAGAAGGAGGAGAGGGCCTTCTCGGTAGTGGTATCCGCCCTGTGGAATACCCTCCCATCAGATGTCAAAGAAATAAACAACAACCTGATGTTTAGAAGACATCTGAATGCAGTCCTGTTTAGGGAAGTTTTTAATGACTGATGTTTTAATGTATTTTTAATCATTTGTTGGAAGCTGCCCAGAGTGGCTGGGGAAAGCCAGCCAGATGGGCAGGGTATAAATAAAAAATAAATTATTATTATGATCATTATTAATTTGCAGGGCCAAATGTCCCCTATGCCTGACATATAGGGTTGTGTCCAATGTTAGTTCTACTCTGAGTAGCCCCATTGAAATGAATAGACATGGCTAACTTAAGCCCATTAATTTCACTACTCCATGTAAAATTTAATTGGGTACAACTCATTGCTCGACAATCATAACATTTTTTAATTTTTATTTTAAATCTCTGCACCTGAAAAAAACTCAACATTTTCCTTCCTGGGGATGTTTTATGGTGTTTTTAATATTCTGTTGGAAACCACCCAGAGTGGCTGGGGAAACCCAGCCAGATGGGTGGGATATAAATAATAAATCATCATCATCATCATTAATTATTATAGCCCCACATGTAGCCTCAGTAGCACAGGATATGGTGGCTGTGGCTCTGTCCTGCTCATTCCACTTGTGAACAGGTGCCTGACATGGCCCCACTGGGGAGGGCAATGGGGACGGGCAGTAGAGGCATGAGGGCAGGGTGAAAAGCAGGATCCAGTAGGCAATCAGAGCTGTGGTAGAAGCTGACGACCCCTTTCATTAATTATTTCCTTGGTTGAAATGCATGACACACCTGCAGTAGCTATTATGGAGAGTGGAAAGCGAGGGCTCTCCCGTTCAAGGCCAGCCTTTCCATATTTTGGCTGCGGTATAGAGGTTGACTGGCAACTGGATGACTTGCAGAGAGCTTTTAAAATGATTCCTGGCAGCAAAACATCATGCTTAGCCTTAGGTTCAAATTTATAAATGGGTCGGGTGCGGTATAAGTTTCCATTTGCTTTCCTTTTACACTGGCAGCAAGCCAACAGCCTAAGTTCATTCTACTTGTGCCATTTGAGCTGCAAGCCACAATATTGTACTGATCACCTGGAGAAAACTTTTGTTCAGCAAAAGTAAAGAGTTTGTTAGGAAATGCATGAGTAGTCTTTTGCAAATTTAGCTGACGGGGATGGGCAGGGCGGGGGGAGACCTGTTGAACTCAACAAGATCTGTGTTTTCAAATAAACATCCACATGCTTACCGAATTCCCAATTTCTTTCCCGTGAGCAAATAAACTGTCATTTCTGTTTTCCACAATTCTTTTTATGATCTGCAACAAGAACTTTGAAAGATATCTTCACTTTTGTTTTTCAGGCTAAAGTGAATAATTCCAGTCTGATTGGTTTAGGATATACTCAGACTCTGAAGCCAGGTACGCATGGAATAGAATTGTATTCGATTCTGCTGACCTTTTCTGTCCAAATGGTTGTGGTAGAAAATGACATGCGTGCTTTTGTTGTATGCTTGTGCTGTGTGGAAAGCCTGATTATTCTTCAACCCTAGTGATCAATTCTTTCAGGCTTTATTTTTATCTAAATTTCAATTCTTGTGAAGGCGACTGAATGCCACTCCATCTGGTTTTTATATTTTTTCCTGTACTTCCTCAGATACATTGCCACTACAGTGCCAAAAACATTAAATCTAAATTGACAGAAAAAGCTGATCAGTCTATGTAAGAATTATGGATAATTGATCATGCTTTATTGTAGACATTTGCTTGGATCAAATCTAAAATACTAAAAAAGGGTGAGTCAAAGGACAGTGTTGCTATTGCTGACGTCACAAGGAATGACGAGCAAATAGCTTAGTGAGGTTTCTTGGTAGTTGTATTGAAGTTTTGGAACCACTGTCCTATATCAGGAAAGTATTGATTAACCCTTTATATCCATTGTATGTCTAGTTCTCATGCATCTTTCAGATAGGCTTCCCATATGACCAGAATTTCCCAGACATAGCCAGAACACGGCAGTCAGAAACTGTGTCCGGGCAGAAATCGCTGTCAGATTGTATGCATTGCCCTTATGTTCCTAAGTATGAATGCTCATATTTTCTCTCTCCCTGTTTTGCTATGCAGGTATTAAATTGACATTGTCAGCTTTGTTGGATGGGAAGAATGTCAACGCAGGTGGCCACAAACTAGGTCTAGGACTGGAATTTGAAGCATGAAAGAAGGAATTGTACCACCGTTATTTCTGGTGATTAATTCTGAAATACTATACAGCATAGATACCTTCCGAATTTAGTGTACTTTTCAATGTTTTATGTCTGGGATGCAATTATTGCCATGTGTCAGTCATGTTGAACTTGATTAAAGAAGGCTAAGCTTCAAAGTGTGTGTTTTCAGAGAAGGCCGGTGATGATTTTTTTCCTCCAGTTCCAGGCCTTTGGGGGAATGTTGCTTATTAGAACGCCATACTTACCAGCTATTAATATGAAGGCCTGATTCTTGTCTTGAACCTTTTTCTTAAGATAATGGTTCCTGAAATGGTTGAAACATTTGGAATTCATGCTATGAGAATGCCAATCCATCCAAGTGCTCGGGAAGGTCCTTTTCCTGTCACTTGAATTAGCAGGCTTTCATTCTGTGATGGAGTGTTCAAATTTGTCTGATAAGGGGCTGCTCAGGCAGATGCATCACACATGTTTAAGTCTTACTTAGTTCTCCCTCCTACACCTTCAGCTCTCTTCCTACACCAACAGCTTGTCCTTGGAGTGCTTTAGAGTGTTCACTTTGTATAACTTTGGCGTGTAGAAAGTTTGATGTGACTCAGCCAACACCACTTAAAAATCACACCCCCTGTTGTGGTTCTTTCCCTTGCACTCATTATGGAAAAGCTTGTACAACAGAGCCATAAGCAGGGAAGTCTTTTGTAACTGTAATCACCTAGTGACATTGCATTAAACAAGATGGACTTTGTTTCTATCACTTCTTCTTCTCTCTCTTTTTAGCAGTTTAATGGTTACATCTTTAGTCTTCCATCTTTTTTTTGTGTGGCATTAGACCCCAAAATGCTGTACTGGACACCACTTAAAATGAAACAAACAAGCAAACCCAACTTGAATAAAACATTGAAACTTCATCTCTAATTGTGTCTGTTTTCCTAAATGGTTTAGCATCCCCATCTGTGTTCTTGCAAAACGCAATGGCTACATTTCTCTTGACAACCTATAGGTGTTTCCCCCCATCTGTTGTAAGACAGAACAAACAGGTGAGTGAATATCCCAGTAAAGTCCTCAGTATGAAAGCTTTTGGTTATTATGGAAACAAATGAGACCCTCCAATGTTGCAGTCACTTTCTAACAGGTATGCTAACTAGTCATATTCTCCTCTAGGACACTTCATGACTCCCCACTGTTTCCATGGTTTCTTTTCCAGTTTGACCCTCAACATTTCATGGGATAATCCACCCTCATTTGGATTCAGGGTTGGTTTTTTTTGGGTGTGTGTGTGTATTTTTTCCTTGTTAAGTTGTTTAAAAGAATTCTGCAAACCTTGGGATTCCCCAAAGCATGCCGATATCTCCCCCAGTGTACATGGAGTTAATATACACAAAAAATGTAGGTCTGTGTCTTGAGGAACCTTTGGTATGGGGTAGGCATTGTGGAAGATGGAGGAATGGAAGGAACGAGAGCCTGGATGACACAAGAGATGCATATTAGACTTTCTACTGTGGTATTGCACATCTGTTTGAGAGATCTACCCTTTCCCCTGCACTACGATTATAGTTGCTTTCATCACAAGCAATGCACATGATGGAAAAAAGTACATTCCTTGGAGTTTGTTTATAGCCTTATCAGCAAATGAATAACCTTGACAGATGTCTGTCATTGGTTCTTGAGCCTATGGTTTATTACAGTGTTCCTGTTCTTTTCAATGTTTTGCATTTGCCAATCTGATTAACACGTTCTCTCTGTCCAAATCTTGGCTGAGCCAGAGCTTGACATTTTTAGCTCAACAGGCTAAAGTTTGACAGCAGAGAGAAATTCACATTCGATATACCTGCTATGCGCTGAGTGTAAACTGGTAAAGCCATCTAAGCATCAACATGAACCAAGCTGATGTGATGAGAAGCATAAGCACTAACCAAGCACAGATGAGCAGCAAGCCCCATCCCTACTGAAGACCCTAGTCTGAATTGTGTGTGTGTGTGCGCATGCGCCAGCCTGGCACTAGTAAAAGGAATGGGGCAGATCAAACTACCTGAGATGAGGTGTTTCCACATGGCTGTTTATTTCAGACTCTGTACCACTCATGCTTGTAAGTTTTTGTGATGTCTCCACAACAACATCATCAAACTTTCAGCCCACGTTTCATTTCGCTTTAATCTGGATTTCCCCTTACCGCAATAAAATCCAATAAGTAAACCCCTTATCCATCTGCCATCACTGCTGATGTGAAAGTTGCTTAATGCATTTTTTGGGTGAGTGGTCAGTTTGTCATATGTGTGGTGACATTTCTGTTGCTCCAGGCCCCCTTCCACCTGTGCAAGGCCTGTAATAATAATAGTAAAAAGTTTGGGGCTGCTTTATGTGCTGTTTCCCTTGTAAATTAAGCTAATTCCTCACCTTCTGGACTTCTCAGACTAGTTTTCAACTTCAGCATAAAGCACGCACGAATCGAACCGTGGTGCTAAAATGGGTGAAAGGGAATCAAATCAGCCCTGAGTTTGCTGCAAGAGGCTTTTGGAAAGGTTTTGGGGAAAAACAAAGAAAAGGCAAGAGAGCAACCCTGCTTGCTGCCTCCTGCTGTTTCCCCACCTCCCAAATCCTTCAGTAGTGGAGAGGTTTGAAAAAAACATCAGCAAGAGGCTCAGGACTGAATTGATTTACCTCCTGCCTCAGCAACGTGACCAGATCCTTGGATGCTTGAAGCTGAAGTTTAATGGTTGGAGAAGGCAGCAAAAATGGAATTATCTTCACTATCAGAAGCATTGGCACACACACAGGCCCCACTCAGAGCACTAAGCTGTTGCATTTTGTTTTTATTATTACATATCTTGCACAAGTGTTAAATCAGAACTGCACAATTTTTTTTTAAAGAAGAACAAACTGATGGCTGTCTAATCATCTAAGGTGTCTGAGGGAAGAGTGTTTAAGGAGAGGAACAAAAGCTACACATGAGATTGTACTTTGAATATCTTCTGCCCAATTCTGGGGCAGGCAGCAAGCAGCAGAACAGGCATCAATAGGGTGACTGGGAAAAAAGGGAGTGTGCTAATAGAGCGTGCAGAAATATCAGTTCTGAAAGAGTTTGTGAACTAATGCCCCATCTGGACTCAGCCTTGGACAGGATTTGCTGCTGTGTGGCTTGGCTTTTGCGTGGACTAACAAGTCCTTTTAGCACCCTCCATTGCAACCCGTGCAATCAAGTTGCTACGCACATGGTGCCACATAGGCAACCCCTAGCAGGCAGTATGCAAGCAAAAACTCCTTCTCCCTCCTCCTCTGATTGCCTCGTACACTAGAGGCAGCACCCATGCCACTGAGAGGCCTTTGCAGAGGATATCAAGCAGAAAGACGCCGACTTGCAGTCTAACAAGTTGCCTGCCCATTTCCCTTGGGAGTCCCATCCTGGAGTCAAATCAAACTAGGATGTGGATTAAGAATCTCTCTCACCCTCTAGCTGAATACTTCTGGCAACACTCAGACCTTTACTGAGCAACATCCAGGATACAGAGCAACACCCACAATGTTTTTACAGAGTCTTTACAGAGGGTGGTGAACACAGCACATGATATCATGGGCTGTCCCCTGAGCCCGCTAGATGACATTGCAAGGGATCGATGTCTTAGGAGAGCGAGAAAAATTCTCAGGGACGATTCACACCCTGGCCAGCACCTCTTTAATCTTCTACCCTCGGGCAGGAGATATAGAAGTATAATCAGTCATACCAACAGGCTAAAATAAAGTTTCTATCTGTGGGCTGTTAGGGTGCTGAATGGAAAATAATATAGTGCAAATGATTTTTGGGGTTGGTGTATTGTGCGACAAGCACACAGAGTGCAATGAGATTGAGTGTTTGGGGGGGGGAGGGAGGCTCGGTTAATTTCATTGTACACAGGTTGTACATTGACAATAAAGGTATTATTATTATTATTATTATTATTATTATTATTATTATTATTATTATTTGGAAGAACCTTTTCATACAGTTCATGCACAGTGTCTACTGTGGTACATGCTGCCAAATCCAGATCCACACCTTCTGGAACTTTGCTTCCTAAATCTTCTATTGCTTTTGTTGGCACTGCTTTTTAAAACTATTGATTTTCCTGGGAGGGAAAACACACCAGCCCTTGATGTGGTGTAAAGTTGCATCATCCTTGTGGCTGTGTTGTAGAAATTAAAGGGCATTGGCTATGGAATACACCCACAATCTGCCCACATTTCTATATCTATCATTCCACTGGTGCTTGACACTTACGCTGCTTCCTAAGTAGGAAGAGATGAGAAATTTGACTCAGTTCATATTTATAGGTGAGCCCACCTAATTTGCCCTTTCAAAGCAATACGTGAAACGAAACACAGACATTCTTTGAAATTTTTGGTACAGTTCTCCAGCTAAGTAATGTATACAAAAATGCACATGCCAGGGTGATATGAAAGCATATATCAGTGAAAATAACATACAGAATGCATTATATTAAGGGAAATTGCTTTGCAAAAATGTGTGTATTAGGCATCAAATGTATACAGGAAGGCATACATAAGGAGAATGAGGACTTATTCCCCCTTCCCAAAACTGAGCTGGAAATGTGAAGAACTGGATTTAAGATTGGAAACATGAGAAACCAAGACTGACATATTCACCAATCCTTTATTCTTAAGGCTGCTCAGTTAGTAGATCAGGGGTCAGCAACCTTTTTCAGCCATGGGCCGGTCCACCGTCCCTCAGACCATGAGGTGGGCCGGACTATATTTTTGGGGAAATAATGAATGACTTCCTCTGCCCCACAAATAACCCGAGATGCATTTTAAATAAAAGGACACATTCTACTAATGTAAAAACACACTGATTCCTGGACCGCTCATGGGCCAGATTGAGAAGGCGATTGGGCCGCATCTGGCCCATGGGCTTTAGGTTGCCTACCCCTGTAGTAGATCTTTGGAACAGGATTGTGCCTTTACTGCATTTTAAAAATGGTTGTTTTATTTAATGTGACATAATGGGACCAGTTAAACAGGATTGAATTTTAAGATTTTGTTTCGTTCTGCTTAATTATACCTTTTAAGCAGAAACTTTAGTAAGAGGCAATCAAATGTGTCAAATTAAAAGAGAAATGATAAACAGGGGAAAAAATCAATTTAATATCAAAACCCCCTTAGCTTACCAAAGGCAAGGATGAAATCATCTCTTGAAGTGAGGAACTTTCTCCTATGAAAGTGAATTATGCCTTTCATCAGTGTTCTGGTGAAAGGAATAAAATATTCTCCAAGGTTTTCAGTAGATGAAAGTTGAGAACTCCTATTGATATAAGCTTTCTTGTTTTGTGGAATATAAAAAGTAGGAATGAAACAATTCAAGCAGATGATGCTCAGTACAGTTTAAGATTCAAGGTTGCAGGATGGCTTCAAGTCTCTCATCAAAGGAAAGTCTGTAATTAACACTGTCTGTTGTTTTCTGCATTTTATTTCTCTCTGATATCACTTTTTATTCTCACCCCCCACAAAAACCCATGTGCACAAATATCTGTTATTCAAGAATTGCACTTATTGCAACTGATGAAGTAGGCTGTACTCTATGAAACCTTATACCATAGTAAATGTGTTGGTCTTTAAGTTGCCACAATCTCCCTGCAAAGGAGTAATATTCTTCCACATGAATGTCATTGCTAGTCTTGAATACTGAATACTTTGTAGTTTAAAAGCTTTAAAAGTGCCTTTTAAAACTGAAAGCTGAAATTCTCAGACCGATGGGTTCTGTGGAAACAGCAAAATGTTGTCCCTTTTCTGTCCCCTGTCACTGAACATGTCTAGTTAGCATAGCTCTGCATGGAACCTCCCCCTCCTCCCAGTGTAGCAAATCACCAGCCAATGAGGTTTGAGGCCCTGGCCAATGAGCAAGCGGCAGCTGCGATTGGCCGAGAGGAGGAAGGGGGCTGGGCTGATCTGGCCGAGCGCATTTCCAGCAGTCCCTCATCGGAGCAAGCTGTTTGCCGCTGCCGCTCTGCTAAGTGCAGCTCCTGTGCCTGCCCTTGTGAGCAGCAGAGGCTGTCATCGGTGGAGGAGCCCACCCCCCAAAAAGCTTGCCAACCCCTGGTCTTAGGTGACCCCTGTGAAAGGGTCGTTCGCAGTGGCGTAGCGTGGGGGGTGCCAGGGGTGCCGGCCGCACCGGGCGCAACATCTGGGGGGGGCGCTAGTCCAGAGGGAAGGGACAAGTTCCTTCCTCCGCTGGGCTCCCCGCCGCCACCGCCAGCCTTGCGCCCTAGCGCGCGCCCACCCCACCCCCCGCCGCTGCGGCTGCGGCTGCGCTCCACTCACTGCTCGCAGGAGGAGCAGCCGCTGCAGCAGCGCCGACGCCGCCACCGACGCCTGGCCGGGCACCGGCAGCCTCCGCACCCCGATGCCGATGCCGACGCCATCCCCTCGGCCCAGCCACAGGCGGCGGCTGCTTCTGCCGACTGGGAGGGAGGAGAGCTCCGAGGGGCCTCGACACGCCCTGCGCTCCCCAAAACCCTCTGAGAGGAAGCCGGCGGGCGGCCGAGCGTCTCCCGTCGGAAGGGGGCGCCGCTGGCTCCGGCTCTCAGCGCAAGTCTCAGCCGCGGGGGGGGGGGGGGAGGGCGGGCGAGGACGGAGCTCGGCTGGAAGCCCCCGGACCCGGCCGGGAGGAGGAGAGGCGCTCGCCAAGCCCGGATCTGGAGCGCCTCGGAGCGCGGGCTCCACCTACAGCCCAAGGAGAGGAGCGGGCGGGGAGGCGCCCGAGGGGAGGGGGCTTCGGCTGCCTCGGCCCGCGGGGGCTCCGCAAATAATAAATTTAATAAATTCCTGCTGAGCCTTTGGGGGGGGGTCCTTGGCTCCTTCGCTCGCCCCCAGCCCCAGTGGCATAGCGTGGGGGGGGGTGCAGGGGGGCCGGCCGCAGCGGCCACAACATCTGGGGGGGCGCTCGCACTCGAGTGCTAAAATCCACGGGTTAGGGGGCGCAAATTACTTGCCTTGCCCCGGGTGCTGACAACCCACGCTACGCCACTGGTCGTTCGTCCCCCAAAGGGGTCATGACCCACAGGTTGAGAACCACTGCTTTAGAGGGATCATGCCTCTTTACAGATCCTGAGAAGGAAGGGTTCAAATAGCAACTGGCCTGATTTAAAAAAGTAACTCTTTGTAGAGCAACAATATTTTTTTAAATAGTGCTCGGAGGCTTACAGTTATGGAGAATCAAAGTAAAAGATGCTTGAACTTGACATTCTTTGGTCCTGAAGATATAACTTCCAAGTACTGACTTTAGAAGTGGACACAAGTGTACACAGGCAAGCCAACTCCAAGCAAAGCATACTCATTATCTACACAGGCCATCATGATTCTATGAACATATAATATTTGCTTTGAAACAACTTCATTGGGTACTAGTTTGTTTTCAGATCCAGTCCAAGGTGCTGGTTTTGACCTGACCTGAACACTTTGGGTTCTTTTTGGGTCTTTAAGGGTGCTTCTATGTATGCCCTCACTGACACACCAATCAATCATAATGGCCTGTGTCCAGTCTTATTCTGGACCAGTTGAATATTCAGGACAGTCTTTGGGCGAAGCCCCACATAAAGTGCACAACAGTTCTGTCTCTCCACGACTCAGCAATATAATCCTGGATGTAACTAAAGAGAAGAGGGAGCTGGGAAATGTGTCCATATGAGTAGGCTCAGCTGTCAACGTCTGCAGCTGCTGGAACTGTAAGTAGGTTTCATCTCCATGGCCCTGATATCCCCAAATGCACCTCTTTCACCCATGGTTGACAGTCACTCCTATGAGGAAAAGCAAAGGGAAGTACTTTGAGACACCATTGTTGGTGTTGCAAGATGATTAGATGATGGTGCAGTTCCAGTTCCAGAAAAACAAGGTCTTGAGTCCAAAAGGACTGCTTTGATTCTGCTCTGGCAAGGAGTGTGTTTTCTTCTGATAGTAACGGATTCCTCATCCAACCGCAGCCCATGGACCACATCCTACATAATTCCGAAGGGTCCCTGACTCTCAGAAGTGCCTTTGAGAGACTGAGGGTAGAGGGAGCTGTAAATACATCCACAGGATCCAATTGACAATATTTTCCTGTACAGCAAAATTTTATATTTCCTAAAAAACCCACCAGCAGTAAAAAACAATAACCCCCCAAGTGATCTCCAAGTTTCATGGTTTGTAAATCCACTCTGTGTAGTACAGAAGTATTCAACTCAGGCCCTTACACTGGCAGTGTTCTCTGTATTTGGTTAGCAAAGAATTTCCCCCATAATTGGTCCAGTTATTGAATTTGCATAGACAGTTCTTCACATTTATTTTTAATTACAAGGTCTATTGCCTATTGAATTATGAACCACTGAAATGTACTTCAGTAGCTATGTTTTGTCTTTTGTTAAAATGGGAAGATTAAGACTCCTTGTTCAAGCTGAGGAGTCCTCAGAGTTTTATTTATTTATTAGATTAAATAGAAGCTAGATTTGGACATGATTCTTCATACAAAACCACAATAGTGGTGATGTTAAGAAATTGTTTTGAAGTCAAAAGTTGATTTTTTAAAGTAACATGCTTTTTTTTAAAAAAAAGGAAATTTGAACTTTATTTCATTTATTGAAAGCAATGGGCCAATCAGTATCAGACAGGACTGGCTCCTGAGGTTACATGGCTCATTTGGACAAGACTTGAGCTGCTTGCTGGTTAGGCTGCCATATTATAAATGTCATAATTACATGGGAGTACGTCCCACCCAGCTCAGTGGAGTTTACTTCTCAATCTCAATAGACCTTTATATGATTGCATAGCTTGTGACTGCTATTACTGTGAGGTATGTAAAGGGATATGAGTAAAAGGGTTGCTGTGAAAGGGTTTGGGGCCTGATGCCTTTGCTGCAAGAATACCCCAGGATTACTGATTCAGGCAGGAACCAATGGTTCTTTCTGGGCAGGGCCGGTGCTATCATTGGGCCAATTAGGCAGCCGTCTAGGGCCCAGACCTCAGAGGGGTGCAGTGCTGACCTCTGAGGGGCACAGTTTTATACAGATTAGTTTTTGCTTAGTATATCTTATACATTTCTGATAACATTTTACTTTTATATTTCAAAGAACTTTATCATTTCTACAAGACACCTGTTTTGGAAAATTGAAGTTAGCCAATTTATTTATTTATTTATTTTTTGGGGGGGCGCCTAGGGTGCAAACTAGTCTGGCACCGGCACTGTATCTGGGGTCACTGCAGAAAAGGCATCCGTGCTAAAGCTTATTCAGTGAGGGTGGGGAAAAGGACTCTGTTTACTGATTCAGGACCTTTAGAAGGACGCTCCTGCCAAAGTGGCTTCTGCTGAGGCAGAAGTGTCCATTTTGTATTGCCTAGTGAAAAAGCTGGGTGAAGTCCCATGGCCGCTTTATAGACCTCTTCTAAGGAAGTGTTGGCAGAAAACTGTTCTTATTCTACCCATTTTGGCATGGCCCCAGCAGTTCTCTGAACCCATCCTTCTGCAGGAAAAAAGGGGCCCAAGGCCTGGGATTTGATTGTAAAGATATAAATGCTACCTTTCTAACTGTATCTCTCTCAGTTCCTAGATGAGACTTATGGATGTGTTAACTGTGTACTCTTCTTAAGATTGTACAGTAGCAAAGTGTAGTGTAGTAAGGACCAGTGGAAGACACTTTGCCACCCTGGCAACAGGATAACATCCTTCACCACACCTGAGGCATCAGGTTAGTTAAGCAATCCAAGACAGACCATGAGGCACCCATCTTTGTTTTATAATTGTAATGGCTTTACCTGTTTTTATAATGGTGTATTCTATTGTTGTAACCTACCCTATGATCTTATGGGCAGGTGATAAATCTAATAAATAACCGCTCTGTATTCCAAGTGAGGGAAACAGCTTGGGGACTCAGGAGGTATAACCAGTACCTGTCACTTGAGGCAGTTGCCTCACCCTACCCAATGGTAGTGTAGTGAGTGTAGTGAGATGTTTTCAGCCTTCCTCTTTACTTCTTGCAGTCTGTCCACTTCATTAATTACCCCATTAATTACTCCTCTTATGAAACTTCTATGCCTATTGAGAAGAAAGAGAGTTGTGTCTCTCTGTGTTAAAGTTAGCACCCACTTGGAAGTACAGTTTTCTGGAGTGTTATCTCCCAATTTCCATTGAATATGCAGCAGGGGGCGCCGTGACTGCATGGCACACAGCTATTTTACAAACCTGAAAAAGAGGGATGTTTCTAAACAAACACTGAAAGCCCTTCAGACAAAAGCTGACATTGTATGCTAGTCTGTGTGCTAACATAAAGCACACCCTCTTGTTCTAGATTGTTTGCCCAGGTAACGGAGTAGTAGTTCTGGCAAACTGAATACAAAGTTTCAAATGTCTTTTACAATTGGCATTGATTATGACTGCAATAGCCCTGGCTTGTTGAATGTGTGATTTGTGTTTGTCAATGCCTAGATCAATGAGCGCCAGTTAGCGAAGATATACAATAGCACGTGCAAAGTGTTAAGGCAGTGAGACTATCCTTCTAATTGCCATTGGGGAGTTGTTCAAACATCTAGGTTTGGTGCTAAGACAGACAAGATCCTGGGGAAGACAGATGGATGACTTGCTAGTCCACGGGGATTTGATACATGACCATTTGGAGATGGTGTGTCTAAAGATACATTGACATCAGGAACCAAATCTCATGGGCACTTTTCTATGCAGTTCACTAGTTGTTTGAAGTGGAGCTTATGTTGTGCAAGGAAAATGAAAAGAAAGGTGGTTGGTTGCACCCAACCAAAAAAGGTGTTGATGGCAGGCACTGACTTATAGATTATCTTAAAGTTAATATTATTTATTTATTGAATTTTATGGTGAATTATGAATTGAATTATGGTGCTGGAGGAGACTCTTGAGAGTCCCATGGACTGCAAGAAGATCAAACGTATCCATTCTTAAGGAAATCAGCCCTGAGTGCTCACTGGAAGGACAGATCGTGAAGCTGAGGCTCCAGTAATTTGGCCACCTCATGAAAAGAGAAGACTCCCTGGAAAAGACCCTGATGTTGGGAAAGATGGAGGGCACAAGGAGAAGGGGACGGCAGAGGACGAGATGGTTGGACAGTGGTCTTGAAGCTACCAGCATTAGTTTGACTAAACTGCGGGAGGCAGTGGAAGACAGAAGTGCCTGGCGTGCTCTGGTCCATGGGGTCACCAAGAGTCGGACACGACTAAACGACTAAACAACAACAATTTATTGAATTTATATACTTCCTTATACCAAGAGGTATCAGGGCAGTTCACAGAAAAGTACGTATGTTCTCCTTCTTGTTGCAGAATGATGCTTATGATTGAATATAGTAGCACGTTACCATCCCTATTTTGATTATTAAGCCATAATTTCTTTTCTTCTTTTTTCTTTGTTCCACAGACCCTCTAACACGAGGTGAGAAACCTGTGGCTTTCCAGATGTTGTTGGGACTATAACTTCCATCCTTCCTCTCCATTGGCTATGTTGCTTGGTCATGATGAGAGCTAAAGTCCAAGACCATTGGGAGAGTCACAGTCATCCCGGCACTAGCATCCTGCACACAGCTCTTGCACTTGTAGAATGATTGCTCCAATGCATTCCTTGTGGAATTACCCTTGGTGATTCTTTGCAGGTAAAAGTTAGTGCAGAATGCAGTGACCAGGTTCCTCATGCAGATGTGTAACAGGCACTTAAATACTAGTGTTTAACTTAGAGCTGAGCCAAAGAAAAGGTGCTTTGTGCAAATATTTTTGGCAGCACTGGGAAACATTCCCCTTTCAACGATTTTCCAGGCATTACATCAAAAGAAAATGAAACCTGTCAACTATCCTGGAGGCTGCCACACTTGTGCTTGGTGATCTCAAATCAGAATCAACTCTTATTGGCTATGCATTGTTGTGATGTAATACACTGCACACTGGCTGGGATAACCCATTTGACTCTTTTGAGGTAGAAGAGAGTCCAGGGTTTGTTTGTTTTGGGGTTTTTTTTTAAAGGCACAAAAGCAGCAGCAGATTGGGAAACAATAGGAGAGAACTGACTCAAATGAAAATAAATATTTGCATAATTTTGTGTGCTCTTAAATACGGGAACACCCCCACCTCAAAACTAGCCAACAAGAAGCACGGCTATTGTTCTGTGTTCTGTGCCTATGCAATGCTCTAGTCTGCGGGGGTTCCTTCTCTCCCATTGGGGATTTGCCCCTCTTCTGACCACAGTGACTGCACCTAGGACTTTTCCTTGTTTCCCCCCAGTATTTTTGGCCTTACCCCTGTGTCTACAGCCACAACCATGTACTTCCCATTGTTTAGTTTGTTTAAGAATACAATACAGACAGCTATGTTCACTATCAGACATCAAGCCGAGGACATTCTGTTCCAGTTCTTGACTCTATTTAGCATCTTGTGTTAATTGTTTTACAGTTGACCTCTGTTAAGGTTTCTGTCACTTACTTTAACATACAAAGTAGCACAGCTTTTGTAATATTGTTGATTTTTCACAGCATGGTAGTCAGCCATTGTAGAAAGCATGGTACCGTCTTTGACTGTGTACACATGACAGTTTGCAATGGACTCTAAGCATCCCATGTGGGATGTATTGTGTGCCACCCACACAATATCTTTTTCTCATCCAAGTGGCAGTGCACACATTCCCTCCAATTTAATTTGGATTTTTTAATGATCTGCGGATAATGCAGTAAGGGTGGGTGGGTGGGGGGAAATCTAGCATAAAATTGCATGTTATCCAACTGTGGATGTTCTGAAGTGCATTATGTCAGTGATTTTTTTTTAAAAAGCAACAACAACGTGTGTGGTGATGTTTTGTTTGGCATTGTCTTATCACTGCACCCTCTACTGCCAATAGCAAGGCTGTGGGCTGGTGGTGGAGCCACTTGCAACACATACATATTTAAATTTTAATTTTTAACCCACTGTTTTGCGCAAATCTTGTATACTGGAAACTTTGTAAAGTAAAAACAAAAAACCAAAACCCTGGACATCTGCATGGATAAACATACACTGGCTCACAATGAACCTCAGATTTGGGGTGGGGGTGGGGCTGTGATACAGCCATTTCTTCTTAAGCTGCTCTTGTATGTAAGCCTGATATACTGAAATTTTTATAAGGAAAAAAAAGCCTTGCACACAATTAAACAGATAACTGCACATAGGAGCCAACTCCTAGGGGCCAAGGGGTCCTCAGCCCCTCCAATAAAATATTTGAGGGGGCCTGTCCCCCCAAGTTGATGGGTATTGCCATTCAAATAATGTGCATGCACCACATCATGCAATTGATTATGCAGGGTGGGACTTACCTGGCACCCCCCAATATTTTATTCAAGTTGGCACCCCTGTCTGTACATGCCCACAAAGGACCTCAAAATTCCAGGACTTAGAGGGGGCCACTAGGGGGCGCATCGGAAGATGGCTGACAATAACATCTCTCCGACCCACACGAGGTAATTTGGAGGCTATGATGGGAGTAATTAGCCTCCCTACCCCCCCCCCAGGATGGTGGGGGGGACTGCCCTTGCCTGCTGTGCCCTATACCACCCCCGAATTTGTGGGGATGGGGGCACTAGGCACAAAGCCCTCCTGTGGGATTCCGGCGCTCCTGGACGCCGTCCCTGATCCGCGCCACTAGCTGCAAGAACTTCAAAAGAAACAATTTGGATGAAGGAATGCACATATTTCAAGGAAGGAGGGGGAGCTAACAGAAGAGATCTCTGATAAAACAAGACAAGAATAAAACATGAGAAGATACGCCAAGATACGGTATGGCAAATGACTGATGGGGGAGGGGGAAAAACCTTCCTTTCTTTCCTTATGTGATTAAACAAGAATCCCCTCCCCTCACAAGTCAGAATTGTCGTTTTAAGGACTTAAGCTGTGGATTTAAGGCTGTGTGGAGATAAACTTTCGAACCAAAGCATGTTTTAAGAAGAGCGTGGAATGTATAAGAGCTTTGGAATGACACAGTTAAAAATGCTGTCGCCATATTGGGAAGTTCTGTTGGAGGTCTTGAGTCTGGGAGGAGAAAGAGAGAAATAGAGCTGTTTATATATGGTGGGTGAAACTCCTCAGAGGGACTTAAGAGCGACAGTTTTGCGAGATTAATGATGGAAAGAGCGATGTTATCTATGAAGGTGATGATATATGGAAACCATCTTGATTTGAGGATTGGAAGAACAGAAAAATTCACACAGGATTATTATTGGTGTTTATCGGCTTAAGGAGACTATCAGAAGAGATCATAAAGAAAAAAGAGAAAATATATGAACAAGATGTGATGTGGAAACAGCAAGATAAGACTGGATAGAATTATGAACTCTGTTTGGACTGATTTGGATTGATTTGGACATTAACGCAGTAGCAAGAAGATGATCAGAATCCCCCTTCGGATCTTGAAATATGGGTCCCCCCAACAAAATTTAAAATTCGGCTTTGTAATTCGGAATTTATGTGATGTGATTTAATTTGATTTGATTGGCCGGTTAATAATTTTAAAAAAAACAAAACAAAATTCCAGGACTTAGGGAGGGTGGGGAATTGCTTATCAAGGGGCAGAGACAACACTACAAATTCACCCCATCAAGCTCTGTCCACTAGTGTGGACAGATAACACTAAAATAGAGTTCAATTAAAATCACTCGTGGGACAAACATACACAAAAGTGCACACAGATAAATCAGATCTGTGTGACCCATGTGCACAATTAACAGCCTGGTTTGTACATTGCCTTGGAATTGGCAGGTTTGATTCTCTTCAGTGATTCAGCACCATTTATTGACTTGGACACATTTCTTTTACAACCTTAAATTGATTCATACCTTCATATATTTTTTGTGTTTCATTATCACCCCCCTTTTTTACAAAGGGCCAGCTGTTCTCCAAGCTAGTCTAAACTATCCATGTTTGTATTTGCTATCGAAGCAACATGATTTCAATCAGCCTCATGTGAAGTTCTCTCTCACCAGTCTTTATTATCTCATATGATAGAATACAAATCAGAGGATGATTGAATGTTGCTCGTAATGAGATTATAGTACGATGAATCTTGCCCGGTGACAGTCAACATTTTCCAAAGCAATGTACAAATAATTGCTGGGTCCTGTAGCAAATATAGATTTCGGGAGACTTTGCTAAAATTACTGTGGCTAATTAATTTGTTCAGCTACTGACTGATCAATTATTTTGTCCTGCTTTATTGAACCACTGCTTGAAAATGGGTTATTTTTTGTTTGTAAAGTATTTGCTGGGCTAACACAACAGATCTTTTCAATTATGGAGCCACTGTAAATTTATGCTGACTGGCAGTCAGGTCTTGGCTGCGCACCCCCATGTCGCTTGTAAAACACTTACAACAAAGTAGAGGGCTGCCCCAATGATATCTACCACTACAATTCATGGAAGCAATGGGGCAAAAAATCAGCAGGTTGCCCCCCAGACTTGCCTCAGAGCAGGGCAGTAATAGATGGATTATGCAGAATCATAACTGTTCAGGATTAGTGGCTACAGAAAGTATTGCATCCTCCTGCCATGCTCCAATGGATGGAGCTAGGGTCCCAGTTACAGACAATATAAGCCTCTACCAAAGTACTCACCAGTGAGGGCAGGGCCTGATGCAGCACAGTTCAAACAAAACAAGGACAAGCACAGAGAATCAGTCTAGGTCCAAATGTGACCCAGAAACAAGGTTAGGAAACAGTCAACATAACAAGGAGGTCAGGCAAGGTACAATGTAGGCAGTCAGCAAGACTAGAATTTGGACCAAGGAGGCAGAGCTCTGAGTTGTTTCCAGAAGCTGGAGGAATCTGGTCTCCTCAACAACACCTGCTGGCAGTGAAGGAGTATCAGAAGAAGAGTTTGGAATTGATATCCCGCTTTATCACTACCCAAAGGAGTGTCAAAGCGGCTAACATTCTCCTTTCCCTTCCTCCTCCACAACAAACACTCTGTGAGGTGAGTGGGGCTGAGAGACTTCAGAGAAGTGTGACTAGCCCAGGGTCACCCAGCAGCTGCATGTGGAGGAGCGGGGAAGCGAACCCAGTTCACCAGATTACGAGTCTACCGCTCTTAACCACTACACCACACTGGCTCTCAGGAATGCCTTACTCATGAGCTGACCCCTTACTCACAAGTAAACCAATGGCATGGGTCTGTAGGTGCATATCGTGATGTCGCACCCCAGTCTTGACCCAAAGCATCTGGCAGCCTCACTGCTGAGGACTGTTGGGCCGCCCCAACTCCTCCTCTTAGAATTCCATGAGGCTTTTCACCAGGTACCAATTCAGAGGGTCCTTCAAGGGGATCTTTGAAGGGTTGGATTGAGGGGGGCCCTACCTGCTCCTCAAGGTTCTTGTCCTGTAGGGTGTCTGATCCTTCCTTTGAGGACTTAATGCCTGCCGCCAGGACATCTCTCTGTGTGTCCATCACTAGAGGGTATGATAGCTCTGTAGTGAAATGTGATCCTGAAGGCCTTATTGTATGGTATAGAAAGTGAAACTAGAACAGAGACTGAAGCACAAGAAGGCCTGCGTTAGAGAGGTTTTTCTTTTTAAGGGCTATTGTGTAGCTATTCCTGGACAATGAGTTACATTAAACTCCTGCCATCTTTGGCATTCATTAAACAGGCTGCACAGTGAAACTGGGCTCATGTGTGTCATAAGAAGGGAAGCAGGGTTGGCCCTAGGATAAATAGTGCTCAGGTTGAAGAGTGCCTTCAATGCCACCCACCCAGTTTGCAGTGTTGCTGCATTGAATGGCTTGTTCAGAATTGCAAATCTTCAGCCTACAGGCCCTACTGCTCTTTGTCTTTCCTAGCTATCTCAACGAACAGAGCTACCTCTCAACAGTTTTGCCCTAGCTAACTGCAGACAGTACTAAGCTCAGCTAGTCTCTCCATTCTGCTTGGTGCCCAGGGGTGAGCAGCGAACTCACCTACCCCTAAGGCTGGTCCTGAAGGAAAGGTGGGTTTTTGAGGCAAAACTGTGCTCCTAGGCATCTTCCTGTGCATGTGAGCTGATGTTCCCTATCTTACAAACTGTAGATGTGCCCATGGGGGAGCCAAGCAGGCAGACAGGATGCTCACTCACTGCTGTTAGGCCGAGTCAGACCGCTAGGCTGCCTGACCTGCGAAAACTCACCATGGCCTCAGGTAGAAGTTTTATCTGGATTTTTTAAAAAGTGGAAATGGTAGACATGAACTTGGGACTTTTTGCATAGCTACATGTGCTCTTCTGTTGACCTTGGCCCCCTCCCCCAATTTCACCAGCTATTTCAGGTCACTTGAGGGGACTGCAACAGATATCCACTGACCATGATGGGTGGTTTCTTCTCTAGCACGTGAGTCTAGATGTCACAGCTTGCAAAGTGTGTGCAAGACTATGCGAGTCTTGGGCCCTGCTGCTGACAGCTGTGGGTTAATGGGAAGTCCTTTGCTTTCACATCTCAAGGAGGCAACCATTGGTTAAGTTCTGGAGTATATTCAAACACCGTCCTGGTGCATGGTGATTTAGGCTCAGCATCCTGGGTTCTTAGAGCAATTTTTCAATGAGATGCATCCTTCTCATTGCTGGCCGCTAGATGTCAATCTAGGACTGGCAAAGTTTCAGCTCTCTACTTCCTCTTACCTTACAATGAAGGAGCTCTCTCACACAACCGCCCCTTCAGGCAAGGGAGGCTTTACCCCCAGAGGGAGGAGAAATCACTGGTTTCTTTCCTCTTCTGGTCATTTCCAATGCTGTTGACATGCCAAGCGTGCCCAGCTACTGTGGTTGGTGCTACTCTTGCTTCTGCTTGGCCAGATCTCTCTTCCATCAGTTTGCCTCTGTAGCTCTACCTCTTTCCTAAGGCTGTTGCTGCCTCCACCTATTGTTGTGCCTTCCAGTCCAGCCATTGCAAGTTCTGGGTGGATCAGATGGAGCAGGAAACTGCCACATAACCCTCCCACATAGCTGAGCAGTCTTAGGGCTTGGCCACACTTATCTTTCCTCCACTCTTTCCAGACATGCTCTGTGCTTTACAGTTCAGGCATGAAAAAAAGGAGCACTTGGGCATAGAGCTTTAAAGTGTGCCTGGAAAGCATGGGGCAAAAGCTAAGTGTGGAGAAGCCCTTAGACATTTTTCCAGAAAGGGACCAAGTTCCCTACTTGCTAAGTAAGGTGTATTGCTGGCGGCCTCATGTTTCCAGAATGGGAGCCTGATTAATATAATGGCTCATGCTCACTTGATTGGTGAATGCAACCAACAGGCACAAAACTCAAAAGGCAGCTTAATCACATGGGCTTCATTTGCAGTAAGCTGATTTAACTGATTTGTAATGTCTCCTATGCAATGGGAGAAAGCGTTGCTCAAGCATCCTCTATCAGTGGCTGGAACAGGCTAGACATTAAATTTATCAGATTGGTATGTAATAATAAGAAAATGAGAAGGACTGCAAACGCTCGGGAGAATAGGATATCTAAAAGAAAAGAGATAAGAAGTGCTTGTCATATCTCTGCTGAGAATTGTAAAGGGTTTAAATAACAGTAAAGTAAATTAAACATTAGGATGGGAACGCTTTCTAACCAGAGTGGTTCAGCAGTAGAATAAGCAGGCTTTTTAGAACGGCTGCTTTAAGATTTATTGCTGCAGTGATCTCCAAGGAAGCCAAATATAATCCAAAATGGTGGAACCAAGTAGTGGCTGAAATTGAAAAACATCCAAGTGGCATAATAATTAAGATGACCTGGAATGATAACTTATCATGGATGCTTCAGTTAAAGAGCACCCTTTTTCATGGCAAAGAGCTGGAAGAGTGATACGCTGGAAGATTTCTAAATCTAGGGTCTATGAAGCTAGATACACTAAATCTAAATCTCTAGGCCCCTTAAATAAATAATAGCCCTTCTTACAATGCTTTTGTGGCTAAATTGAATGAAAATTGAATTCATCCACCAGCTATGGATGAATTGCTGGTCTGTACCGCTTTTGCATGTGTTCCTTGATAATTCCATTCTGTCCAATTTCCACGTTGATCTGCAAATTAGTAAAAACAACCACACAACAAATCTGTATGGGGATTGCATACAAATACCTATTTATTGCACATTTCCTGTGCTTTTTTTTCTAAAAAAATTGTTTAGGGGTACTCTCAATTCCCTACTTATATTGAAATACTGCCCCTCAATGAGGCCAAACTTAGATTCACAAAATGTTTAGGGGAATGCGTACTCCTGCGTCCCCCCCCAGAAAAAAAGCACGACACATTTCTAAATGAATTTTCCATCAGAATAGTTTCCCAAAAATATATTTTGATATGTTCTTTGAGCCAAAAACTGTAAGAGGAACACTGGGACCTAATGTGATCTGTATAATATTAGGCATCTGGTGGGCGGGGCTTGTATGGTCCAGAATCAGCCCTTCCCTTCAATGTATTCCGTAAAGTTTCAGTTAAGAGGGATGCGTTATCTCTTCTTTTTCTTGCTCATTATGCTATTTACAATTACAGTTTTCTTTATTATCAAAGCTTAGTTTGTATTTACATGAGCCACTTATTTTCCCCAAAGAAAAAGAAACTCTGCTGATGAAAGGTGTGGAATGTCCTAAACTCCAGGAGGACTGATTTTGTCAAACACCCACCCCCCAACAATAACTCTCTCAGAGCATTTGGGAAATGTGAAAGCTGGTGCATAACTAAGTTCAGACCTGCACATTCATCTAGGAGGCACAGATCACGCCCATTGATATCGGAATTCGCAACCACAGGATTCCTCAAGTATTCTTGGTGGAGACTGAAGTTCCTTTATTCCCTCCATGTCTACCTGAATCTTTTTCTTTGGAGAAATGGTCAGAACAGGAACAGAGGGAAAGAACACAGCATCCCAGAAGAGGAAAACCCTCCAGTGTTGTTCAGTTTATAAAGCCAGATACAGCAGTGAAAGGAAATAGATTCAGCTGAAGTGAAAGGGAGGCAGAAGGAGACAGAAAGGGAGGATAGCAGGATGAGGAGAGAAGAAATCATCCTGTTACCGACATGCTGCAATCTACCAGGCTTCCATTCCACTTTCCCACTGGGGAAGGTAAACAGGAACCAGGCCAAAAACACGTCAATAATAATTCTGAGTGTCCCTCCCCACTCAGCCCATTTCACAAAACTTGGGGGAAGCAAACAGAGATTCAAGACTGGCCAGTTAGTGGAATAAGGGGAGGTGGGGCTGGTTGAGACCATGGGCTGTCGATTACTGACATATGCTTCTTTACCATTCAAACAAAGCCATAAAGAAGGCCTTCCATTGGTTTGACTCTTCCCAAGTTTTGTGAAGCAAACTGTAGCAAAATGAAGCAAAGGGCTGTGTCAGGACAAAGGTCTCTGTTCCCAAGGAGATAGAGGAGAGGAGAGGAGAGAAGCCATGGCTGTAGAAAATAGTCTGTATGTAAATCATGATTGAATAGTCAGTGATTTTTTTTTTTAAAGTAGCCATTCTGGCTCTATTTCTTCCCCCTTGCTCCAGCTTATTTACTCTGCCATTTCCTCAACTCTTTGGGGGCTTCTTAATGCTCTGGAAACGGTTTTGAAGAGAATACAAATGAGGGTTTTAGTGGGCTCCATTGATCTTCCTAATGCTCAGCTTTGTAGCCCTATGAAAGAAACAGAGGGGAAATGTGCCAGTGACTCTTTGTGGCTACTGCTCGCTCTTGGGTACAAAAACAACCCGCTAAATGGCCAGTGAGCTTAAGGCTGCATTTGGCTTTTAAATGGGGAATGTATCTTTAGGGCATTGGCACCATCAGTATTCTAGGCAGGCCTTGGCCGGTTAGCTCCTGCACAAACAATGTGTGGCTATTTTGGGCTTGCAAGTGCTTAACACTGTTTGGGAAAGCTTATTTGCTTGAGCAGGAGTGTGCTTGGAGGTCATGACCTGGATGACTCTGAAGCCCTGCGGAGGAACAGCTTTTTTGCTTTTACAGGTGAGAAGGGGGGATGTTTCAATAGTCTTCCTGTTGTGAAGGATTATAGAAATTTTAGTTTGGAGATGCAGTATCTGGCTGGCTTTCCCTGGGATTTGCTCTACTAACTGGAATCCCAGATTTTGTTGTTGTTTTTGTATTCCTACAGTGATGAGCAGTGACAGGTTAAGGCCTCAGTTCATCTGCAAGGGATTGAGTGAAATGTACAAGGCTGCCAAATGCTGGGCTGAGCTGCTGTGAAGAGAGGCTACCTATAGGCAAAGGTATGATTAAGTGCCAATATTTACGCTTTTGTGTGGTTTTTTCCAGAGCAAGATGGTTAGTGAGTGTTGCATTCCCTGTGCTCATCCTCCACAGCATAGGACATAATACAGTGGGATGCTGTATAAGAAGGTAATCCCTGGTACTAAAGGATGCTCTATAATTTCTATAGACTCTCAATGCAGCTGAACCACCCTTTTTGTTCACCAGTCCAATATAGGATTCAGCATGGGGAAAAAGGTGGATTCCTCATACCCACCTCTCACATCTTCCCAAAGAGCAGAGCAGAGATTTTAACCCATTACAGTGATGGTTAGTCATAGAAGTTCGAATTAATTAATTTTAAAAAAGGACACAATGTCATGCATCCTTGTAAATACATTTCCTTGCACATGTATAGAATGCATGAGAAAATGTACATTAGATTGTGTGGAAATAAAGGCTTCCAACAATTTAAAAGCTGAACTGGCTTGTGTTAGAATGCACTTGACAGTATGTCATAGTTCTCATTTCTGTCAGTGATTTGTGGGCCGCGAACTAGAAGGTTATATTTGTTCTGGATTAAGTGATCTAGAATAAGAGTATGGTTTTGCAAACCTCCACATTATTACCTGCATGAGAGTAAAAGAAAGGAGCACCATGAGAAGCTTTACATGTGTTATACCGTACTTTCTTTTCACTGCCAAATGCAAGAGGGCGGCCTGCTGGTGGTGCTCCAGATGATTGCTCTCCACTGTATTTATTCTTCCCACTTTGTAATTACTGCAGTAATTCCTAGCCAGAGGTTCATCCACTTGGATTTATGCTCCTACATCTGTGCATTTGACAAGCACAGAATGGTTGGCATGTTCAAAAAGCCTTCATCTGAGCAAACATCTCTGACGTATAACCAAACATAAGGGAGTACTGGCCTCTTCCTGCTATATTCTACCTGCTGATGGGACAGCAAATTAACCCCAGTGTTTCAAGTTAATTTCTTCTTTATAAAAAAGATGTTTTTATTGAGTTTAATAATAAATAAGAATAAGCAGAAGAAGTTACCCCTTTCTCTTCTCCCCCCACCTCTCCCAGTCATTGTAAGGCAAACCATTTTTCCAGAGGTGAGCACAAGTAGCCGATGATAGATGCTAGGTTTCTGTGCTGTCAGTAGAAAAGGATTGAAATGGATGCCACATTTCAGTGAAATTGTCAGAATCCTGGGTGTTATTTAACGTCTTGATGTGTTTAGTCAATTTCTCTATCAGGGCCAGCAACCAGACTCTTTGGCTCCACTGTGTGAGATGAAGATGTTCCAGATTCTTCCAGCTCTGTGCAATAAATTATCTGGCCACTACAAGCAGGAATGTTAAAAGTTCCTTATGGTGTAAGTCCTTTTGGTCCTCATGGAAAATATTCAATAAAGCCAATTGTGTCAAGCTTTGTTTCATTTATTGCATTATGAGACTTACTTCTTTAAACGTTGTGGTCCAAAAGTTCCTATATTCTGTTACAAGTCCAGCACATATGATACATAGCATTTATACTGTTGCTCCATCTCCAGCAGATTGATGGACTTATATGATTGCATTGCAGAGGCATTAGGTACCACCTGTGTATCAGCTTAAATGTATTTTCCCTAATTTTAACAGATACTAACTGTGGCAGTGGAAGACAGGACTGCCTTGCGTGCTCTGGTCCATGGGGTCATGAAGAGTCGGACACGATAAACGACTAAACAACAAAAACTGTAATGGTTTCTTAGCCCATATGTTATAGTAAGCGTAATGCTTACTATACAGAAGTAAGTGTAATGTTTACTAAACAAAAGAGGTTTAAAGACGCTCTCAAGGCAAGTCTAAAAAAATGCACTGATAACTGGGAAACACTGGCCCGTGGCCTGGCCGCAAAGGTACCCACTAAAGAAGATCTGCTTGTTGCTCTGCAAGAAGAACTAATACAGGGTTAGATTCAAACCTCTCTTTTGTTCTGCTCAGATAGCACACATGGGTAGCTGATCTAGAGTTCCCGCTTGAAGTAAAGATACCAGAGTCAGATGTGCCCTTTGACCCCCATCCAGATGGTGTGTTAGAGCCTATGAGGAAAGTATTAATGGCAGGTTGGAGCTTGGAGCACCTAGGAGCCACTTGGGGGCTGCAAAAATATAATGAGTTTGGTAAAGATGATTAGTAGAGTATCGATGGACATACTTATGGCAGGCTTTTAAAACCAGGCTCCCCTGCAGTTATAAACAGAAGCAAATGATGGTTGTGATGCATGAGAAGTGTTCTACTCCCAGTGTTGGAGGCAGTAGCCTCTGAATGCCAGTTGCTGAGATTCACTAGAGGGGAGTGCTGTTGCATTCAGGTACTGCTTTGGGCTTCCCACAGGCATCTGGCTAGCCATTGTGAGAACAGGATGCTGGACCATCATAAGGCTTTTGCCTAATCCAACATTTCTAAGTCCAAAAAATGATACCATGTGCTGCAAATGGTGAAAGAACAGCCTGAATGGCAAGTGTTTACATGACCAACATGGGACTACTCCACATGCACCTGTGAAGTGGAGTCATGGGTAGTTATCCCCACCTGAGTCATGATCCAGCCTAATTTGGTTAATATAAGATACTACTTTTCTCTTGTGGCTATTTATTAGATTTATAACCTGCCCATAAGATCATAGGGTAGGTTACAACAATAGAATACACCATTATAAAAACAGGTAAAGCCATTACAATTATAAAACAAAGATGGGTGCCTCATGGTCTGTCTTGGATTGCTTAACTAGCCTGATGCTTCAGGTGTGATGAAGGATGCTATCCTGTTGCCAGGGTGGCAAAGTGTCTTCCACTGGTCCTTACTACACTAGACTATTATTATTATTATTATTATTATTATTATTATTATTATTACAGTGGTGCCTCGCAAGACGAAAAGAATCCGTTCCGTGATTCTCTTCGTCTAGCGGTTTTTTCGTCTTGCGAAGCAACCCTATTAGCGGCTAAGCGGATTAGCGCTATTAGCGGTTTAGCGGCTTAGCGGTTATTAAAGGCTTAGCGGCTAAGCTGCTAAAAGGCTATTAGCGGCTTAGCGGCTTAGAAAAAGGGGGGGGGAGCGGGAAAAAAATTGCAAGACTAGCAAGACGTTTTGTCTTGCGAAGCAAGCCCATAGGGAAAATCGTCTTGCGAAGCAACTCAGAAACGGAAAACCCTTTCGTCTAGCGGGTTTTCCGTCTTGTGAGGCATTCGTCTTGCGGGGCACCACTGTATTATTATTATTATTTGTTATTTAATGAGATTCGATGCAGCCTGAATGGCAAGTGTAACTACTATTGTTAACAAACAAACTTGGATAATTGTACAGAATCATGAGATGAAAAACGAGTGGAAGTGGTTTCATTACTAGCTTTTTACTGCATTCTTGGTCTATAATCAAATATGCGTCTTTTCAAATTAACATTTTTTATATAAAGATAAGGAATGTTATTAAATCTCTCGGGGAAGTGAATCCTTGCGGATAAGTGGTAGATAGGGTTGTGTTGTAACTTAGCCTGTAGTGTTTATCCTTGATAGTTTAGTGTAGAAACTGAGTATAATTGCTGTGTTGATCCCACAACAAAGATCCCTGGCTGGATTTCCCATCTATTTACTTTAGAAAAAAATTATATATAAAGGAGCCCTCCTCCTTCAGATCAGGCCCACAGCATGAATGGCATCAACTTCCCTCCATGCCATTTCCCCTATGAGCCTCTCCTCAAAAGCCTGGTTAGGAAAACCTCTATGTTCATATACATTTTCCTAACCATTATAGTTAGGTTCTGCTTTCGTGTTTGGAGGTAGAATGCTTCTGAATACCAGTTGCTAGAAACCACAAGAGGGACAAATTGTCTTCTGTCTGTGTCTGGCTTGTGGGTGTCCTACAGGCATCTGAGTGGCTACTGGGAGAATATGATAATGGACTACATAGGCCAATGGCCTGATCCAGCAGGCTCTTATTGTGGCCTTAGCATTTATAAGTGGCTCATAGTTTTTCTGGATGAAGGATGGTATCTATAGAGGAACAAGTAAAGTTTCTTTCTAAAAGTAATGAAATGCCTCTGAACAGTAGTTAGTTTAGGAACACATTGGGAAATAATTTAAATGCTGAAGAGAGAGGACGTTACATAATAAACTATTCTGGATTATGTTCTTCATGCTCAGACTGTTTGTATATATTTATTTCTTCATATTTATAAGCTGTTTAGGAAAATACTCTGTGTGGCTAAAAATACAAAGAGAGAGTGTAAAACACCTCATTAAAACAACATTAAGTTAGCATTTCTCTTTCTTGCTCCAAAGAGATCCATTTGCAGCAGCAGCTGCCTTTTTTGTGTAACTCTTTGCATTTTTTATAGCTCTAGGCTCCTCCCCACCCATTTTGTGTACTGGCAGACTGTCATCTCTGCTAAGACAGTACAGTGAAGCTGCCATGCTAGGAGACTGATCTGGTTCTTACATTGCCCAATGCAAATTGATACTGTGTGATAATTCATAGGAGGAAAGATGCACTAGAAGAAATGGAGAAATGGAGGGGCTCTGTGTGGAAAAAAGTGCAGGGATGCTGCAGGTCCAAACAGCAACAGGTAGTATATAGGCTTCCTTGCTTCTACATTTTAAAAAAATGTAATAAGTCAAGAGTTCAACTGGATTGGATCGAAGGTTCCTCTCTGCATCCAGGCTTCCACAGTTGGCTAACCAGATGCCCCACAAACAAGGTATGAAAGCATCAGTCCACACTTCTGTTGGATTCCCCCCCCCCATATATGAGTATTCAGAGGTATGTTGCCTATGAACCCTGTGGTTCCATTTAATTGTTATGCCTAATAACCATTGACAGATCCATCAGAGGTAGATTTAGGACAGCACAACTGGTTTCCCTGTGTTGGGCACTGAGCCAAGGGGGAGGGCAAGGGCGGCAGGGCGCCACAAATCTGACATAGTGCACGCACAGAAAAGAAGCTGGGGGGGGCACTGAATTTTGGGCTTGCACAGGGCACCACTGAAATTTGAAATACAGTGGTACCTTGGGTTACAGACGCTTCAGCTTACAGACGCTTCAGCTTACAGACTCCGCTAACCCAGAAATAGTGCTTCAGGTTAAGAACTTTGCTTCAGGATGAGAACAGAAATCATGCTCCGGTGGCGCAGCAGCAGCGGGAGACCCCATTAGCTAAAGTGATGCTTCACGTTAAGAACAGTTTTAGGTTAAGAACAGACCTCCGGAACGAATTAAGTTCTTAACCTGAAGTACCACTGTACCAAAGTCCTCCATAAATTTTAAACTTGCCACAAACCTCTATCACGTTTTCCTCTGTACTTTAGGCCTTCCTCAGAGGTGTTTTCCAGCCCCTCCCCCAATCATTTATTATCCTTTCCTGTGCTTTTTTCAAGTTTACAACATTCCCTTTGAGGAACATTCCTTTTGAGATGAGATGAACAGAACTGCACACAGTATTTACATCATAACATTACAATACTGGCAGCCAGGAGGGAGAGGTGGGGTGTGTGTGTTCTGTGCAGGCACACCACCAGGGACACCAGGATGGCTTTTTTGATGCAGCCACACAGTGCCAACCTGCCTGTTACCTCTCTTCCTCCTGGTTATGGGGCAGTAACTCTGCTGCTGAGAAGCCACTTGCATAGTTCCACTTCTCCATGCTAGCCATTCTGGCTGGCATTTTTATTTCCTAGTATTCCCATTTTGCCTTTTTTTTTTTAAAAAAAAATCTTCCCTTCTGCACTGTCAATACTTTCACTGAGCTGACCGCCATGATGACACAACAGCCACTATAGATCCCTTCACTATAGCATGTATGTGAAACTGGGATAAATAGATTTGCCTCAATGTACATCCCTTTAAATTTACTTACATTGGGATGTATCAGGGTAGCAGTAACCAAAACATTCCATGAGGATTTCTCCTTGTAAAATGGAATGTTCACCTCCTCTCCCTGAATCTGTTCTGGGTTTCCCCTTAACCCTCCAGAATGCATTTGGGGATGGTATAAGTATAAGACATACCTAGTGTGGGGCTGGAGGGGGGGATGGTGGTTGGGGGAGAGAATCCTGTTGCAGTGGCATGAATCCTTGTTCTAGTACAACAATTTACTTGAATACTGCCCACTGAAGCTCATTTGCCATTATGCTACCCATTTACTCAGTTTGCAGTAGTAGTAGAAGAAGAGTTTGGATTTGATATCCCGCTTTATCACTACCCTAAGGAGTCTCAAAGCGGCTAACAATCTCCTTTCCCTTCCTCCCCCACAACAAACACTCTGTGAGGTGAGTGGAGCTGAGAGACTTCAAAGAAGTGTGACTAGCCCAAGGTCACCCAGCAACCGCATGTGGAGGAGCGGGGACGCGAACCCGGTTCACCAGATTACGAGTCTACTGCTCTTAACCACTACACCACACTGGCTCTCCAGTAGTCTTTTTCAAGTTCCTGTAGTTGAGCTAATGGAACGATAATCGAATTCCAAGTTCAAAACCCTTGGATCTGGTCCCAGTTTACTTGGGGCATGATTCAACGCATAGGATTGCCTATAGAGGGCTCAGCTGGCTCATATGCCAGTCTCTGCACATATGCAAGAGGTGCCATACCCTCTGTGGGGATCTCCAGAAACTGTCAGTATTTTGCAGGATTCAAGCACATACCAGACAATTAGGTTTGTACAATTGAAGTGGATTAGAGCATACTGTCACCCTAGCACAACAACCCCTCCCCCCCCGTGAATCTTTTGCCTATGTTCCTCAAAGCTCTCGTCAGAAGTTATTCTGAAAGTCTTGGTTGTTTCTTGCAATTTCTTTTGGCACTTAAGCCCAGGGAGTGTGAAGAAAATTAAAAGTTTGGGATTTCCCTCTTACTGTCATTGAGAGAATGTGAGAACGATTCACCTTAGCTATCATATTAGCACCAATGGCAATTTAGTTATACAGGGTTTTCAGAGAAGTGAAATCGATAGAAAGTCATGAGATTTTAAACAGGGAAATGGCAGCTGTTAGTAGATGTAAAGCTAGCAGGAGGTTACTTAATGACAATGAGATCAGGGAAACAAAAAGAAAGCCCTGGGACATAATAGAGCTGATTTGTTACAGAGCTCAAAGCTGAAATAAAAAGTTCTTCCATTCCATTTGTTTCAGCACAGATCCCCTGATTCTGTTAAAACTATCCGAATCACCAGGAAACATTAGAAGAGTATGGTGCCAGTGCAGAACTTGAAGGGCATGCTGAATGTTTCTTCCTTCTGTGCGAGAGATTTGCATTCAAAAAATTCATTGTTATTGAACAAACTTTTCCCCCATACAAGTGATGGCCAGCACCTCTTCCCGGTTGCTTGGGCTGGATTGCTGGCTCAGCCAAAGGCAGCACTGGCATTCCTCCCAGCTGTCTGTGCCCCTCAAGGACTAAATGAGAGGATACCCTGGAGACTTCTGTATTGTTGCAGAGGCCTTTGCAGTGCCAGGTCTCTTTGTACTTTCAGCCTGTAGGTAAGCAGAGCTTCCGAAGGTGCAGGGGGGCAATGGTAATATCATTGTGGAGGGGAGTCTGGCACTCAAACACATGGGCCTGGAAGGGGGTCTGGCTTCTCAGGCTGAAGCCATGGGCCTTTACTGATACAAGTTGTGGCAAGATTTAAAATAGCATAGTGCTCACACTCTTACCTCCTTGAAATGTTCTACTAGGATGGTGGTCGAGCCTATACCAGAGAATGTAAACTAACGAAATAGTTGCAGTCAAGGAAAGAAGGAGATGATGTAGTGGAGATGCATTGTCTCCCGCCCTTTCCCAAGGCTTGGGGAACCATTTGCTCTGAAGCCCTATGTCAGGGAACTGCCATCAGCTCAGAGGCAAGAGGGGGATGGGCAGCTGGATTACAGGGAGCCTCCAAAGATCGTCGGAATTGAGGCATTCTGCACTGTAAATGTTTTTTGCACCAATAATAAAGCCTTTGAAAAGACCAGTGGGGATCTTGCCTGTTCGCTTTCGAGCAACCAATAAGCATAACACCCTACATCAAAACAGAGCACTGCTGTGGGCTGAGCATTGGTGGGAAGCGAGGAAGGCTGCCCGGCAACTGGTTAGAGTGTAGCTTTTCTCTTCCTCTGGTTGTGATTGGCTCCAAGTGGCACTCTAGGTCAATTCATTTTAATTTTTTAAAAATTAGTAGGTTCAACAGGCTTACAGACAGTGCTATTTTTATAGTAAAAGAGGTGCCGGAACTCACCATGAACACCTCCCTCATGGGCAATGGTACCCACCTGAGAGGTGCCGGAACTGAGTTGCTGCGGGTTCCCCCTGAATTTCCCCCCCACTTACGATATGGATCTTTTCTAACTTACAGTGTGGAGAGAGGAGTGGCTGGAATTATGGGAAGAACCACAGACCTTTCATTCCCCATAATGTTCTAAAGTGCTCTATCTGCATGTGGCATATATCTGCACCAAGGTGTGTGTGGGGATAAACAGTGCTATATTGAGTGAGTCCCACTGAGGGATTTCTCCTTGTGTCTTTGCACAGGAAAGGATCTTGCTCTAGAAATGCAAATACTACACCCATGTAAGGCTGCTCTCTCTCTCTCTCTCTCTCTCTCTCTCTCTCTCTCTCTCTCTCTCTCTCCCACCCCAAATATACCAATGTCTGTATCCCAAGCTTTCTTTCTCAGGTGGTGTTTTTTTTGCCTAAAGACATTTTTGTCTTTCTTGTACAGCCTTATACTTTTTGCTCTTCTATGGCTCATCATTACTTGTCCTTTCATTACTGATTAGGATAAATGCCATGGGGGAAAAATAGCTTCGATTTAAGGAAAATATTTTGCAATTGCAGGTTGCAGTGAAGCTGCTTCTTCTCAAATGCAACTCTGCCATCACAGGAAAAGTAAAGTCTTTGTTGGAACAGGAACTGAATGAAGCCACTATTATGCTCGTAAGAGACAGGTCTTCACTACAGGCCAGTGCAGTTTGTTGCTATAGAAATATCTATTAACAGAACTGCCCAACAGCCATGGAAAATTCATGGGCTTGTAAAATGGTAGCCTCAGAGGCTGGTTCTGTGCTGGCTTTTTCCATCCGCCTCTTTTTACTGTTTCCTTCCATCTGTCTTTCTTTTCTCTTTTTCACTGTTAGTGTCCTATGGGCATGTCCTTGCCATGTATTGGGAAAAATGCTGTTGAATTTTCAACCTTATGTTTCTCTTTACTCATTTTACATACTACATTCTTACTGGCCAAAACACATTGCTTGAATTACAGTCTGTCAGAGAGTGGCTCGTCTCACTTACCTTTGAATAATGGTATCCTACTATTTAGGGAAGGCTACAGGGGCCATATTGTGGCTAAAATTGAGAGGAATCAGGGAATTGAGCTTATGGATTTCATTAAGGGCCTCCTTGGTTTTCTCCTTCCCTAAAATTTGAGCATTGCTGAAACCAAATATGCAGCTTCTTAAGACATCTTAGTAAAGATTGTGGCCCTTAGTTCCATTTCTTAATCACCATAGGTGGCTAGTCTAGCAGCTCTTTACTACCAAGTCCTCATACAGCAATGGATATGTCTCAGATTTTATAAGTGTTTTGCCATGCTTAAGTCAAAATGGACATAAACAAAATCCATGTGACCCTTTCAATTAGCAATGCACAGAGACTGACTGTAAACGACAATTATAAGGTCTTTGGCAACCCTTCCTTTTAATTCTAACTGTTCAACAGATTTTCAAGAAAGTCTTTTTCTTACTAACCAGGCCATCCCTGGTTGCACTCAAGGGAAGATGCACTTAAGGGTTGCGCATCTGAAGGGGGAGGCAATTACTGCTAGCATGCACTAAAGCTGATTCTCCAAAGTTTGTACAAAATCTTTAATGAGGCAACTGAGATGGATACATCTGGGAGCCAAATGCATTATAACTTACTTACCGTACTTACTGGTGTTAAAGCAAAGGCATAGGCTTTAGAGAGAATCTGTTAAATTTCTCCTGTTTTGTCCATTGCACTATTGTGATCTCCTATTGAACTTGTGATGAGCTGTCTTTTACATTTAGGAATACATACATACATACATATATATATATATTGTTAAATGCCACCCCAATATCCGAGCGGGGCAAGATTCCAGGAGTTCTAGGCACTTACATAGGGTTCATGCAGGGCTGTCTTAAGCATATGTGGTGCTGGGGTGCAAAGAACTGTCCGGCGCCTCTCCCTGGTTGCCCAGTCCCAGGCATACAGGAGGGCAGAACTGGCTGGCTGCCTCAGTGTCTCACTGGCTCGGTCGCCCCCGAACTCGCAGCGCAGAGCTGCCCACAGCAGAAGAGCCCACCGCAGCACTCCGACCGATGGATAGGCTCTTCCCCGAACTCAATTCCCTGAGAGCCCGGTTCCCGGGTGCCCCGCACCCCTAGTGCCTATGGGTAAGATGGCCCCGGGTTCATGTTTCCTATGGAATGAGGGACAGTGGAAACTGTGGTGTCTTTATGATCTATGATTTATTTACACATATATACAACCTGAGCCTGCAATGGAGGGACTCACAGCATCAACACCCCAAAAGGGTATTATTTCTCCCACAGCCACAGCCTTGTATTCAGACTTCAAACAGTGCTCTTTGACTCTCTCTCCAGCTTGCTGCTTTTTCTTTTAAATCACATCACTACCCACCCAAAAGCATGACATCTGCCCCCAGGATGTACAAACAACAAAACACAGCTTCCCTGTACAAAAATAATAGATAAGTTAGCAAAGACATTAGAACACACATAATCAAAAACAGATACTAAAACACACTTTTAACCAAACACCAGTACAGTAACAGCTTATTCCTTTCAAGCAAAGCCAACAGGCCGTGCCACGCCAGCCAGACCTCCTACCCTAGCACCAGTGCCAGATCTCAACAAGGGATGGGGCCAAGCCACAAAGCCGCCTGACCCTCAAAAGGTAAGCGGACCTCTCAGACTTACTTACTGTGCTCTGAGAGGCATCACAAGATGGTCCATTAAGAGCTTGGGGATGGGTAAGACCCATTTGGCACCCCCTCCAGAAGGTAAGATTGTTCATAGGGTATGGTTCTAAGGGGGTGGTTCAAATTTTTGTGTAATCACACCATCCCCAGAGCACAAGGCACAAGTTACCTGCACTCTGGGATCCAACGAGCTCCAAAGGTTTCCAAGGTCAGCTAAGCCCAGCTCAAATGTTTAATCTCCTGGATAAGGATAGAGGTAGACACTCTCAATATTCAAAACACCTGTTTTAAGGACAATACAAAATTTTAAAATCCTGTCTGGGGTTGTCCTGAGCAATCCTAGTATCAGCCTTGTATGGTGGAACTCTTCAGGAGCAAACCAGCCTTCTGTTGGTCATTTCTCAGGCCAAGTTATAGCAGCTTAGCACACCATTCATCATGTTTGGGTCCTGTAGTACAAGATAGTTTGGAAAATGTGCATTGTAAAAGTAATATGTCTTTATAACACAGAGACTGCATCACTTTGAATTAAAAGGGCAAATAGCTATAGGTTGATGGCATCACTCCAAGTCTCCTTTGTAAATGGGGACTGGTCATCAAGGACAAAGGGCACAGCTTTTCTTTAATCCTGTTATGACCCATAGTTCACCTTGCATAGTCAATGAAGAGTCCATCTGGTGTTCAATATGTCCCCAAGTACAGAAGATGTTAATCAAATTCCTACATTTCACCCAAGCTTCTGCTGCTAAGTCACAGCAAGGAATAACATTATGAGTTGATAATTCATTTCCATATTCTCTGCATCATATTTTACTTGCTGTTTGGTTTATGACCTTTAGAACCACCTTAGATTTTGACTGATGAATGGATGGCTAATAAAGTTAGCAAAATAAGCAATTTCTTCCCAGGGAAGGTCAGCAGAGGGCTTTGCAATCATTGCTCCTATTAATGTGTTATATTTCAGTCAGAAGTCTTTAAACAGTGAAGGTTTTCAGGCACAGAAGCCATAGTTTTGATGAATGAGGTTTCCTTCTAATAGCTGAACAGGAAATGGAAATCAAAGCAAGGAGATGTAAAAAAAAAAATCATCCTTCTTTGTAGTAGAGGAAAGGAAATAACCTATTGTTGATATTGAATATGGAAAATACAGTGAAATCATAATGAGAGATGGATTTCCTCTGGGAGGAGAGGTTCAGTTTGCAAATAAACTGCAAATTGCATTCTGGCCTGCACAGAGTGAATGCTGCAAAGCAATATTTCTTTGAATTTCTTTTTATCAAAAAACCTCACACATCAGTAGAGATATTATTGCAAGTAGCCAATTTAGTAGCATGAAGGGGCAGCTCGTGTATATAGGACTCTTGATCATTGCTTAGCCACTCCACCCCCCCTCCCGCTCCATCCCTCTAAACTGATGTGAAATCACTACAGTAAGATTGCACATAGAAGTCCAACTGGGTGATGGCAGACATCACTTGCTCCATGGGTAGAAAGCTGATGGATGGTTCCTGGAGAACCTCAGGCAACTGTTACCAGTTAACATGGTTTAGTTACTCCCTCCTTCCCTCCCCCCCCCCAGCCCACCACTCTTTTTGCTCTCCTGGCCAGGAATCTGGCAAATATTTATCCTGTGCTTTCAATATCTGATTGCAAGAGTGTTCTCACGATTCTTCGTACTGTAGTAGCAAAAAATGGTGATGATTAAGAATAGTTATTGTTATTCTTGATTGTCAGAAATAGAGACTAGACTCACTAGACTCTAAATGCTCTTTGGAAAGAGAGGTGAAATCTAGCCTTATACTGATATATGACCACCCTGATTATGAGAACAAACGAGTGCTAGATTTCACTAAAGTAAAACTTTGTTTTCCAGAGGACAAATTAGCCATAAAAATAAAAACTGCCTACAGCTCATGTAAGAGAGCATTCTTGTCCCACTGGATGCTATCAAATGCTAGAGCATTTTAATATTCAGTTATTTATCAACTATGAAATACTTTAAATACCAGTGCCTAATATGTAGTGCTAAATAAGTGGTTTTCAATTTTTTCATCTGCAGAATCTTGACAATCTTCTCAGAAGTTTGTTAATGAGACTTACTTACCTCATCTTCCTTTCAGAGGTGTACCTAGGCTTCATTGCACCCTTGGCAAGCCCCCACCCCATCCCTTGTGCTTTAAGCAAGGAGATGTATGAGTGTGGAGAGGTGCGATTTTTGCACCCCCCCTGGGGCTGAGTACTTGGTGGGGGCCAACAAAACTAACCCCTAGGTACACTCCTGCTTCCTTTGCAATGTGCAACCTCAGGGGAATATTGTGGAGCACACAGTCTCAAGTTACAGCTCTCAGTGGTAAACCCCAATGCAGAGTATTCTCTCTAGGATTTGCCTAGAACCCTTGGCAATGAATTCTTTGCAAGACACACATAGGTTCTTTGACTTCTGCTGTTTATGTGAACTCTGGAAGCAGATAATGTGAAAAATATTGTGATGCACTGTTACATATCAAGTATAAACACTGTCAGAAGTGAGAGACTCTTAATTTTTGATATCTACATTCACAAAGGAAAAGTTTTGATCATAATTTCTGGGAGCAAATTAGTTTCAGCTCTTGAATGAAGCCTGAATGTTCTTTGCTTGGTGAAGGGCAGAATGTAGCAGCATTTCCATCTAGTACAGAGGTTGGACTTTGAGTGATAAAAAGCCAGAGGGGGCTAAGTCCTTTACATTTTTTTTACCAATGGTTATTAAGGATAGGAGGTATGAATTGTCTAAAATTTGGGATGTTCAAGAGATAGAAGTTGTGAACTCCTTACCTCTCCTCCCACGGTATCTGATATAATGGTTTAATTATGTTAAGAGTTTGTATAGATGGTTTTATTGTTCTAGAGTTTGTTGAATTAATTTTATTGTTCATAGAGCTTGAGTTTCTGTGTTTTATTCTATTTTCACCATGCACACTGCTTTGATGGCTTTATGCTGTGAAGCCGTCTAGAAATGTGTTTAATAAATAAATATGTAAAATAAATTCAGGAATGTGTACATGTCCTCAGAATAACCGATTAAACTGACCAAGAAAAGCAATGAGAAGTAGGCATTCTTCTATTTGTTTGAGAAGAAGGGGTTAAGTTAATTGAGAACCAGTAGAAGGAAACAGTCTTTGGAATCAAGAGTTGACCTTTCCTTCACAATGAAAGCTACAATGCTTTTTGTGTGAAATTGGAACTAGGAATCTCTTAAAAGCCTCCACAAAAGTGAACAACAGTCATTATGAAAGGGATACAAAAGCTGTAAGAAAAGAACACATTAAAAAGAAAAGGGAATTAGAGGTAATCTCTTGTTCCCATCAAAGGGTATTTTTTGTCACAAGTGAAGTTAAAATCTTTGGTCCTTTCGATTCAGCAAAAATCCCCTCTCACATCTTAGAATTGTGAGGCAGACTTCTGGCTGTGGTAAAGCTGGTTTTCAGTGTTTTAGTGGGTTAAAACAGATGTAATGATGGTCTCAGTGAGAGTGGAGAGGTTATGGGCACAGCATTTCAGACAATTTGAGTTGTACTTGGTAAGGTTACATTGGAGGATGTGGAATAACTCAGGAGCCGCTCCAATTTAATTTCAAAATACACTTTAATTTCAATGTATCTGAGGTAGTACTCAAGAATCAGAGAAGTGGTTTTATACCTATACAGCGGTACCGCTAGTTATCAACTTAATTTGTTCCATAGGTCCGTCCTTAGCCTGAAACTGTTCTTAACTAGAGGCGTGCTTTCGCTAATGGGGCCTCTTGCTGCCGCTGAGTTGCCGGCACACGATTTCTGTTCTCATCCTGGGGCAAAGTTCTCAACTCGAGGTAACTCTTCCAGGTTAGCAGAGTTTGTAACCTGAAGCGTTCGTAACCTGAGGCGTTTGTAACTCGAGGTACCACTGTATAGCAAACCTTAAATAGCGCAGGAAGGCAAAAACTCTGCAGAACCTAGCCAATCCACCTGCAGGCAAAAATTCCTTCCCAGCCCTGTGCAAGGTGACAATGTGGGGGACAGATCAGAATGAAATCTTTAAGAGCAGAATTAAATCCAGTTTACTGAACACAGGGAGAGTAGGTGGGTAAGTTTTTATAGCCCATAAGTAGCTCAGAGACAAAGCAGGTTTCTCTCTGGCCCACTCATTTGCCCTGCCTCCTCTGGCAGCCAGTTTCCCTTTAGCCCCCAAGCCACCCCCAACTGCCAGTGTAGTCATGCGGCCTGATACCAGACTGTGCGCCTGCAGCTGCGATGCTCCTTGGCTTACCTCCACTCCCTGCATCCCTGCTGAGCCACAAAAGGAGGCTCCCAGTGAGTCAGAAGCCTGGGCTTGCAGAAGCCAGACATGTGTGTAAGGCTGTGAAACTAATTTGTTCATTGTTGGTAAAATGTGCGACTGCTAGGAGAGCTTTGAAAAAAGCAATTTGAATTTGTTGAGAGAAGGAGAACACAGTTTTGCGCAGGGTTGGAAAAGCTGCTTGTGAGAATCAAGGCTGGCAGAAGCAACTTTTAGGACCCTAGTATTGCCAGCAAGCACACTTGTTTGATCAATCTGCTCAGCCTGCATACTTGTACGTTAACAATTAAGACATCCTTAATTTAGCTCTTAGACAAAAGGAAATTGACGGTGCAAAATACATGTATTCATGTATTGTGACCAGACAGCACTGAGAGTGCAGAGTATGGGACAGGTGATTCAGGAAGGTTGATTTCTGTGTAAGGTAAAAAAGATAAGGTAAAGGACCCCTGGACAGTTAAGTCCAGGGCATTTATGTGTAATCACGATGCATAGCTAGAAAATGAATGTATTCATATCTATTGTGGTGGCAGACCTGAGTGCATGTGACTAGGAAGTTATTTCATTTAGCCTCTGCTGGAAGCCACTGTTTTGATACACTTTTAAAGAATATGTTGCTTCTCGCTTAACTCAGAGTTCAAAGAAGTAGGATTCTGTTCTTTTTGGTGATGAAATGAATTTCTTTTCAGACAATGTGTTTAGTTACACTTAGCACATTGGGGCTTATGGTCAGCTTGCAGATTTTGTCATTTGTAATGTTTAGACCTCCTATGCCAGGGACTATAAAATCAGGTCTAAATACCGTATTTTTCCCTCTATTACACGCAGATTTTTTCTCCTAAAAAGTAAGGGGAAATGTCTGTGCGTGTTATTGAGCGAATGTGTGGTCCCTGGAGCTGACAAGCGCGAGTGAAGGCAAAAATCAGGCAAATATCAAATCGTCCGGAGAAGGGAGGAAAGGAGGAAGCTGCTGCTTTCCTGCATTCTGCCTCAGGGTCTTACTGCCCACCCACTTCTGTTTCCTTACTGTGTTTGCTCAAACGGAACAAAGAGCAGAGAAAACCCCTCCCCTCCAGGCAAGCAGAGCGTCCTTCCTTCTAATTCCTCTCCGTGCGTCTGGGACTCGAAGGCAACATGCAGGTTGGGGGGGGGGGAGAGAGAGAGAGCTGGTTGGCTTGTGGGGGGGGACTTTTGCCTTCCTTTCCTCCCTCCGGTAAAACCCCTCCTGCATTCTTAGCCAGCTGCTTCTCTGCACACCCCTCTCCTTGTCGCTTCTATGTTTTTCCTTCCCTCCCTACTTAAAACGTGGTTCCAATCACGGATCCACATGGATCCTCAGGATCTTTGCATTGAGTCACCCCAAATTCACCATCAGATCACATAGCAATGATCTGATGCAAAAACAGGGCTGCAATGGTGCAAAAACGTGGTTACAAAGCACGGATCCACATGGATCCTCAGGATCTTTGCATTGGGTCACCCCAAATTCACCATCAGATCACATAGCATGTCCATGGCTACAGCCTGCACCAAAAAAATCACGCACCCACTGTTGCCTGGGGCTGCAATGGTACAAAAACGTGGTTACAAAGCATGGATCCACATGGATCCTCAGGATCTTTGCATTGGGTCACCCCAAATTCACCATCAGATCACATAGCATGTCCATGGCTACAGCCTGCACCAAAAAAATCACGCACCCACTGTTGCCTGGGGCTGCAATGGTGCAAAAACGTGGTTACAAAGCACGGATCCACATGGATCCTCAGGATCTTTGCATTGGGTCACCCCAAATTCACCATCAGATCACATAGCATGTCCATGGCTACAGCCTGCACCAAAAAAATCACGCACCCACTGTTGCCTGGGGCTGCAATGGTACAAAAACGTGGTTACAAAGCATGGATCCACATGGATCCTCAGGATCTTTGCATTGGGTCACCCCAAATTCACCATCAGATCACATAGCATGTCCATGGCTACAGCCTGCACCAAAAAAATCACGCACCCACTGTTGCCTGGGGCTGCAATGGTGCAAAAACGTGGTTACAAAGCATGGATCCACAGGGATTCTCAGGATCTTTGCATTGGGCTACCCCAAACTCACCGTCAAATCACATGTCTGTGGCCGCAGCATGAAGCACAAAAATGATACATCCACTGTTTCATTCAGAATTTTTTTTTCTTGTTTTCCTCCTCTAAAAACTATGTGCGTGTTATGGTCAGGTGCGTGTTATCGAGCGAAAAATACGGTACTTCTTTGGTCGTCCTTAAAAAGTTATTTGTTGAATATCTTAGTCAATCTCTGTTTAAAATAGAAACTTTAGCATCTCACTGAATCATTTGTAGTCTTGGTCTTATGCTGTGTGTGCGTGCGTGCATGTGCATGCACTATTAAACAGACTAGTCTAGCCTGCTAAAAAAATGGGTATTCTCTGCATTGTCAGCTGGTCTGTCTCAGTGATACTTGTTTCAAGCAAATAAACTGACATTACTGTAAGGCCGATGAAATAAATGATTGTTATAATTAAAATGGCTCATTTCAGATACTTGTCACAGTTTAGTCATGGTGAAAAGAAACACCTTCTTTGTGAAATTTCAGCCATTGAGCTAAACAAAATATGTCTAATTTCCCTTTGTAGCTGTATGCTTTTAAGCAAATTAAAGCCAGCTTGCATTGACTTGGAAAGGTAGTCTGGGATGTTTAGCATTACATTTATGATGGCATCAAGTTTATTACAATTCTTTCAAATCTGTGTGAGATGGATTTTAGCAGGAAACCCTGTTATTTCCATTAAAGTCTCCATCCTTTAATCCAGGTTGTTTGGGAATTATATCTCTTACGGAAAGTGAAGGAAGGTATTTCTCAGTCTTTGCAAGAGTATTGCAGGTGCCCAGCAGATATTAATCTCCCACCCAAAGTAAGTAGCATCTGTGGAACTTGTATCCAAATGTTGGGGAAAATAAGCCCCAAAGCTTTGTTAAGTGAAATATGGGGATAGTCAGATGTGTAAGGAGAAGTGTACTTGTACATACTGTCTCCAACTTTCATGCATTTATTAGATTCCCTTTACAGAGATTGTGTGTGTATAAGCTGTATTCTTCTAGGCTCTCCCAATGAGAACTATATGATGCATTGGCACTAAAGAGGGCTATATCCTTCCAAGAAAGCAATATCTGCTTTCAGTAGGCATAAATGGAATAGCTGGCTACTTAAAATCCAAAATGGTAGAGACAATTGCCATCTATTTGCAGATTTTCCTGCATGGAAGCAAAGAGAAGTGTCAGAAGTTGCATTTCTTTCATCAGAACTAATAAACCCACAGTTGCTCTTTGTAGTAGCATTTAATTAATTCTAAACACAGGAAGGTGAAAAGAGCTTCTTTCTGTGAGTGACTGTGGCAGTGGCTGATGTAGGTGTTTTTTTCCTATTAATGGGTCAGCGGATGGGGGCATGCCTGCGCCATTTTATTATCTTCTCTCTTTTCTTGCTCTTTTGGATGTGGCGGCTGTCTTGTGTTATGCCATGTCCTCACAGCAGTCATTTTGTATCGTGTCACATCACCATGGCAGCCATTTTGTGACTGGTGCCCACATTCTCTCTCGACATTCCACTGCTGCCACCCCCAACCCTTGTGTTGAGGCATTACCATAACACATTGCTTTCCTACTACAACACAAGAACAGTGCCAGCCCTGGCACCAGGATCTTCGGCGGGGGGGGGGGGAGAGAAATGCCTCCAGTGCCCCCTCTCCTTCTCCATCACAACTTGCATTCCCTCTGGGCTTAGTCTTCAGAGGGAAAGATCAGACATGTGAGCAAGCAGCAGCGGCTTCTCTTCCTCTTTTACCCAGGAATAAACTTGTGACAGAACCCTCCCAAGTCTCTTGTGCTTATGCTGCTAGTGTTCTTACATCATTTCGATTTAGCTAAACCTGGGTAACAGTGGAATTTGTTAAAATTGTCAGTTCAAGTGGTAGGTCTTTTGATGCTCCAGTACACTAAGCAAAGCTGAAAATAAAAGAGCACTTAGATCACTCTCCTTGGGTCCTGGTAGTATACAAGTCATGCATGAAAATATACACACTCAAGTCAGGGGTAAAGAACAACAAGGAGATGCTGTGAGATGACAAGGTCAAATGATGCTCGTCTCCCCCTCACCCTCCTAGTCTCCTGTGGCTGGAAGGAAGCTAATCAATACAGCTGTGGAAAGTACAAAATGAAAGGCAAAGCAGAAAAGAACATCACAGAAGGAAGGAGTCAAATGGCAATGGAGATGCAGCAAACAGGGAATGGTGGCTGATTCCTCTAAATAGAGGGGCTGTTACAAGCTCCATCCATCCTGTGAAGTCATCCCCACTAGGGGAGTCTGGTGTGTCGAGCAGAGCCTGGCAAATAGAAGGTGGAGCCTTGGACTACAGTTGCATCAGAAAACAGAGCCTGTAGGCACAGATAGCACTCTTGATTTAAAGAGTACAGCTACTTCATGTGCTTACAAGTCCCCTGCCCCAAGCAATGGTACTCACACATAATTTCAGACCTCCACAGATCAATACAATTAAAAATACAATTACGTTACAATCAGAAAAGTAGGAAGTTACCTATAGAGAAAGCAGATACCGCAAGAAAGTGAGCCAGGCCTCAGAACTACAGACCACCACACACAGCATGCATAACAGGATCCAGGAATTTAAGCATGTAGAAGACTTTAAAAAAGGACTTGCTTGTTTTAAGGAAAAGGAACATGAGGAACCAATGGCAGCCCACACAGCCCCCTTGCCCATCACTGATAGGGCTCATGCTACCAAACATAGCTACCAAACAAGGCTTGTTAAAAGAGGAAGGTGGTGTCGAAAAGACAGCAGAGACAGTGCCTGTCTAATATTCAAGGGGAGGGATTTCCAAGAGGTAGGTGCTACAACACCAAAAGCCCAATTTTTACACTGGAAGTGAATGCCTGATAAGATGCTATCTGCAGGAAACTCTCACCATGTTTGCAGGGGCAGCTGGCAGTTGTATTTCAAAACATCTGAACGGCACCAGATTGGAGACCACTGACCTACTATGATCAAGAAATGGCTGCAGCTAGGGCAACAGAGAAATGGAGTTGTTCCATGTCTAGGATGAACTCCTGATTCTTTTTGCCTGGCATGAGCATAGCAAAATGGAAGGATTGCCCTCTTCTGCCTTGCATTAGCTGCCTCTTCTTCCCTGTGGCAAGACTGGAAGGGAAGGACTGGGGCAGTCTTGTAGAACTCTGTTTTTGGAGTACATGACAGAAAATTAGGACTATAAACCACATGTCAGTTACCATATTTTTCTGTGTCTAAGACTAGGTTTTCCCCCTAAAAAATAATGTCAAAAATTAGGGAGCGTCTTATACATGGATACATCTCCCCTCATTTTCTTAAATCTGAGTCCCCCAAAATAGGGGGTGTCTTATACATGGGGGCGTCTTAGAGATGGAAAAAATACGGTATATATCTGTTTGAAAATACTGCTGTAATTCAGCCCCATGGCTCCTGTATTTCACTATATAAGAGGACGCCTCTGTGAGTGATTGCAAGAATATAATTTCATCTGATGCACAGTAAACTAAGCAGTATAATTTGTTAGGATCTTTGATATTTCAGTATTGAGTATGACACCCTTGCTGTAGGAATTCTAACCATGCATACCAATATTAGACCAATATTAGTAGATCCATCACTCTACTATCTCCTTTTGAACTGAATATGTTGATCCAAGTTTTCCTTTTGGTTATGGGCCCCCCCAACATCTTTATTGAATGTCAAAAAGTACATCTTTATTGAATGTCAAAAAGTAAAGAGGGGAGGGGGAAAACCTCCCAAACTGTGTACTTTACAAAGTTATTATTGTAATTCACCAGATCTTAACCTATTACAATATTTGTAAGAATATCACTGAATTTGTCCATGGCAAGTCTGCTTTTATATGCAAGTTTTTCAAATGTTGCAAGTTTGTATAAGTTTTCAATCCAATCATAGAAGGGAGCTGCATTTTTGTTTTTCCAATTCATCAGTATCAGTGTTTTTGCCGTGGTAAGGGTGCAGAGAGTCCATTCATATTGTCCTTTTGTAAGGTTCCATGTGCTGGGTATACAATTCAAAAGGATAAATGTAAGGTTATTCCATACAGTTCTGTTGATAGTTTGAGTTACCTTCTGCCAAAAATCTTTCAATATAGGACAATGAAAAAACGTATGTTTTAGAGAAGCATTATCCCTATTGCATCTCTAACAGATACCTGAGGTCAGTGTCTTTACTGAGCTTTTCCTATGCAAAATTATTGCAGCCAAAGCAAAAATCAGCCTTGCAGATAATTAAAAATCTTTCCACGAAGCTATAAAAATACCTAACATACTTAATGCGTGAACAATGGATCTGGCACCTCACCTATATGGAGCTGTTTCACATTTCAGAAAAAGTTCAATGACTAATCCCTAACTGAATCTCACATCTTTATTTAGTCCATGGGTGAGGAAAGGATGTCATGACTTAAAGCGCTACATGTTAAATTATCCCTGCACTTGTGCTCACCGACCTGTAGCCTGATGAAGGACAGTCCAGTGAAAATTCTGCCATGTACTTTCACCCTGAATGTTTTAATTTACTCTGGGGTGTAAGGGACAGGCAACCTGGACGGTTTCTAGGCCAAACTGAAGCTGTTTTTAATGGATCAGATCCTCTACAACTATGAATAAATAGAATTAACTTAGAAACTTAAAATTTAGCAGTTTAATGTGGAGTTTTTGTTGTGGTGGTGGAGACAAGGAGGTCCTCTCCGCCAGCTTGGTGGGAACCAGTTGTCTTTTGGCTTCTCGTCTCTCAGAAAGGTCTCTTGCAGGGACCAATCATTTCACTTAGTCATTATATAAGTTCATGTTGTGGGGGAAAGTCTGTACTTGAATTTGCTTATTTTATATTCCTGTCCTCTTCCCTGTTCCCCATTTTTTATTCCCATCTGCTACATGGTAAGCCATGACTTCTTTTCCTGTTCTTTTCTCTGCTAAAAACTGCTTTAGGTACTTCAGCAGAAAAGCAGTAAACAAACAAATTAAAGAGAAGCCAAGATGTGATTTTCCTGATTCATTTCATTTTACTTGCTGCATGAATCTAGGGAACAGCAAAAGGGGGAGTGAGTATGACAAAGGGCGAATTCTGCTGGTTCAAGTTAATCTCCACAGTATCATAATTTAGATTTGTAATTTGATCGTTGGTTAGGTTCTCGATAGGGTGTGAGTGACAGATCTGGACTCAAGCCAGAAAGTCTGTGCATGCTTACATGGAAAAACAAGAGAACAGAGCCCAACAGAGTTCAGTGGAGCTTTCGTCTAGATAAATGCACATATATTGCACATATATAATTGTGCATGTTTGTTTTTAAAACTGTTGGTTTTATCAATATTTTGATAATTTTGCCGTCTGCTGTTTTTAAAGTCTATTTTATTGCAATTTTAACAAATCTTTTATATTATTATGTATACTGTTTAGAGGGTTTTAAAAATTATTATTCAGCAGCATATAAATATTGCTAAACAAATAACTATGATTGCATCCTTTATATTAAAATGAACATGTCATGTCAGTAGGCAGATATGGCTATACAGACTACTATGGTCCCTTCTACGCTATACATTTGAAGCAGAACCATGCCACCTTAAACTCTCATGGCTTCCTTTAATAAACTCTGGGAACTGCAGTCTGTAAAGGGTGCTGAGAATTGTCAGGAGGTCCTTGTTCCCCTCACAGAGCTACAATTCCCAAAGGTCCCTGGGAAGAGGGATTGGTTGTTATACCACCGTGGGAATTGTAGCCATAGTGCAGATGTGGCTTGTGCTGGCATGTTATCTGCCTTGACTTTCTAACTTATGTACATACATGCATTCTCTGCATATTGGGTATAATTCTATCAGGTGTGGGGAGCCTTTGGCCCTCCAGATGTTGCTGTACTGCAATGGCCCAAATCCCTGGCTATTGGCTATTCTTGCTGGGGCTGATGGGAGCTTAGTTCAGCAACATCTGCAGGGCCAAAGGTGCCCCATGCCTGACATATAGGGTTGTGTCCAATGTTAGTTCTACCCTGAGTAGCCCCATTGAAATGAATGGACATGGCTAACTTAAGTCCATTAATTTCACTACTCCATGTAAAATTTAGTTGGGTACAACTCACTGCCCCACAATCACAGCTGAGTCATAACATTTTTTATTTTAAATCTCTGCACCTGAAAAAACCTCTACATTTTCCTTCTTGGGGATTTCCTGGGCATCTTTTCCTGTTCATGTGACATACATCGTGTGAGAGAAAAATCCCACCTGTCAAGGTGTTCAGCTCTGGCATCTTTTACCGTTCGATAATTTATTGAAATGTATGAGGGCTAACAGACTTATCTAACGGCAGTTAAAATAACTTGCTGAATTATTCATGTGGTATTTGAAATTATGATTGTGGGGACAAATTAGCTAACTGAAAACTGGAAATTAATGTTGCTCATTAATAATGCATAGATTTGGGGAAGGGTGCTGGGAGAGCAGGTGGCTTGGTTCCCAGCATACAAATGCGAAATTTTCTGTTTGATGAATATTCTTCGAGTGGCAACCATTGCGTATGAGAGTCGAGGCTCGTGTGTGCACAATGCCTGGAAGAAGATGGCCTTTAGGGATTTGTGACAGCCTCGTTATAATTGAATCAAGTGTTTTTGCTTTTGTCATTGTCCGGCTCTGCCTTTTGGAGTTGTTTCCCATCTTCTGCATCAGAAGCTGCCACCCATTGCTCCGCTGACTAGCAATGGTTTTCTCAGGTGTCCCACTGTGGCGTTTGCCCCTAGGATGCATCAAGGAAAGAGTTAAAAATGGGTGTGATGTGATTGGCCAGTGAGAATGCGAGGGGGGAGTAAAAGATAGAGTGGGAGGTTTTGAAAAGACAGTTGAGGTCTGGGGGTTGTCGGTTGAGGTTTGGGAGTTGGGAGTTGAGGTTTGTCAGCTGGGAGTTGAGGCTTGGGTGTTGGAGAAGGAAGAGGGTGGAATATGCAGTGGGCTGGTTGAGTTGTATTGTGAGAGAGTGAGAAGAATTGTTAGGGAGTTAGATAGATAGTTGGGAATAATTCAGTTTGAAGTTGTAGGAACTAAGATTTAAGAAACTGACAAGAGAAAAATAAACCGAAACCATACGCTTATTCCTGCACTTTAAAATAAACTTGATTATTTGTTTATGTTTACAACTGTCTGGACTCTGTGTGTCCCCGTGAGAAGCGGGGTGGTGGCAGCGAAGAAAGCAACTGCAGTGGTGGCACAGGGTCAATAGACCGTGAAACGTCCGGGGGCCCTGTGTGATTGCCACACCCACCAACCTTGGTCTTGCCCCCACGCACCTGCTGTCTTACTTAAAACCAATCAACGGGTGGCTCTGGCTCCACCTACTATTGTTCTCCTGCCTTCCACCCCACTTGTCACCCCAATAGGCACCAGCGACCACTAGATCATTGTGGTTGACTAGCGCATGGTGGTGAGTGACAACTCCAGGGCCAGTTCAGTCTTCATCTGCTGGGCAGGAAACTTTTCCGTTGCTTTCTCTGCTGCAAGTACTTCCCTGCCCTCACAGCAACATAAAACAGGTCTTGCTTCTGGTGAAAGAGTCCAGTATGTGTCAAAACCTCTGCCACGCAGTAGGTGTTGTCAGAGTACAATGATTCCTGCAGGAAATATGGGACGTGCATGCAACCAACTTCCAGTCTCTTCCAGCTACAAGGGGCTGGGCTTGGCACACAGGCCAAAAAAAGTTAGAACGATTCCAATGAACTAAATGCAATTTCCTAGCTGGTAGGAAAATTGGCTTTACTGCTAAGAAAGGTAATAAATCAGTCCAAAGAACTTGACATCCAGCTGCTTTTGTATATAAGGACATGGCCACCATCTAAGCAAGAATAATTCATAACCTCCACAGCTCCACTATTTTTCTCCCATCAAAGAAGACCTACAACCAAATTCTGCTTATGGAATAAAATGCAACAAAGCTGGTTTCGTTTGGGTAAACTTGCTTTGTGATTTCAAAGCGGTTTGAGTAGACTGCCTAATAATAATAATAATAATAATAATAATAATAATAATAATAATATACCCCACCCATCTGGCTGGGTTTCCCCAGCCACTCTGGGCAGCTTCCAACAAAAGATTAAAAATACATTAAACATTGTTCCTAAGGGGCCTTGGGAACATCTCTGGATCATAGACCCCCATGGAATCTGTGGCCCTCTGGACATTGATGGGGACTCCAGTCCCCATAATCGCTGACCATTGGCAGTTCTGGCTGGGCCTTATGGGAGTTGGAGTTAAAAAACAGCTGGAGGGTTTTCAGCTTCCCATCCCTCACCTAGACTGCTAGGTTCTTGTAAGACTGCCTCACCACGGGTTTACGTCAAGACTAAAAATGCAGCATATACATTATGCTAAATATAGAGCCGCAACTGAAAACAGTAACTCCACAACATCCAGTACAACATACTTCATGTTGTGTTTTTGTGTTGCAATCGACTAAATTTCATTGCTCCCATTCAACATTGATGACAGATGCTGGCAAGGTCTAGAGAAATGAACTGAAGGCAAGCAATGAAGAACATCAGTGCCTGGTCAGTGCCTGGGTTTGAAGACTGCCTGTGAGCTCTTTGTTTACTGCCTTGAATTCCAATGAAGAACAATATATAACTATAATACATTAACTATACCTTATGGTGGTATAGTACTATAGGACACGTTGCACTAAAAATGGTTGAGTGCAAGAGGCAACTGGAATTATGCAACAGCTGCACATTTAGTGTGGGATCTACTTTGGCCTGAAACTTTCTCGGAATGTTGGGATGCAAAACCAAAAGGGATAGTGTAAGCAAGCTTATCTAGACATGTAGATGTTACATGTATTTTATTTATTTTTAGTGTTTATATTTCTTTTTAGTCCTTGGGGAGTAGCATGTAACAATCCCCTCACCACTCAGAGCTGTGCTGCTGTAGCAGTGTGGGTGATTGCCACATATGATCTTTTTGTGTTTTTCTGTGGTCTTGAACTATCACATGCAGTAGGTGTGCATTTTGAACAATGGGACTATCATTATAAAAATCTAAGTCTGCTTCAATTTCACTCTTGAGGACTGCATTTAAAACTAGTTGTATCTCCTCAAATTCTGCCTGATCACTTGATGTGCCACCAGATAAGGATAATATAATATACACACAGACCAAGGATTGGATAATAAGGGGCTGCATATTAAATGACATGATTGCTTTGATTAAGATAATAGTGGGAGCATGAGGAGAGAGAAAATGATCTTTTTATATAATTTATATATTGCTGATTGTGAGATTTAATTTAAAGACCTAATTTGAGGAAGAGTGTCAAAATTTGAAAGGAAGGGGGACGGGGAGGGAAATGCACTGCTACCAATATCATTTTTGAATTTGGTCTGATGAAAAGCAGGTGTATGCCTGTTAATAACTTTAAAAGATAGCCATTGAGTTCATAGGGAACAAATAACTGATGGACACCCTTCTTCTATGGACTGGCTGTAGCTGCAGTTATGGTTTGTCCTACTACGCATCTGAGATATATCCTAGAATCATAGAATCGTAGAGTTGGAAGGGATCCCAAAAGTTGTCTTGTCTAACCTCCTGCTATGCAGGAATCACAATTAAAGCATCTATGCCATATGGCCTACTTTCCATGCATTTCTTAGTCTTTAAGGCAGAGATGGGGAAGCGGTGGCTCTCCTGTTGTTGATAGGCAGTCAGCATGCCTAAATGGCCTTTGGTTGGAGCCCATTAACACCTGGAGAGTTGCAGCTTCCATGCCCTTGTTTTATAGTGTCAGAAGACTTTCAGTTGCACTTACTTGATTTCTGTTTTATTGGTGAGTAGCAGCTGAATGGGAGGGACTAGCTCCATTGAAAAGCATATTTTTTTTATAGTTGATACGAGCTGATGTGAATGTAGTGAAGCATGCAGGTGTGAAGCAGCTCTGACTTTACAGATTGATTGCACCAGCAAATCCACATTTAAGAGAAGGTGCACTGACTGCTGTGAAGTGCCATGCCACTGCAACACCACACAACTTGATGGTACTTCAACAAATTCTGGAGTGCAAATGTTGGGCACCGGCATGGCCTTCATACCTCAAAGCACGTTAATGACAACAAACAAATTCTGGGCTGCAGCATCTTTCAAGCATATCTTTATTATGGATGGGTTTTTGTTGTTTTTGTTTTAGCTTGTTTATATGCAGAAGAAAAGCCGAACTTTTGTAGCAATGAATTAAAATGACTTAATGGACATGAAGCTGCCCATGTGTTATGACCTTGATACACAATTAAAAAGGTGAATTTTCTCCCCTAAGCTAAATGAAATGTCTCACGTTAGCTGGATGAGGTTGAGGAGCCACCTGTATGAGCTTACAAGCTAGCATTTTCTCGCTAATTAATGAGACAAAATAGTAGTGGAACAGATTTATTATTGTCAGCAAAGCCATTAATGGCCATGCCATTTATGAGTCAATGGCTTGTTCAATGGGTAAGTGCAGCTAATTCTCAGTCTTGGGCTGAATATCAAGACCTTGATGTAGTGATTTAGTTTTTACACATCATTTACTAAAGCCTCTATTTTAGTTCGAGTGTGCTGGGCCTGAAAATGGCACCATTCATGTTTTGAAATCTTGCTGTTACAGGTTGATGTTCACCCTCAACGGCTTCAGCTGAAATCAGAGATGCAGCACTTAGCAAAAGAACAGAGGGAAGGAAAAACAGTCAAGGTGGAAGTACTTGAAAAGAAATCTCTTTTCAGAGATGTTGCTTGGTGCAGCATTGGATGAGTAAGTAACAAGTTTCATTATGAATACAGGACAATGTAGGTTGTCCTGCAAACTTTAAGTTGGGTTGCCATATTTCTAGAAGTAAATTTAAAATTCAGGACACAAAGGTTGTTGGGCTTTTGGAGCTTTTTTTTTTTTAAGGAAACACAAAGTTAAAACAAAGTTGTTGAGCTTTTTAAAGGCAATCAACTTCAAAATCCCAGACATTTTCCTGATTTTCCAAAATCGCTATTTTTGCCGGTTAAATTCCGCACTTATGGCAACCCTACTTTAAGGTTCCATTAGGACCCTTTATATTTGCTTGCTTGCTTGAAATATTTGTTTGCTACTTTTCAAGGCTGTAGCCTTCACAAGATTACTTACATTAATATAAATTAATGTAATTTTAATTATCAAGTTTATTTATCAGACATGAAAACATCAAGTTCCAAATGATGGACTCTTTGGGGTTTGTGTTCTACTCTGGGCAGATTCTTCCTTCTGCTCACCTTGAATTCTTTCATGCAAATCTACCATCAGCCAGGCACCACAAACAGAAAATATATTTTTTCATTGCACCAGCATTTATTGAAGGCTAATGACTTGGGGGATCACACAAGCACAATTTTTGGTTCGGTTTTGAACATCCTTAATAGCTTGCAATTGTGAGCTTTGGCAGCTCAAGTGGATGAGCTCAGTCAAAACAATAAAAAAGTGGGATAGTGTGCTACGCGTTATCAGTGGTTTTGTGAGCCACCATTAAATAAGGTTTCTGAAGCTATGGATGGTTGCTGTAGCCCTCAGGTGTAATTCCATCAACAGAGAATATGCATGCTCTTTCTGTAGAAGAATGGTATCCTCTTTTTATTTAAATGCATGTTTAACACTGTGAAGTTTTACATCTTTTCTTCTTTGTAACTGGTCTTTAGATTTATGCAGAGAAAATTGTGATTTTGTGCTGAATTGTCCATGGGGATTACAGGCTTCTTATGATGCTTTCTGAATTTTCATTTTCTTCCTTTAGCTCCTGAATGCAAGATCTCTTTTCATTGGTGAAGTTATGTTCAATTTTTCTTAGTTTGTGTCTCTCCTTTCATTGGTAATATAGGGTTGGAGGCTAATCCTGTTGAGTTCTCACTAAGCAAGTTGGAGGAATCTGTTGAAAATGCACTATCAAGTGGATTTCCTTCCTGCTACATATTTGAATCCCCCGTTGCAGCTTGGACTCTTGCTATGAATGCCTTTCACCTTAGGTCTCTACAACAAAAGTGTTTTTTTTTAAAAAAATGCACATATTATATATAAATAGACACGTGAATTGCTTTGCAATTTGCATACTCATTGATGTATAATTGCTGCTGCCCCAGAAGGTGCTCTGTTGCTCTTCTTTTTCCTAAAGTGTTGTTTATAGACTTTGTGTATGTTGTTTTGTTGCTAGAGGCAGCCTATATGCACTAAAACTGCAACTTTATCCATGTCTACTCAGAAGTCAATGATGAATTCAATGATGCTTACTCCCAGTTAAATGTGGTTAGTACTGTAGCCTTAATCTGCTTCTTCCTATAGTTAATATTGAACAGTGAAATTAAGTTGTGTGAAAGACTGCCATTCTAATCCCACTTACCTAGGAGTAAGCCCCACTGAATGCAATGAAACTTCTGAGTAGACATGGTTAGCATTGTAGCCACAAATGCTTTGTGATGAGCCGCTAGCCACTTCATTAACTTTGGTTTTAAGGTGCCACAAGACTCTTCGTTGTTTTTGCTGCATGGGACAAACTGGATTTCCCCATCTAGAAATTCATTAACTTTGAAAGGGAAAACACACGATGTTGGTAATTGATCTGTACGTATCTGTTTATGATTAAGTTGTACACATTTATTGTGCACTTCGAGATATGTAAAATGAAAGTATCTTTCTGTGTCAGTGGGCACTGAAAAGGAATATAGACTTGTGCAAAATAAACCAATTGCTGTGGAACAGAAAATATCAGTTGAAAATGAGAATGAGTGTTGGAATGGGCTGAGACACATGTGTACATCCCTAGGTCTGACATATGCCAAAGTCCTACCTACTTCAGTGAATTAAACAAACTCATATTATTCTCTGGTGCTGAGGATACTACATTTTGGAGATTATTTTTTGTTATATTTTTCGATAAAACAGTTTGGTGGGAGGGGCCTGTTCAAATAGGCTGGTTAGAGGAGAGCTGGGGGGCCTGCTTGTGGTGGCAGACCTGGCTTCAATCAGGTCTGCTGAATTTTTATATATTCAGGCCACATACAGCTCTGTCTTAAGGCATGACTTCCATATATAGACTTATTTTTTTAGCTTGCAGTGTCTTAAAAATCTGTAGCAACTCATATTGTCAAAAGCTGGCATATTACCCTATTTGCATGAAATAGTCAATTTGAAGCATAAGCCACCAACCACTTTATGAAAGGAACTGTTTGTTCAAGGTAGGATATTTGGCCTCATGATTTTGTTGAATTCTCATGAAGCTTACAGCAACTTCTGGCACTGAGGCCACGTTGTGCATGACTAGGAAACGACGTCAATCAATTACAGGAATAATTGCTCAGAGTTTTTAAGACTGTTTCATAACTGACTAGGTATTCCTCAGGAAAACAAATTACTTCTAGGAAAAGCCTCCGTGTAGTCCTCCCCTCATGTTCCTTTTGCCACTTAAAAGCATTATGCTTTGTAATTCAACAATTACAGGGGTGCCATATTTGATCGCAAATATTTTGAAGATGTGAAAGAGGAGCACAGAAAGGCTGCTGTTGAGTTGTTCATCAATTAGTGGTTAAATCAGTTACCTGCCTGGGAATACAAGAAACATCATTTCTTCAATCTGGATAATCAGACATTTGACTGCGTAGATGTTTCTGAACAGACTAGGCTGTGCTGCAGCTGATTTTGTCAACAAATTGATAATAGCTAAATATTTTTCACAGAAGGATTGGCGGGAGAGGTGGGTTACCCTTTTTGAGTCTGCTTTCACAAGGATGCTTCAATTAGGGGTGAGCCAAAGCAAAAATACTCACTGTTTTTCAGGTATGTTTTGGCAATTTCCAACAATCACTTTTATCTCCCAGTGATTTTTCAGCAATGTCTGCAAAAATGTACATTCATTCATTTACACGGCCGTGTCTTTCTTTCTTTCTTTCTTTCTTTCTTTCTTTCTTTCTTTCTTTCTTTCTTTCCTCCTTCCTTCCTTCCTTCCTTCCTTCCTTCCTTCCCCTCAAAGACATTACCATATAGCTAAATGTGGTTGGCTATACATATTGTAGTAACACCGTCACATTCACTGTGCAGTCCCTGATTGGCTATGATTGCCTGTGTAACTAACCTAGGAAGAATATATAAGGGACACTGAAGCGGCAGCAGCTAAGGGAAATAATGGCATCAAATCAAGTAGGAAAAGGTGAACAAAATGAAATAAAAGCATTTTGAAGAGAAATATTTTCTCTCACCTCAGTTATTGTCGCTTAGAAATCTGAAAGCTACATAATTAATGATTTCCATTCATGATGTTATAATATATAAAATCAAACTATTATCTTTGTTCTGCCCTGCATGTGGAAACTGTTATGTCTATGGAGATTCCTTCTGTCCATATATGGTGTTGTCTCTTTCACTTCCCAGCTGTTGTTTTCTCCTATTGTGCCTTGGGGTGGAACTGAATCTCAAAGTTTCTCAGAGGTCTTATCTCTCCGTCCCTTGCTTCAGTGTCTTGGAACAGGCAACAGTCTGCTAGAAACTATTCTGTCTCACTAGTAAAACACGTTGCAGACCTTGACACTTCCCCCTCAGCCTAGGAAAAGGTGGGAAAGTTTTGAATGTGCTGAAGATTTAATACTCCTTTCTAAGTCCCAGAATCTCTGCAGCTTTCTTATCACAGACCCAAAATTATTTTTCTTCCAGCTAGAGATTTATGGCCCAATTAAATTTGCAGACATTCTGTCAGTAGCACAGAAAAATCTGTCTCTTTTTCCTTGTCTGTTGTTTTTAAACGGAGGTGAGGGGAATTACCTTTTCTTTCCAAGATAGTGATACTTGAGTTTCCCCTCCACCTCTTTTCTTCATTTCAGATCACATAGTTTCCATTTTTGCTTGTTAATATCAATATTACTCCAACTTGCCTTCCTCACTTGTAAATATATTTTTATCTTGTATTCCAGAGAGGGTTGCAGAATCATAAATATATAAAAGACACTTAGAATAAACAAACTGTGGGCTTCCCTCTCCCCAACCAACTCTCACACCAAAGAAAATTTTATCTCAATTCAAACCTTTGATCCATGTAGCTGATACGTTCCCCAATATGTTATTGCAACCCTTTTCCATCACAGGCCGGTACTTTAAAGTCAATTAAAAATTCAATTAAATGGAGAACCACTGCTTCTTAATGCCGGCATAGGAGGGGTTTTGCCAGGTGAAATGCTTTTACACTCAGCGCCTCCCTGCCTTCCACATGCCATGCTGGAGTGAAAGCAAAGTACTGAGACGAACTGCGAGTGAAGCCCATTCCCCCCATTCCTAGGGGGAATTTGCAAGGATGATTTGCCCTCTGTCATCCTTGTTTTTGTTCACCAACAATCCCCTGCTGTCATGGGGGTTGCCTCCATTAAGGCAGGTGAGACCAGAAGCCACAAGAGCCTGTATTGGAACTTCCTGGACTGGTTAAAAATGGCAATATTTGTGCCACCAAAGAGCCAGATGTTTTCTTTTTAAAAAATAGTATCCCTTTATTAATCACATTAGCAAAGAAAGGATGCAACAGAAAATGTCACCCATGCATGGGACAGTGTAGAAAAACAGTCTGGGTTGATAGTCAATGTAATGGAGAAATGTGTTGGAAAAATATCTGGTCAAGAACTGATAGCATTGTTGTTTTATTGTGAATAAAAACTAAATTAAATTAAATTAAGAAATAAGTGCGGAAAGAAGGAAAATGGCAATACAGTATGCAGTGCAATAAATTCACATCACTTTAGGCTTTTGCATGCCACTATGTGTCCTTTCTGTCTGGCACACAGGTGGTAAATTCAGCAAATGGATATCATAGATTGTTATGGGACATAAGGGGAGGAGGTAATCTGTTTGACATGTTGGGCGCAGGCCACTTTGAGGGTTTTTATAGCTCAAACCTGGCACCTGATAGCAGGCTGCTGTCTTGAGCTGGAACTTGCTCCAATCTGTTCCTTTCACTCTATAATTCACTGAAGATTTAAGGGGTGTATGTTCCTGTTGTGCTTGTGTGGAAAGCCATATCTCTAGCCAAGACTGTAGATTTTAGTCAAGTGAAAAAACATAAGACTGCGACTGATTTCACAGCAATCTGTGAATTGCCACACTATATTTTTGACAGATTTCTTCCCCTGTCATCAAGAACTGGTTACCCGGAGGGTCTAGTAATTTCTACAGTATGTCATACAAATGTGTACCTTCTGTACATTTTCTTGCTTCTGTTGTGGTTGAAGACTGAAAATGTCCTTCTCTGTATTTGCTTAAGACTGTGGACAGTGATGAAAATATGTACGTCAGGGGTTGGCAACCTTTTCCGGTCTGTGGGGCCCTTTGCAATTTTGAACATTTGCTCTGCACACCACCCCCTCTGGAAGCCTTGTGTACCATTTGGAAGCCTACAGATATATTTTGTGACAAAAACTGAACATAACAGGTGTATCTTATTAATTGTTGCAGCGAGAACTGAGTTGTGCAGTAATTTAGGCTGTATTCTTAAGCACAGTTTCTTACTGAGGAAGCAGCCCCATTAAAAGCAATGTTTACTTCTAAGTAAACAACCTGCATAAAATCGTGCAACAAGTGTACTGTTCAGCATCTTATTTGAAGTGTCTTCCCACAGCAATAACTGGAACCCTGGTTGTTCTAAGCACATATAATCTTTTACATACCATTTGACATAGTCATATTTTGAGAAAACGACTGCAAAACTAATTTGTAAGTGTTCTGGAGTGTATGGTTCATGCAATACAGGCATTTCATTGCATTTCGTTGTCTTGCATTGAGATATGAGTCAGGGTATGATTTTTCCTTAGAAGTACAGTATATTCATACTCAATTACTATTCCTACATCAGTGCTTTTATTGTCATCCCAGGGTAATTAAGTGGTTAAGAACAACCCAGTTCAATATCCAAGGCAAAAACAATTCATGCATTTAATGTTTCTTGGGTTTCTTCCTCTTACTAGCATGTCAGGCCACATTAGTTCTGTATTTACTATAATGGCTTCTCCAGAAGTGGAAGAGAGTTCAAGTGTGAACCAGTGACATCACCTTGGAAATAGTTGTATCTACTAGCAATTGTTGCTCATACAGATCCTTCTTCTTCTTCTTCTTCTTCTTCTTCTTCTTCTTCTTCTTCTTCGGAAAATAGCCAACACTTGTCACACATGGCTTACAAGAGATACTGATAGTTTATGTTCCTCCAGGTTGCAGCTTCATTGAAATTCAAATAACAAATTAACAATAATAAATGTGATATTTTCCTGTTTACTAAAATCTTTGTTTATGCGGATTTAAGGATTCTTTTGTTTGGAGTCTTGAAGCCGCTTTGAGTGAAGTGTGGTAAATACTTGTTATGGAGCAGTTGCCATCTTGGCATTTGCCAAAAATCTAGGAACAATCTGTTGGCTATTTGCAGTTTAGTAGCGCAGAGAGCTTGCTGGGGAGACCATGCATTAAAAAATAAAGGACTCAAAAATAACTTAAACTAGGTTTTAATAAGAAAAACAAAAACTCCTTTTACACTAAATACATTAACAACCAAACCAGACCCAACCACCAACCCATCCCCCAGGGTAATGGGAGAGCTAGGTGCTGCTCCTTATATACTACGCCCAAATGCTGACACACCTTAATCAAATACAACTCAGCAGCACCTGCTACGTTTCACAGCTGTAAAGCTGGGTCTCGTTATCTTACTCTGGCCCTTGCTCTGGCCCCTTAAAGACATACACATCAGGTGGAACAATGATGAACCTTTACATTTAAAGAAACCATTCAACATTTCCCCTGCGGTTCATCATTGTGGAACAAAAACATAAAGCATACTTTGTACATGTCTTTCATGTGTAACCTTTGGAAGTGCTTTAGTAAAAATGTCCGCAATTTGATTGTCACCTGGAACATATTCAAATACAATCATTTCGTCAGCAATTAGTTTCTTTACAAACTGTAAACGTAACCTTAAGACTCTAGTGCGCTGCGTATTGGTCTCTGAACACAGGATAGCAAGTCCGCTCTGGGAATCAAGGTAAACTTTTACTGGTAGTGTTACTTGCATCTGTAGGTCTGCAAATACTTGCAGATACCATTCTACATCACGAGTGGCCTGAATGCATGCACATAATTCACTCTCTGTTGTGGAAAGACAAATAATGGTTTGTGTCTGGGACTTCCATTCAAATGGACAACCGTTATAACAAAACACCATACCAGACACACCCCTGCAATTATTTTGTTCCACTGCATGAGATGCATCGCAGAAAATTTCAAAACCTTTGTCAACACATGTTGTAAACTGCAACCTATAATGTTTGGTGTGTTTAAGGTACATTACCACTCTCTTAAGAGCAGAGAAACATTGTGTAGTAGGCTTTTTGGCTCAAAAACTGCCTTATTGGCATACACAGTATTAAAATGTTCATCTGCAAAACGTTGTGGCTTCTGTCTCTTTCTATCTGAACGTCTCAGTCCGGAAGGAGAGTCAGACTCCTCAGACTTAATGGGACTAAGTGAACCACTAGTTTCAGGTTGTAAATCATTGTCAGATTGAAGAGATGCCTGTAGGCTAAGCTCACGGTCAGAAAACTCAAGAGAATCTAACCTCCCCTCGGGTCCCTTTAACTTTAAATCATCAAACAAATCAGATTCAACAGACTTTTTGTCTTTTTCCATTAATTCAGAAGCACCATTTCCTGCTGCTTCTTCCTCTTCTTCCTCAGTATTATCTATACCATCAGTATCTTGGAAGACAGCAACTCCATTCCAATTTACAGTTTGTATTATGCTTCTGGTAATATGAAATTTGCCAGTTGCTGGTATGTAAATTCTGTACGCCCCCTGCTGGTAGCCCATTAATTTTCCCTGGACACTACGTTCACCCAATTTCTGTTTAGCGGGATAATGCATAATTACATCTGAACCCCAAATGCGTAGGTATTTCAGATTAGGGCGTTTTTTAAACAGCTTCTCATAGGGGGTGACATCTAAACCATAATGATAACTGCGATTTCTAACATAACAAAACGCATTAAGCGCTTCAGCCCAAAAGTCTTTGGGCAGATTAGCATCGTGCAGATACGTTTTAACCCCTGCCTGTAGGTCACGCTGCACAACTTCAATAAGCCCATTTTGCCAGGGACTTCGGGGGCAAGATAACTCATGAGTAGTCCCCTGCGCTTCCAGGAATTTCTCAAAATCCTCAGAAACAAATTCCCCGCCCCGGTCAGAAAACAGGTTCTTAATTGATTTGTTAAAGTGCGTTTTTACCCAGTTGCAAAAAACTTTGTACTTCTCAAATGCTTGGGACTTCTCAGCTATTGCATAAGTCCAACAATATCTACTATACTGGTCTATCAGAGTAAGCCAGTACCTAGAACCTCCTAATGATGGTGGGAGTGGCCCAACTAAAACACAATGTACACACTCAAATGGCTCAGTTACTTTCCTACCTGAGCACCTACCCTTGCGTGCAACCTTAATCTTATTCTTGCAACAGGATAGACATTGCATAAAGAATTTACATGGTTTTAAGTTGAGGCCATTAACAATATTCTTTGTCTTAATTACATCAGCAAAATTCAGGTGTCCCAGAATTCTGTGTGCCTCATGGACACACCCGGAATGAGGCCTTACATTCCTCAACCCCTGGCTTGACTGTGCTGCTCTGCAGTTTATAGGCGATTGGGAGTAGGTGCGAAAATACAGTCTATATAAACCATCAGATTCCCGGGCATATAATAGACGTTTGTTCCCATCGAAAAACTCACACATTGACTTTAAGAAACGCACAGTTATGCCTTGACGAGCAAAGCACCTTACTGACAATAAATTGTCCACTGACGGGCAGTAAATGCAGTTCGCTATCGTAATGTTTAAAGAGTCAAGTTTAACAGTACCCCTGCCAAGCGACTGCAAGACTTGTGAATTGGCTAAATGTACATTACCAATTTCCTCTTCGAAAGAAATAAACAAGCTTCGATCGTTGCAAATATGCTGAGATGCTCCCGAGTCAACAATAAAAGAATTCCACTTGGCACCTTTAATTCTTTTACGATCTGTAGCATGAAAAGCTTGCGGCTCATTTCTGTATTTACAATACGATGTCGGCTGCTGGGCTGACGACCGTGATTGACGAACAGAAACAGACTTGGGAGTACTTTGCTTTCTTTTGGCTCTGCATTCCTTTGCAAAATGTCCTTGCTTATTGCAGAACCAACAACGCTTGGCAGCTTTAAATGCAGTTGTATCACCACAGGTTTGCATATGGCGTTCCTCATTACTTCTGGAAATAGGAGTGCTTATGGCACAAGCCTCCCTTCTGTCCAACTCGCCCATTAATCTTGCCGTCACCCCTTCCACAGTTAATTGTGCTGGTGGAACGGCAGATATCTGGCTAGCTATGCCATCAAAGTCCTCGTTAAGGGAACAAAGAATGATAAAAACATACTGAATATCAGGTATCTCCATGTCCCTTCGAATTAATTCGCCGCGTATTGCCTCCAGACGTCTCAAGTGTGCTGCCAAATCACCACCAGGCTGCAACTTCGTCTGGTACAACTGCTTGAAAAACGTCAATGCAGATGCTGACTCTTTTCTAACATGCACTGCTGCAAGACTGTCCCACATTTCTTTGGCAGTTTTCTTATTTCTTATATAGACTACTTGCTGGTCGCTGACTGCCAAATTAATTATCGCCCTGGCTTTTGCATCTCCTTTCGACCAAGCATTAGTCACAGGGTCAGGAGGGTCATCAGTTACATAGGTCCATACTTCTCTAGAGGTCAAAAGCGCCTCCACCCGAAAAGACCATAAACTATAGTTCTCATCTGTTAGCTGTGGGAAGACCAGAGCCTTCTCAGCTTCAGGAACCCGGTCAACCATTCTGGAACTCTTCCAGACCCACAGAACTACGCTAACAGGAGAAGGAGTTTTCAAACCTTTCTCAGAGTCCAAAAATATGCAGTCATCCACTCAGCAGCTGGGCCCATAACCAAAGATGTTGGCTATTTGCAGTTTAGTAGCGCAGAGAGCTTGCTGGGGAGACCATGCATTAAAAAATAAAGGACTCAAAAATAACTTAAACTAGGTTTTAATAAGAAAAACAAAAACTCCTTTTACACTAAATACATTAACAACCAAACCAGACCCAACCACCAACCCATCCCCCAGGGTAATGGGAGAGCTAGGTGCTGCTCCTTATATACTACGCCCAAATGCTGACACACCTTAATCAAATACAACTCAGCAGCACCTGCTACGTTTCACAGCTGTAAAGCTGGGTCTCGTTATCTTACTCTGGCCCTTGCTCTGGCCCCTTAAAGACATACACATCAGGTGGAACAATGATGAACCTTTACATTTAAAGAAACCATTCAACACAATCCAGTCAACATGAATCACTTTTAACAAGCAATCTAATCGGGTAGGGTTGGGGTAGGGGAGCCCATAGTAAAATAACTGCCATTTCCAGAGCTCTGCTGGTCTTGTGCAGAAGGACAGAAGTTGGTGGTGGTGATGGTGGGGCAGGACGGAAAATAAATATGCCAACTCTGGGACTGGTGTATTTTCCTTTCCATGCTGGAGGAATGGGAGAACTATGGATCTTGTGGGTGCAAAGACTCTCTCAATCCTTTTCCTGCACTTCCTGACACACCTCTTTCCTCTTCTATCACTGTTGGAGCATTGATGGTGAAGGGAAAGGACAGTCCCAGATTTTTCTGCAGCCACGGTGAGGGTTCCTCCAGGGAAGGATCTCCTTCTCTACCTGCAGACACCTCTCACTGTCTGTGGAGAGCAAAGGATACTCCTCCCAGAGACCATCGGATTGCATTCTTCATCCCATTTATTTAAACAAATGTTAAGTATGTGCTAACTGTCCCATTGAAGTCTTAGAAGTGCTCAACCTTGTCTGAGTCATGCTACAGCTCCTCTCATTTTAAAGTAAAGCACTCCCCACGTATGATTTCAAACAACTTCTCTTTGCATATAGTCAGTCATACTAGTCACAACCCATCATTATTGTTTACAGTCGGAGCAATGATTGAGCTGGAGAAGCACTTGGAATGAGCAACCACTAAGCATTAGAATAATAATGAAATGTGTGCTGTGAAGTTGTTATCTAATTATGGATGCTCAGACTCCATATCAATCTTGCTTTGAAATGAAACATAATTAAATTATTTTGCTGTAAGAGAAATTACCAGACTTGAATTTAAATGATTCAAAGGGATCTGAAGTCCCCTTGTAGAAGTGTTTCTGGAGATTCTCTGTTTGAGAAAATGCTTCACGTGCTCTGTGTCCCAAATAGGAGAAAATTCAGGGATGCCTTTGCAGGGTCAGTGTTACTTTGGGAGGACAAGGAATTGGTATATTCTTTTTGGTACCAGTGAAAGCTTCCCTCCTGTGTCAAATAGCAGCTTCGAGTGGAGATTTTCTTTAGGACTGTGTTGTGTGAGCAAAGGGTCAACACCCACTCCGTGCATGCTGCAGTCCTGTTTTTGACTCTCACCCTCTACTCTGTGACTGATACTCAGAATTTTAATACAATTTTACAAGTGCAGTGACAAATCACGTGCTTTATATCAAATGTGGTTTCCCCTAAAAATTCTCAGACTTTATACCCAGTGGTCAGGATCTACATAGTTGCTTAGGATCATGAAAAGAGCTTAGGCTAGCTTGGTGGGATTTTTGGCTTTTGTTTTTGGCAGTTGCCTTATATGCTATATCACAAATCCATTTTCAAATGGGGTTGCCATTCAGTATTAAACAAGTCTAACAGGGTAGCACTGTGCATGTTTACTGAGAAGTAATTACCACTGTGTTCAGCAAGATCTTACTCCATGAGGATATCCTTTGCCAACCTGATGCTCTCCAGTTGTTGTGGACTACAGCTCTCCTCAGACCCAGCCAGTATGCCTGTGCTGGGTGGTGTTGATGGGTGGTGTTGTAGTCCAAAACATCTGGAGAGGACCAGGTTGCCCTAATAAGTGTGTATAGGATTGTAACCTAAAGCCCTCTTGGGTTTACGGAACTCATTTAATGGTTCTTTGGATCCTGGCCAATGTATTTAGGACTGAGGTGATAATCACATAATGACACCCATTCAGGCTAACGTGAAGTCGGACACTCACTTACAAGATAAAAAACAGTATATATAACTAGGCAAACAAATGTTAATGGAATCAATATGGTGAAAGAAAGCTTACGCCCTTTCTCTGTTTCTTACAGTTTGCTTTCTTTGACATCCATTAATTCTTATATTGATTTTGCTATAAAAAGCAAACTGCATTCGTATTGCAGCCTGAGTTTGAGAAAAAGAAACCACATTGATTACATTGGAGCAAAGTACATAGTAAAAATGAACTGCCTGAAACACTTAAATGTAGTAAGCTTCTGTAAGATACATAAATCACATTGGTTAATGTTGCAAATGAGCAGTGCCCTCTTAAATATCAGAAATAGATGACACCATAAAACAAATTTGGCATGAAACCACAGACCCTGTTTCTGTGTACCTGCCATTTTAAAAGTGCTATCAATAATGGTTATGGTTGTTGTAAGCAAAAAGAAAGTGTTCTCAATATCCTCTTTTAAAAAGTTCCTTCAAAGTCACTTTGTAAATATGACAACACTAGTGTTTTATCTCGGTGATAAATAAATCTTAATTATTATTGTGTCATGATTGTTTTTATAGTTCACTCATCAAAACCCTTCTGATGCCTCATTACTAACGATCATTTTATGGTCCAAATACATTGGAAGAGTATTGCTGATGAATGGGAAATTAAAGCAAATTAATTTTTTGAGGGGCCAATTCACATCTGGTGTAAATGCAATAACTTTATCAGTCAATGGTTCATCCTTACACCCCAATTTTTAAAAACTTACTTGTTTCACTGGAACAACCTCTAAGTAAGGACCAAAGCAGACATGAGACTAACTGCAGTTTTAACAACCATAACATTTAAAAATTATAATAATAGCAGGTGCAGGGAACTGAATTTTCACTGGGGCCATAGAATGTATAGAGGGTTAGTTTAACCCTTTTCTCCTTTACTGGGACACTAATGACCACCACCCTGTCCTATGTCTGATGCCTCTTCTGGGGCTAGTAGCAGCAGTGGGGGCAGCAGATTTTTGTTAGGTCCATGGTGCCAGGAGGGAAGCATTAAACCAGGAGTCAGCAAAATTTTTCAGCAGGGGGCCGGTCCACTGTCCCTCAGACCTTGTGGGGGGCCAGGCTATATTTTGGAAAAAAAATATGAACGAATTCCTATGCCCCACAAATAACCCAGATATGCATTTTAAATAAAAGGACACATTCTACTCATGTAAAAACTCGCTAATTCCCGGACTGTCTGCGGGCCAGATTGAGAAGGTGATTGGGCCGGATCTGGCCCCTGGGCCTTAGTTTGCCTACCCATGCATTAAACCATCTCCTTGCATGTTGCAGTCCCCATGAAAATCCCCCCCCATACCTATGGTTGTTGTTTAAACAAGCATAGTTGTTCATGATATAGTTTGGCCCTAACTGTTCTTTGAATGAAAGTTTTCCATAAAAAAGGTCAGTTAAAATAAATGTGACTTGCTTCAAGCAAATGTGTTATAAAGTTATAAGTGTGCTGAGAAGATTAAAACTAGGGAACATTAAAATTGGCTAGGGCAAGCCCAAGTACGTTATTGATGGTTGAAGAGGGCAGAAGTGGAAACACAAGGAGCCTGGAAGCTGGGATTGCCCATATTGCCCCTCCTATTCTGTAGCACTGCCTTGAGAATTTTGGGGTCCCATACAGTCTTCCACTGCAGGTGAGGTGCTTTTGCAGACTGTTAAAGTTCTTTCTGTTTGCCCTGCCATTTCCTGACTGTTGACATTGAGAACCCCTAGTGTTAAGCTGTGGGTGAACATATCAGACGACACAGCAATTCTTCAAACAGCTCTTGTTTATTCACAGGCCAGAACAGAACTGAACTGAAAGGTTCAGCCAGCCTGCTTATATAGAGCTCCACTAGAACGCAACAGTAACCATTTTCTGTAACTATCCAATCACTGAACATCACTTTCAACCCCTTATTTAGCATATGTGGACCTGAGTGAAAACTATCTACAGCATCCCCCTACTGGCCCAGGGTGAGAACTTCAGTACATACCGTAACACCTAGAACAGTACATGGGGGCAGGAGAGGGGAGACTGAGCCATCTGGCAAGCAGAAATGTTTGTGCTGATGGAACGATCACCTTAGTATGACTGTGAATTCCACCACAGACTGAACGCTTACATGATTTACAGCTCAATCATAACAATGTATAGCAAAAAGTAAGTAGCTGAATTCAATGGGGCTTACTCTCAAGTACGTGAGGTTAGGATCGCTGCCTTTCAGTGCCTGCCATTCTCTTCAATGTACGCTAGGGTGGGGTGTTTTTTTTTTTTTTGCATATTCTGTGCAACACTAATGTATAGATCTTCTTGGGTTAAAAATAAGATCCGCAGATTCTGCAGCAAACCCCTTTGCTTTCTCTTCTGTTCAGAAGACCAAAGACACCTAATACTTTTTTCAGGCTCTTTGACTTATCAAGGTTAACCGTTGTTGTTGCTGCTGCTGTTGTTGTTCTTGTAGGTACGCGTTGTTGTTTTGTCCTTTTTATATCTGGCACCATATAATGAGACTGATTCATAGTCCATCTGTACAGCAAGCGCAGTGCTTAGAGCAGTGCAACCTAAGGAAACCAGCCAAGGCAAAAAGTTGAAAAGCTTTTAAGCATTCGACTTTGCCCTAAGACGAAATCCTTTGTTGTGTCTGGGTAAGTCATTGGTATGTCTGCCAGCACACTGCACATTGCACAGCACAAACAGTAGAATGTGGCACAGAATTTGGCTTTGTAAAGGCAGTTTGTTTTCATCCCCACCCTTCTTTTTACAGCAAGTTTCACTCTTCCATAGGGCAAGAACTTAAATGTAATGTAGTTTATTTATTTCCTATCCATTTATTCCACTTCTCAGACAAGTATTTTTTCCAAACCAACTTGCATCATCATCATCATCATCACCATTTTTTTAAGGTAGACACAGGTTCTGCCAACTGGATTGCAAACTGAAAAGTCAACACATACTAAGGAAGGGTCATGGTTGTGGATGAGAAGGTTGTAAAACAGTGTATTAGCAGTCTGTAGTTGCTCTCAGGCCCTGGTAAAAGGGCTGGATGGAGAACAAGGGGGAATCATCAACTGATGATTCTGTTTATGGTCTTCTTGGAGGACATACTGCCTACAGAGAATTCAGAAGGGCCTTGGCTCCCTTAACCTTTTATTAGTCTTAAGAACATAAGAAGAGTATGCTGGATGAGGCCAGTGGCCCATTTAGTCCAGCATCCTGTTTTTACAATGGCCAACCCAATGCCTTATAGGAAGCCTGCAATCAGGTCCTGAGCACAACAGCACTCTCCCCTCCTGCGGTTTTGAGCAACTGGTATTCAGAAGCATGCTGCAGCAGACTGTGGATAGTCCTTATTGGTTGGTACTTTTAGAATGGCACAGAGGCATGATTTGGCTAAAATTTTGTAGAGTCAGGGGTTGGGGCTTGTGGGCTTCAGGATGGCCCCCCACCATAACTTGCACAACAGCAAAAAGACAGATCTCCGCCTCTCTGAAACATGACATGGAGGCAGGAAAAACGGGTGAAGTAAAGTCTCTTCTGGAACTGGGGCCTGATAGAAGGAAAGCTGGGAATGGAAAAATCAGCCCTCAGGGCCTTTGAGGCTAGAACAGGGGTTAGCAACCTTTTTCAGCCATGGGCCGGTCCGCCATCACTCAGACCATGTGGTGGGCCGGACTATATTTTTTTTTTAAAAAATGAATGCATTCCTATGCCCCACAAATAACCCAGAGATACATTTTAAATAAAAGGACACATTCTACTCATGTAAAAACACCCTGATTCCCGGACCTCCGCGGGCCAGATTGAGAAGGCGATTGGGCTGCATCCAGCCGCCGGGCCTTAGGTTGCCTACCCCTGGGCTAGAATATCATGCACAGGAGGATACTATGTGTTCCTAGGGATGGCTGAATGTGTCAATTTCATTTTTTCTTAGTTTCTCATTAGCCGAGTCTTAAATTCAGTTCTTCACATTTCTCAAGCAACTTGCATTTTAAAAAATCTGCATGAAAGTTCACATTTTTGTACAATTTCTTCTAATATACACATTTTGCACATACTTTCCCCTAATATGACGCACTATTGTGTGTTATTTTCAAAAGAATATGCATTTTTATGCACACTTCCCCCCAATAAATATATTTGTTGGATACTTGCATTACAAAATTTGGAGAAGTATGAATTTTTAAGGATAACTGTGTTTCTGTTCATGTATTGGTTTGAGAAGTGCAAATCATGCAAACAAAATTGACTTTCTCCTCCATCCCTATGCTCAGCTCAGCTACTCACGTACGCAGGATTTGCTTTAGTAGACAAAAGGAGTAACTGACTGCTAAGGGAGTTGTGCCCACAGACTTTGTGGAAATGGTGAGTTTTGTGGAGATGTTTGAAGGAAAAACCTTTGGACACCTTAGAGCAGTGGAATCTGAGGTGCAAGGGGCACAGGCAGGGGTGTATGGGGAATGAAATTAGAGAAATAAAGGGTGAGCAAGATAGTATTACTTACTTGGGCTTCTATTTGCCAGTGTCTTTTGGAGCAATGTAAATAACATTTCATTTAGGCTCAGGCTGTAAGTGCAAAAAAATTTGATGCTTGGCCCTGCTTTATTTTCATTTACTGTAGCCTTATTAGTTTGCCCCTGAAAACTCAGCAGCATCAGCTATGCTGCAGAGCGCATCTGCAGCAATCTTTTATGCACCTCTGCTATGGACAGAAAACATCCCTATCGTTTTGTTCTTGTGGTGGGGCCCCTAGATTCTTTCTATTATTTATTTAATTGAAATATTTATATCCTTTCTTTCGAAGAAGAAGAAGTTTCCGCTTTGGATGCTGGGAATCTAGTGTGAGCAGAGCTGACATAAGGCTAGGCTTGAAATCTTCTCATGTGATAATGCTTTTTGTGCGTTTGTTAACTGAGCCTGTTCTTGCTTTTAAAGGATAAGCTGAAAAGCTTTAGTAAGTAAACGATTAAACTCAACTGTCTCAGCCTTCTGATCAGTGAGGCACTATCCTTTAAAATGCTGATCTGCATTGAATTCCAAATGAAGAACTTGATCCTAAAAAAAGGGCTGCCTAGATCTCTGGCTCTAAACCAGCAAAGCATTTAAACACATACTTTAAGCATTCAGCAAAGCTCTTAAGCTTATGGCTCACATAAGTCATGTGTATGCTCACAAAGGGTCCCCCCACTTTCCCATATCACTTTCAAAACACCTTTACCAATTTTATATCCCTTCTATTAGCTTTTTCTTTTCCTCTCCATGATGCATTGGAATATACTGGGTTGTATTCAAAGGAGTGCCAGAGGAGTTCCACTGGTGCAGAGACACTTTCGTTTCCTCTCCTCCACCCGCCATGTTCCCCTGTAAATTCTCTGGAGGGTTCTCCAACTCTCTGAAGCTGATTTTTGGGCAAGGGGGTGGGCTGGAGAAGAGGAGAAAGTTCTGTTCCTCTTGTGCTCATTCCTTGCCCTAGTGGAATGGGAGCATTGGATAACCCCCAGTTACTGTGTTGGCATTTTGATGTCCAGTACCTAGACTTGAGCTACAGAATGTCAACACAAAACCAACTGGATTAGATAAAGTGCCAGATTCATCTAAGCAGCCCCATCAGTGGAACCCTGTGCAATGACTTCCACTTGTGCCATGGGACTTCCCTCCCTGCTCTGCCCCTTGTTTGCTTCCCACCCCCTGAAATTGGTTAGGGGGGTATTGGGTGAGCTCGCAGACAAGCTCTGGTCTCTAACCCTATACCTATTCATCTGGGCATAAGCCCCATTAAACTCAACAGGATTTGCTTTTGGGTAGACTTGTATAGAATTGTGCTAATTTGAGTCAGTTTAACTTCATAAGAAATAGCAGGAAACAGCTGAAGTTGCAGTAAATGAATATATTATTGTGCGTTGCAAGAGCTTAGGGCAATCCACAGATAGGTGTGAACTATGGTCTTGAAATGTAGTGGGTTACATTTATTTATGCTCAAATTTACATACCACTTACTCAAAAAGTGATTAAGGGGGAAAAAACAAAACAAAACATAAAACAATAGAAAATTCGCCATAGTAAAACAAAAACGATTTAGCTCCATGGATAATCACGCTTCAGGGAAAGCTTGAGTAAATAGCAATACCTATTCCCAGAGTTATGATTAAGTAAGTCCGCAAAGTTACTTGAGTTGGTAGTTCTGATCTGGAGTCTCGCTATCTTGATTTAAATTATTCAGTTTTACTAAGCTAATGTCAAGTTCTCTGCAAATGTTCAGCTCATTTGCATTATGCGGTGTTCACATGTGAAGGTGCTCTGATTTACTATTACTAATAGATTTGTCCCACATCCTTCAGACAGCTCAGATACGTTAATTAATAAATATTGCAATGCTCATGCTATTCCTCCAAGCAGTGATATGTTCCAGGGCACAGTGATAACCTAGGCTTGGAGGCAATCAAATCTTCAAGGAGAAGTAGCTAGCACCCCAACATTCTGATGGCTTACAAAACTAAAAACATAGCTCCCTCCAATACAATATAGATATTTCTCCTCATGCATGAGGGAGGAAAGTTGTAATGCTCACTTTGGCACCACACATCCTTAACAGATCATCCCTAAAACACTCCACACTTCTATGGCAGGGAGTCTGCTCTAACCATGTAGGCTCCTGCTAGAACACGCAAGTTGAGCAGAAGTTCAACTCAATTGCATTGACGGCTGCAATGATAGACCAGCTCTTTCTCTTTCTCTTTCTCTTTCTCTTTCTCTTTCTCTTTCTCTTTCTCTTTCTCTGTTTGTCTTGTTCCAAGGCTTGGCTTAGTGCTTTAAAAATCTAAACTCTTCTTTTTGCCACTGTTGCCCACAAATCGAGATCCCAGAGCTGCCCTCTACGCCTGTATTTGACTTCTGTAACGAGAACAGAATTGTCCTAGAAGATTATCTCAGAGTAAAGTTTTGCCTTGTAAAAACTTCTTAATCATATTCCAAGACGCTATCCATATAAGTGTGAAATGTACCATGGGAGCTATATATAAAGTGCACTATTACCACTGGCGTCCTTATAATTATGATTGACTGTATACTTGTTCAGCAGAGATTTACTCCTGTGTCACCGGAATGCCTCTCATTCATTTGCACTTGGTTTTACATCATTGCTTTATAGAAAATTCATGGTCATGCTTTTTGGCTGTTGACCAGGTAACACCTGCTCACCAAAGCCCATTCTTAGTGAAAACACAGCTGGGGTGTCAGGGGCTTTGTGTAATTGAACAAGGCCTTGATGAGAAGTCCTAAGAAATCATTGTAGAATTAAATAAGCAAAAGGTTGTGTTCATGAATAAAAATGTCATGATCTACTAGCATAATACGTTTGGACCTGTTAGAACAATATCTGTAGGGAAGGAGAAATAAGTGGCCTTGGTCACCTGGCATGACAGTATTGGCTCAGTTTGTGTGTAACCTTAAGCCAAACCATGGTTTAGTACAAACACTAGGGTTACTGGAAAGGAGATTGCATCTTCTGCCCTCCTCCCCCTGCTGCCGAACTACCCAAGGATAATTGGTGGTTTGCCTCAGTTAGGTTAGGTTATGTAATGGGTATGAGTTACTCGTGCGTAAACTGGCGCCTCTCTAGGCTAATTTGCCTTGTTAATCCTTTCTGACTGCACAGCCCTTCTCATCGTGGCTGCCTCAGTCGCTGGCAGAATCCGTCAGTGGGCGTTTCTTAAACCTCTTCCAACATAAAAGCTGTTTGACACCCAGTCTCCTCCTCCTCTCACTGCGCGGGAGTCTTCTGCGCAGGGAGGGCGTGGGTAGCGGAGGACCTGTGCTCTCCTCACTGATGTCCAGTGAAGAGTCCTGGAGCCCTCTCTCCGATTCCCCCATCTTCCCCCCTTTATCCCTGGTGTTGCGCTGATTTGCTTCCCCCTCTACTGAGCTGTTTCTCCCCCTGCTGCTGGGTCCTTCGCCAGCATCATCTGGGAGCCCCCCCTTCACCTCTCGCTCCGATGTCAGTTCCCTGACAGGTTAGGACAATGCAGCACACACATACAGTGGTACCTTGGGTTAAGAACTTAATTCGTTCTGGAGGTCCGTCCTTAACCTGAAACTCTTCTTAACCTGAAGCACCACTTTAGCTAATGGGGCCTCCCACTGCCACCACGCTGCCACTGCACAATTTCTGTTCTCATCCTGAAGCAAAGTTCTTAACCTGAGGTACTGTTTCTGGGTTAGCGGAGTCTGTAACCTGAAGCGTCTGTAACCTGAACCATCTGTAACCCGAGGAACCACTGTATAAACTTACCATAATTGCTAAAAGGGTTTGCAAATCTCACTTTATTTAGTTCTTCCAGGGGGTGGGGAATCACATTGGCCATAGGTGCATGGATTAGCATTATAGTAGAATCCAAAACATAATAAATATGTTTGAAAACACAAAAAGTCAGAAATGAAATCAATAAATCATTTATTTAAAGCAAGCATCATCACCAGGCAGCATATAACATAGCAATACAGTTACAATGGAGCAAAACAGTACAGTGGTTTTCAAATGTGAGGAGGGTCCTCTTTGGGAGATGTGGGGTGCAGGGAAGGTGGGCTGCTTGAAATTTCAGGGACCGATATGCTCCTGAAATAGGTGGTGACTCTTTCTTCCTCACCCTACTCTTGAATGACCTCTACCAGAGGACCTCCACTGGATCTGTGTGGAGTGGCTGTTCCATGTGGTATGGAAAGGAGGGTTCCTATGATGCTTTTTGTGCACTGTTGTAGGATGCTTGTATTTCTTCTTCTTCTTCTTCTTCTTCATCATCATCATTATCATCATTTAAGATTTCTTAATCACCCTTCATCATAAGGTCCAAGGGTGAGCTCTAGCAAACAAAAAATACAATATTAAAATTAGTTAAAGAAATTCAAAATCAAAGTAGATATGTGGGTTCTAAAAGTAACAATATATATCTCAGGAGTAAGAGGAAAAGAGATGCATCTTCAGCATGAAATGAAAACTATACCATGAAGATGCCAAACACAACTCTGTGGGGATGGAATCACATTGCTCAGGAGCTGCTAACAGATGATATACCCCAGATCACAGATCTTGACACTCAGCTGCTGTAGGCTGTATGTGCATGTTGATTATGAGCAAGGATATCTCTGCACATTCACCTGTGGAACTGTTAACTAATGTTTGCTGGGGGCAAAAAGGGTGCAGTAGATAAAGTTTAGAAAGCGGAGAGCAAGTTGAAAAAGTTAGTGAAACACTGGAATAGTAAATAGAAATGTTTACAGAGAGACCAGGATGTAAGTGGCTTTCATACTCGCAGTGTAAGAGAAAATCTCTTGAAGGGACAAACATATTAAAAGGCGCATTTGGCAGATTAAAAGTGATGAATGATAAGCAGTAGTGAGAGCAGACTTCCTATGGAAATCAGCAGCTAAATTTAAAATGCAGTGGAGCTCAAGATAATCAGTTTAGGAAGCCAAATGCCCTATATAGCCTCTCATTTCTTCAGCAGTGGGATCACTGTTGATAATGGAGATTCATATAATCAGTTAGTGTGATAGCACTCAGAGATTCTTCATGATAAACTGCACTGATCAAATGCTTGCTTCTGTAACAGGCCATTGACAATGATCTGTTATTCAGTTTCAGATCATTGTCTCAGATCTGTTTATGATTATTTAGCTTATAACTAAATGAGGCAGACTGCGGTGTGAATTTCTAGAAAAAATGATTTGTATTGTAAATCTGGGTCTGGGACCCCACAATTCTGAGTCTGATGGCAGCTGGATGATGCACCCCAGAGTAGCAGCTGAAGCCAACCCACTTTTCTATCAACTCTCATCTCCAGGGGAACAGATCTGAACAGGCCACCACCATTTTGGGTGCTATAGAACAAGCCAAAGCAAACCAAAGTCAGGAAGGAGCATTACGACCAGATTGCCAAGATGGCTGTCCTGTGAGAAGTCAAAATGCCCAAAGGGGCACCTGCAGCTTCCTGAAATATATTCAAAAGTTCTGATGAGGTGGCCAAGGATCGTTGTTGCTTTGCATAAGACCCTAGGGTGTGTGTGTGACTTGAACTGGAATACACAACAGCCAGAGTCTGGTGCCTTACCTTCTGCATAACAAATCCCCTTGCACCCTTGCAAGTTGCGCTAAGTGCTACACCAGCCATCTTGGACCCTAAAATTGGTAAACATGGCCTTGTTGTTGGTGCTGCCACCAAGAATTTTGGTTGACACTGACCCATGACAGAGCCTTTTCAGTGGTGGTCCCCTGGCTGTAGAGTGCCCTCCCTAGTGATGAGTAACTTTATCTTCAATCTACTTAGAAGCAAGATGAAAATTCTATTAAGAAAAAGTCAAGATAACACAGGCATCAGGAGGATCACCTAACATTTGCTGAATTCTAGGAAATAATTTTGTAGCAAGCTTCTCCTTTCATACAGTTCCAAATACATCATTTCTAGAGAGAGCTTGAGGTGCCCTGTTGCGCACACTGTCTTTTCTTGCATGGGTAAGTGTCAGGGTCCTCTTTTGATGGTAATGACTGTTGATTAAACTTGTATGTTTATCTCTATCTCTATCTATCTATCTATCTATCTATCTATCTATCTATCTATCATCTATCTATCTATCATCTATCTATCTATCTATCTATCTATCTATCTATCTATCATCTATCTATCTATCTATATCATCTATCTATCATCTATCTATCTATCTCCCTCCCTCTCCCTTGATATATTTAGATATATATTTAGAATATATCTCTTACTGACTTAATTGTACATTAAATTCTGGGCTCCATCTCTGCTGGGGATGAAGGCTGGAACAAAAAGTGGAAAATCCACATTGTTTTTGTAGGACATATTTATGAATAAGACATGAAATTCCTGCTCATGGCTATTTTTTGTTTTTGAAAAATTGATGTTAATCTTTCTCTCTTTCTCTCTTTCTTTCTCTGTATTCAGCTAAAATTTTGCCTGATGAATTTCTCACTAGGGAAATGTTCCGTAGGAATCAGCTCTCACTTAACTTTATTAAACTGCTATTTCCATATGGTTTTGTTTTTTACTCTCCAAGCTGCTCCATATGTTATTATTCCTACCCAAAAGCAAGTGAAAAGCTTTTCACTGTGATGGTGCGCCATGAGGCAGTCACAGTGCTGTAAAAATTCCATACCATATATATCCCATTATCACTCTAGTCACGACGTATCTCGTGCAGTTCCACATGACTCCAGTAGCTGATACATAGGTAGATATAATGAGTAAAATGTCAAGGTATGGATTCTTACCTTTAAAACCCTAAATGACTTGGGATCTGGGTATCTATAATACCACCTTGTCTTGCATGAACTTATATTGGTAGTCCTTTCTGGGTTCCTTTGCTTTTTGTAGTGAGATGGTTGGTGACTGGTGAATGGACCTTTTCTATTATGGGGGTGGGAGGCAGATTGTGGATCACTCACCCTGGGAAGGGTCATTGGTACCAACTTGGATGTCTTTTTTATGCCAGGCTTAGTTCTGTGGGCTCTTTAATCTTAAATTCCTAGATTTCGTCTTATGCTGGAGTTTTATTTGTTTTTACTGATATTATGCTGTTGCTTCTGCTTCTAAATGGTCAGTGTTGTTATTTATCATTTAAAATTTTACACTGCTCTGAAGGTCTTCAGACTGAAAAGTATTTGTAACAACAACAACAACAACAACAACAAAACATGCATGACTTATATGCGCTGAAACTGATTTAGCATCCAGTTCCTATTCAGAGGGAAGCTAGTGAACAATTCTGTCAGATAATTCTCAGATTCTTTACCAAGCCACAGTTCCTAGGATTCTTTGGGAAAGCCAAAACCAACATTAAATTCCACAGACCGCTTACCATATCAGTGGCTGTGATTTTCCCCAGTGTGACCGCAGAGGAGCTAGGGGTGTGGGGATCCTCTCCCACATTACCACTGCTAGTGTTATCAGCCTCGGTCAGTTGCGGGGGCTGCAGGGACTTCCCACCAGAAATTTAAATTCACACCGGCCAATCATGACTGGGCTGGGAGGCATGGTTGTGGAGACAGACCTGTCTCCATTCATGTCCACCTCCGTACCTTATATACTGGCTGCATTGGGACTGGGCACTGCAGTCGGCAACGGATGTCCCACCTGCCCACCCTGTATGTATTGGCCCTGCCCAAAGGTAAGTAGACAGTGCTCTTGTGCTTGCCTGGGCTTGATGTGGAATTAATTGGTCATTGTATTTGGGGCTAGGGAAGAAGACCTGTCTGGAGGTTTTGCGCATCTCATAGCAACTGTCACAACTTTCTGGTGGAAAAGGCATTGGGTTGGACCCTAGTCTAAACTGGAACAAATGTTTAGGACACCCAGACAGGAGCTAATGGGCCATAAAGCTTCCCAAGTGGTGTCTTGGTGGGTTCCCCTCATTTGATCTGCTTCATGGGGGGGGGATCCTTTAACCCATGATTGACCCCGATGGCTCAATCAGCCAGCAAGCAGGCTAGGCTGATTCAGGTTACATACCCAGTGCCTATGCCAAAATCTACTTACATGTGTAATCAATAAAGTTGTGGTCATTTCAATCCCAAACTGTTCTCCTGTCACTACTGGTAATTTCACGCCACTTGTCCTGGTGAACCTAGGCTCATTGCATCTAGACTCGCAAATGGAATGCAGCTAAAGGGAGGACATTTTGAGCAATATGTAAGTGGAGACAGTGTAATTTGAACTGGTGCTCAGATAGATCCTAACACTCATTCCAGCACACTTTTTTACATCTTAATATTCATTAAATACAGTTTTTATATCTAATGCATGTTAAATATCAAACTATGGTTTACAGTTTGGTACCACATTCTCTAGAAGCAGCTTATTCTGAAGGATCTTCTATTTAGACTGTTTCCTGTTTGCAATTATCTTGTAAATCTTCTGCTTTGGATAAAGGTAATTACTGGTTTTTTTTTAAAAAAAACATCCTGCTCCCTTGCATGATTATCATTTCTGTATTAATATGTACAATAACACTTTCCCACTGTTAATGCTTTTACTATTGCAGGAAATGAAATGCAGATGAACAACTCTGAAGATTAAAATGTAATGAAATAGGACATACATTCTGAAGAACTAATGAATAAAGTGGCTCCAGGGCACAAAAAAGATGTCCTTCCGAAACAAATATGTAGATAAATAATGAGATAAATAATTTGTAGGCATTAAATTGAGAAAGAGAAACACCGTTTGTGTTTGGGACAAATGGTTTGTATTAAAAGTCTTAATTGCATTTCCCCCTAATTTGAAAATGAAGTTTGTCCCCCAAACTTAGCCAAGGGTGTAATTATTGCATAGTGCATTTCCCCACAAAACCATGGTGTATCATTGTTGGTTTTTACTTTGCTCATCATGCAGTTTAGCAATTCTGCAAAACTAATAGATAGAAACCATATGCCGCTCAGTATTTATCATGTACTAGTGTATTGCCTGTCGAGATGATGAGTGGTTTGGGATTGATCTTCCAGGAGGCCTCCCTGCTGCCTCGCTCCATAGGCTGTCTTCCAAGCTGTTACTGCTGGGGAAACAAGGAGCTGGGCTGCGCTGAGAAAACCATCCTCCCCTCCTGCCACTTCAGCTCCATGGCTTGCCAGGCAAGGCTAGCTTGTGTCAAGGGTGCCCTTCTTTTGGAGACTGTGTTGCAAACACCATTGCTGATACCAATAAACTTGAGGAGAAAGCACTTGCTGCAGTAGTGGTAAAGGCTCTGGAGACCAAAGCCCTGGTTGGCATTCTGCTCATGTGTGAAGCTTATACCCAAGCAGGGAGAGCTGGGACAAGTGTCCTAGGCTCCACCCACATTTTTCACCAAATGTGAAATGTGCTCTTATTCTGGCCCATGTTAATATAGGTTATTAAAACAAAATCTGGATGCCCGATCCTTATAAATTATTGGGACAACTGACATGATGCCAGTAGTTCCTATTGCTCTATTCTGTCCTACCAGTAACACTGCATAGATAAAATGGATGTGAAGGCTCTCGTGTTTGTGTGGTAGAAGTCATTGCAGTACAAAGATGATCCTTGGATTAGTGAAGCAGAGCAAACAGTGTTCCTGAGATGCAGTGAATCAAATACAGGGCAATAAAGTGAATATACAGGGAAAACAAAGCACGAGGGAGATTAATAGAGCTAATCCTAGCCCAGTCCTAGAGCCAATTTGGAGAGTGTCTACTGCTACCCATGTGACAAATCTAATATTTGAAACACAGTCTCACTGTTGTATAATTAAGCTTCTGGAGATCCTATACTTGCATATATGTCTATGCTAAGCATGGCTCAGCAGGCATTTAGTCTGCAGGCTGAAAAATTACTCAGAGGATCTAATCTGAGCCATAATTTTAAAATTTTCAATTGGACAATGAGGAAAAAAAGAAAAAATCAACCTAGCTGCCATGTTCTGGAGATATGTGCAATTTCCTTCCATAACATTCCCTAGCAGAGCGCTAGCTCATCCAAATCTATACTGGACTCAGTCTGCTATCTTTCATCTAATTGCTTTAAATACTACTAAATGTAAGAAAATAAATTGGATGGCAGTGAGGGCGTTTGGGTTTTAGCAAAGCCACATTATAGGCAATCCAAATGCGATGGCTCATTGGTCTGTAAAACCGTTCCACCTCAAATGTGCCAGATTCACATATGGGAGTGGCAACAGCCTTTAGTTCCTCAGCCCATTGGAATGACATACCTATATCAAGAAGGCAAGCTGGAAGCACTGCTTTATTGTGAGAATGATATTGTGAGTCCATCATCTCTGAAGGTTCATTCTGCATTTTACAAGACTCTGCAATGCTTGAGTCCAGAATTATTTGCTGATACAGATCCTGTCAGGTTTGCATTAGTTTTGACTGCATTAAACAGGGAGTAATTAATCTGTGGCACTCCTGCAGGAAGAAATCAAAGAACAGAATTTAGTTGTGCATGCCTTAAAACAATTTTAGAATGTTTGCAAGAGTTCTCAGGATAGGAATATCTGGCAATGTTATCTTGCCGAGGAATCTCCCTAGATTTAAATTCAGGTGAAGAGAGCCTTCCCAGACAAGCATTTTAAGTTTCAATTAAAGTGCAGTTCTTTTTTATTTCTTATTGGGTGTGTGTGTGTCCTGATGTTTTCCCTCAAGGGAGTGCTTTGGTTATGGGAGAGTCATAATTTCCTACTTTTTAACCCACAATTATTATTATTATTTGCTGGACCTCTCTCTCCCCCCTGCCCAATTCCTCTACTGAGAATGACATATTTGTTGTTCATTTATAGTTTTCTGCAGCAGTGTAACTTTTGGGCAGGGCAGAATGAAGCAGTGAATACAATATTGTTTCAGCGGCATTCACAGTTCTTCCCCATCCCTGCCTGCTAGTAGTTTGGCTCCCAGCCACTTTCATTAAAGTTTTGGGTCAGATCCTAATTGGAATCTGTTGAGAAGACAAGCAACCTCACACCATGGAAGTTCCAATGTACACGTGGGCCAATGAACTTTACTATTCATTTTAGCAGAAGAGAGACATTCATTTAGTAGATGAGACATGCATCCATTTGTAACTATGGTGCTGCTCCTTCCACACTGAAGTGAATGGGGAAATAAGCAAGCAAGCAAGCAAGCAAGCAAGCAAGCAAGCAAGCAAGCACATACACAGGAGCAATATGCATACTTTTGAATGCCTATGTAACTGTGTTCATGGAACAGATTATCAGAATATTTATCTAAGCAGCCCAAAATACCCGATTTTAAGGGCATTTTCTTTACAAATTCAATAAACAAATAATTGTAAGCAAAACACTATGAAATGGTGTGTGTGTGTGTGAGAGAGAGAGAGAGGCAGAGAGAGCGCTTCCCCAGGAATAAACCATTTGAGTCTGTCCTCTTGAAGCTCTGAAGCTTTCAAATGGATAGCTAAATAAATTCCAAAGTCCATTAAGCAGGGTAATTTACAGTGTTCTCAGGCTTTGCCCATGGAACTACATTAACACAGTTTTCCATTTGCCTTCCAAAAAAAGTCATTATTCTAAGCACAAAGGAAAAAAAAATATTCATGTTGATGGGTGATGCTAAAGAAATTGGTTTGCTTTCTAAGAAATTTATTCATTGCACTTAGTCAGTGCATTAATTTTGAAAGAAATGTGGAACTTGGCAAAGGTCACAGACTATTGAAAAGGAACCCAAGGGAGTGGCTGGGACATTTTGCCTATTTGTCAAAAGCACCTCCCTACCTGAGAACATTTTATACACAGTTGTAAAGAAGCCAGCAATTGGGGATTGTCAATAGTGAAATGCTTTTTATTTTGAGAATTTGTGTACTCAGGGAACTTGCACAGGATGAATAAATGGAGTCTGTCCTCCTCATTTTTCATAAGACAAACTGGTTAATATCTTTTTCAGGTAGTAGATGTCTCATTGTGTGTGTTTGTTTGTGTTTCTCCCTCTCTTGTAATTTCTTCAAAGTTCAATGAATTAAAGCACACATGTACATGCTTCTAATATTTATTGGTCACTTTCTTCCCCAAGAAACTGGCAGTGGGTCAACCCATCCCTGGCAAGAATTCCGCAAAGGCCAAGCAAGTCAAATACTTCTAGAAAATGTGTTAGCCATCCCCCAGAAGGCTATTATTTTCTTCTGTGTTAACTTGATTCACACATTATGAAATGGGATTTAAGCATTACATCAAGCTAGTTCCTTAATACATGCAAGCAAGTGCTGCTGATAGACTTTTGAAATCCACACTGGAAAATTCATGCTATTTAATTGCACAGATTCTCCTAATTTCACTTTTGCTGTCATCCTACCTGATAATACTTGTAATTATCTGCCAGATGGTAAGACAGCAGCAAGGTCTGGCTCCTAGGGGTGACCAGTTTGGGCAAGTAATTTTACATCTACCAGGGCATATACCATATAGTGCTGATGTGCCTAGAAATATGTCCACATGTTGGGTGGCAGTACAAACCTCAAACTCCTCTGTTCCCACTTTTATTTGCTCCACCCATGTCCCTTATTACCTCTAGTTTTTCCTTTTGTAGCTGAAGTCCTATACATCAGTGGCCCTCCAGAGACATTGATCCCTCCAGGGATGGCAAAATTCCTGATGCTGTTGAACTCCAACTTCCTTCAGCCCCAGCCTGCATGGCCCAAATAAAAAGTCATTATACTTTAAAAGATTAATACGGCCGTACCTTGGTTGATGAACGCCTTGCGACTCAAATGTTTTGGCTCCCAAACGCTGTAAACCCGGAAGTGAGTGTTCCGGTTTGCGAACTTTCTTTGGAACCTGAACGTCTGACACAGCTTCTGTGGCTTCCGATTGGCTGCGGGAGCTTCCTGCAGCCAATCGAAAGCTGCGCCTTGTTTTCTGAATGTTTTGGAAGTCAAATGGACATCCGGAATGGATTCCGTTCGACTTCCGAGGTACCACTGTAATGGTTTAATTTCACCATTTTATTTAAAGGGAAATATAACCAAATAAAACTGCTCTATTTTCAAAAACAGGTTTGTGTGGAAGTTAAACCTGTCAATATCAATAAGACTTGCTTTGCAGTCCTCATATGATAAATGCACATTCACATGCTGATTTTCATTAGGACTATTTTTTTTAAAAAAAGCACAAGATGAGCAAAAGTGAAATTAAGTTTGGAAAAATGATAAATGAGAGTAACTGATATGGATGGATTACTTCATCCCTAACAATGATTCTGGTGAAGATGCTCAAACCCTAAAGGGAAATAGGTGCTTCAGAGCAATTAGACATACAAGGGAGAGAACTCTAAAATATGGTGCAAAAAAATATAACAGTTGTTAAATGCCTGTACTAATGATTCAAAGCATTTTGTGGAAGGCAAGCAGGATCACATTTCAAGAGTTTTCTGCATTTTAGCAGTTTCAGTGGATTCTTTGCTATGAGGAACCTTTGAATTTCTGCTGGCTCTGGTGAGATTTAAGGCTTTTCCATGTGCATTGGCCTATATCTGTCTTATGGCTTGCAATTCATCATGTGCTTAATGGTGCTTTCAGGCTTACAATGCAAGGTGAGGGCTGTAAGTTCACCCTCACTGGAGGGCAGAGTTTGAAGGTCTGGCAAACTCTTCATTGCAGCTGTCCTATCCTTTAAAATGAAAGAAGGATATTATTATACAGGTCTGTCTCCGGAGACACAGTATAGCACAGAGGAGTTTGTATATTCCTAAATTGCCTCATTGAAATATAACTAGTAAAATATGAAGCTTTTGCATTTCCAGCTGATGAGATAATTTGATATTTAGAGCTCTGTTCATTAATAAGCTATGCACCATTTACCTGGTTTTCCGTAGAATTTATGAGTCAAAAGTGCAGAGTGCTCCAAAAATGACCCATTCATCAAAATATTCCCCCCTTCTTATAATTGGCTAACCCATCACTGCACCCTAGAGACAAATTGCTCAAAAAGGTGGCCACTGCATGAAAGAGCAAAGCAACATTATATTAGGTGGAAAAGTTCAAGTTTGGAGTGTGGTTTAAATATTCAGATGCAGTTGTTCTCCCCTGGAGGAGCAGGTTCATAAACTGGGGTGTGTGTGTGTCCCTGGATAACAATTGGGTGCATATCCCTATTTCCATCAGTTACTTCCAACAAGTTTAACAGGAACTGGATTTCACTTCTTGGATTGGTGCAGATTAATTTTACTGGAATTCTTATATATGGTTAGGTGTTGGGTTTTTTTTAAACCAAGTCTAATATTATTGCAGATTTAATTTTAAATGTCCGAAGTCACTCCACTGAACTTCAGACCACTAACTTCATTCAGCCTATGGTTAAAGAATGCCTAGGCTGAGGTTTCAAAATCCAACAGGCTCACTTCTATTATCCCATGTGGCCGCTCTTGCGTTTACACAGCTGTAGAAGAAAGAGAAATGAGACATGATCTTGATTACAACTGGTAAGTTTCACATACTAGAGTACATATTGGAGGAATGTATTAAAATCAGCTGGCAAATAGATAAAATATGAGAGAGAGAGAGAGAGAGTCCCCTAGAAGTTACATACAGAACAGCTGGAACCGATTATTGTGAATTTTTTTGCAGCATAATACTTCACCCCAAATGCCACCAGTCAATCTATCTAAACATGAAGAGTTTGGCTTATTAAATTTATATACTGATAAAATTATTTCCAAGTGGCAAACTTTTCTATTTTTTAATTCATTTCCCCTGTCTCACCCCTAGGCTCTGCACATCTAGTATTTCAGTGTCATTGTTATTTTTTTCCATACAATTCCCCCCCCGACACACCCATGTGCTTTTAATCCTTTTGAATTTGAAGAACATCACTTGCATTCATTTCACTCACATTTACATCATAATTAGTCCTTATGACCTTTATGTTCCATCACTGAACCTCAGCTTCAGTTGTAGGTACTGCTCTATCATGTCACTTTAGGGAACTGTTAATCGTATAATTAATTCCTGCTATAATTTCAATTAAACAACTAGACACCTTGGCTTTGCACACCTGTCTATGTAAAATGAATGATCCCTATTATTATAACAAGGATGATTGAAATTGTGTGGGATGCATATAGTTGTACAAGGTGCCATTTTAACCTTGGAAAGGTGCCTTTAAGTATAATTACTTTAACAATCTCTATATAACTTCTATAAACAACTCTTTGCTCTCTATGGGTACATGGTAGCTCCGTAATCAAATCAATGAGAGCTGATGCTTTTTCTCTATTGCTGCCTATTACAATAGTAAACTTGAATGTGAAGAAGGCTTCGTCTGTTGGATTAAAGTCATCTGGAAAAGCAAAATTAGATTTGGAATGTGTGCAACAGAATTTAGGAAAAAAAGATAATTTCATGACTGCATATTGGATGTTTCCATTTCATAGGAAATAGTCTTTGTTTTGTTTCACATGGATAAGTCCAGATGTGTAGGTCTATCCAGGCACACTATTGCAGGAAGCTGCCATATTGCAAATATTTGAGAAAAAAGTATATGTGCTTGCAATCCCCAGCCAAGTGTTTGTTCTCTGACACCCTTGAAAGCCCACTCATCTTTGATTTTTCTCTGCATTATGATGTCATGGTGGAGGGTATTTTTATCCATGTTTTTTCCTCTATAACTCAAAGCAGCCTTAAATCTGTAATGCTCCAGTAACTATAATATTGGCAAGTGAGCAGTTTGTGGGAATAAAAATAATAAAATAATAACGGGTGAAGTATGGTGTCCCAATTTTAACATAAAACTGTCACTTTGCAGCTGATTACAAGGCCATTGTTTGGTGCAGGGGACTGTAGATGTGCTGTTGGATAAGTGAATTGAAGGCATCCTTTTTATGTTAGCAATTTACTGCTTCTTTGTCAGACACCTACAAAATAAGCATGTCCGGCAAAGATTTGCAAGTCAGATGATTGTCCACAACACATTAAGATCTTGTCCTCCAATTCCAGTTTTTAATAGGGTCTATAAACTTTATGACTTTACCCAGGATTTAATTAGGTTTGGTAGAACAATAAATTGTAGCTTATGGGACAATGTGAATTAAATCTGTTTTACTTATTTTGACCTTTTGTCATTCCCATGCAACTGTTTTAAAAAGGGCCATAGTCAACATCAAGAAAGAATTGCGTATAAATTGTGAAGTTTAAATTGTGAAGTTTAAAGTAGCAGCACGAGATAGCTATTTATTAATCAAGCATTAGTTATGGTAGTTAAGCATTTAGGGATAATAAAATGTAAATGTGCTTTCAGTATAAACTGTGTTTCTTGAAAACGAATACATTCTTGAAGAAAAATGGTTGCAGTAAGGTTATGGGGAATATTAATCATGGGCATTTGCATATTTTACAGATGATTATGCAGATGCTTGTTAAAATACGCAACAACTTCAGAAAATGTTTTTATTAACAAATACAGCAAAGCTTAAATTGATCACTGCAGTGTAAAGTACAAATTCTTTGTAGACATGTTGCTTAGTTTGGCACTATTGATAGTGAGGGCTACCGCCTTAGAAGGTGAAAAAGATCAAGTTGAGTCACTTCCCTTTTTATCTGGATTAAATTTACTAGTCACTAATCAATAAAGTTTGGTTCTGTGCAAGAGTAAGCTAAGAAGTTCTATTATTATTATTTTGATATAAACTGTACAACTGCTATTATAAAAACTGAAATAAGAACATTTGTTTAAATTACTATTATTTTATTTTCAGAGTTCTTTTACCTGCCCTTTCTCCAATATAAAACAAGAATGGAATAAAATCACATTGTAAAAGCATCAGCACTAAGCCTAACCAGCATCACATTCTGAAGGCTTAGCGAAATAAATACATCTTCAACTGTCATCTAAATACACCTAATGTGGAGGTTGCTTTGGTGGGCTACTCTAATAAGTGGAATTTACTCCCTTCTTAGAATGTACCCTGATCTAGGTCTAAAGTCTGAATCCACCCCATTGAGTTGGATTGTTAGGAATGTGAAAAGAACTCCAGTCACCCAACAAGGCTTTACCAGCCCTTCCTCCACACTGCAGCACCCTGTGCCCCCAAAAGCTCCTCTTCTGTGCCCAAACTCTTTTGGAACAGCATGGGATGTGGCACAGATCCTATAGTGGGAGGTGGAAATTACAATAATTGGGGTGGAGAAATGTTGCATGAGTGGAAACAAGTTGCACAAGGCACTTTTGAGTCCAAGCCATTGAGTGCCTGCATCTTAATATTATGCAATTTCACAGTCAGAAATGACTATATTGCTAGCTGGTGTAATTGCAGGTGTGCTTGAATCTCATACTGGGACACCATAGTTTGTATCAGCTGTACTTCAGAAGTTTGAAGCTAGTTCATGTTGGCTCCGTGGTCCTTGATAAGCTGATGATTTTGCTAGTGGAACCTCAGCTTCATTTGATCTACGAGTGTTGCTGCTGATTTTTCTTTTCTTGTTCAGTTATCCCAGCTCTTGCCAAGGAAAAACACAATCTTAGCACTGACACTAGTACGATGTACTCTGCTCCTCCCCAAGTAATGGAAAGCTCCACCGGATAGTGCTTACATAGGTTTGTTTTCCTTTGGAAGCAGGGTTGCCTAAAGACGTATAAGATACCACCCATTCTGTCTACAGAATGCCACCTGACTGGCAGTTGAAACATAATTTAATACTGGTGATAGGCAAGAATGGCTGGTGGTGAGGGCTGCCTCCTTCATGGACCACTGATGAACCTCATGTGCTGGTGCACATAAGACAACCTGACCTTCTGTCACCCTGCCCCACCTGACAGTATACAGGTGATGCTGCTTCTGGGACATCATGTCTGCAGTGGCTTCCCTCCTCACTGGCCATTCCTGGCAATGAGGCAGCACCCTCTGCCATACCTGAGGCCAGCAGGCTTTCTCAGAGAGGACAGGGATGGCTATTCTTTATCCTCCAAAGAAGGGAATGCCCACCGTGCTCAGAACAAATAGCTGTGGGGATGGAGCTGCTGCCACTGAACCTCCACACTCTAGCATCTCCTGTGGTGGCTGCCTCACTCTGCCTAATGGTAGAACTGGCCTTCTTTGGAAGGAGAGAACATGGCCAGATAATGTGTCATCATGTGCATTTATTGAGTAATCTGCCCACCTTAAATGCATCGTGGCTTAAGATACTGTAGCCTAGTGATGGCCAAACTTGGCCCTCCAGCTGTTTTGGGACTACAATTTCCCATCACCCCTGACCACTGGTCCTGTTAGCTAGGGATGATGGGAGCTGTAGTCCCAAAACAGCTGGAGGGCCAAGTTTGGCCATCACTGCTGTAGCCCATAGTGTATTTATTACAGATCAGCTAGCAATGACCTGCTTTTTCAAATGTATCCAGTTTCTCTATATGCTTTTCCTTTATTTGGAACATATTTTGTTCCACACACACACCTTTTCTGAGAACCAGGAAATCTTAACTGGAAAGTGAAGTGCATTCCAATTCCTGTTTGAAGTACTAAAGAAAATAAGGAAAGCTTACAATCTATTGATTTAAATGGGATTTAAGCATGCTTACATATGCCTTTGGTTTCAGCCAATCATTGTCAAGTGTTTAATGACCATACACAACACTTACATAGTTTGTGATGGTAAAATTGCTTGTCAGATTAATTGAGGGCCAGTAGTCTGACAAATTGTTTTGACATTTTTTAAAAAAAAGGTATTAAAAAGTCAGCCCCTCCCAGAAAAGAACCCAAACAACCCACAATAACATTAGTTTAAAACTGCCAAGAAAGTCAGAGGTATACACATTTCAAAATCAATACTTTCTCCTTTGATTACAAGACACTTTCCTTGGGCTTTGTCTGCTCTGAATAGTAAACACAAATGCTCCTTTGTTGACACCTTGGAAACATGTCCTTTATTATATTTCATTTATCAAAAGTTTTCCATTTAAAACCTGGCAATGTAAGGCAAAATTTTAAAAGGACTCATTTTGAAGTGAATTCAGGCCAGCCAGACTGAACTTTCAAAACAAGGGAACAAAGTTATTCAATGCAGCATTTATTTTTGTGCATTGGGTGCATGTTAGCTACTGCTGTGTTCCAGACATTGGTGTCATGCACAGAAGTGATGATGTGTCAGGCTTGCGATGGACTGCCACGAATTCTGGCATGGAGTGATGGGGGCATAGTTAGGAGGCAGGTAGCATGGGTGGGCCTGGGGATCAGGTACTAACAGGCAAATCAGGTGTGATGTGAGGTAAGATTCTTTATTGTTACTGAATGGGACAAGTTGCTCAGAAGGAAGGGTTTTTATTGGGGTTTAGCATCTCTCCACTGGGCTACAAGGTTGTACTTTAGGCCATGGGGTCAATGGAAAAGCCAGCTTTGCATTCTAGAAAATGCAAAAGAAAAAGAAAGAAAGAAAAAAAGTGCCTTTGCTCTATGGTCCCTAGTCTGACAGTCTTGTGAAAGAGCCCAAGGATGGCTGGCACAAGTATCAAGGCACTGAAGAGTAGCTACTGGAAGCCCTAATTTGAGAATCCTCTTGACATCTTGCATCATGTGAAGTACCAGTACCATCCTTAGAACTCCAGGATGTTGTAGAAAAAAGAGAGAGTGAAGAGTGACATTTTAATTATTGTGGCATGAGCTAAGGCCTCCTTCCTTTTTCAGATGCATAAATGTAGAAATCTGCAATGCATTGACTTTCAGGACGCCATTCTGCTAGTGGTTTTTCAAATGCTTCTAGCATGTGTGCAGAGTTTTGTGCAGGACATTGTGTTTCATCTAACTTTGAGTTTTAAATGGCTTTGGGTTGTCTTGAGCAAGATAAAGTGACATAATAATAATAATAATAATAATAATAATAATAATAATAATAATTTGCCTCCATATGTGACACAGAAAGCTGTAACTCCACCAGAGGTGTAAGAGAGAATCAGCTCTCCTCTTCAGCACTTTGTTGGATGCTTAGCACATGAATACAGTCGCTTACAATTGCGCCAAAAGAGAAACCCCAAACCATAACTTGCCTAGTACAGCTTTTGGTGTGTTCCGTTGTCTTGTGAGGTTGCATAATGAATTGGGACAATTACAGCATCCTTTGCTTTTCCCTAGCTTAGCACTTTAACCTTCTGGTGTGTGTGTGTTCTAAAGTTCAGCATCCCATATTATTGTACCAACCACTTTATTTTACTGTTTTAGTTTTGACTGGCAACTTTAGAACAACTTTTTAGCATCCTAATGTCCCTTTCAGAACAATTCAAGCTTTTAAAAATAGGTCACCTAGCCAAACTTTAAAGATGAACTAATTCAGGAAAGCCTAGGGCTTGCTGATCGGAAGGTCGGTGGTTTGAATCCCCGCAACGGGGTAAACTCCCGTTGCTCGGTCCCAGCTCCTGCCAACCTAGCAGTTCGAAAGCATGTCAAAGTGCAAGTAGATAAATAGGTACTGCTCCGGCAGGAAGGTAAACTGTGCGCTGCTCTGGTTTGTCTGCAGACAAACGTTGGTTCCCTTGGCCAGTAAAGCGAGATGAGCACCGCAACCCCAGAGTCGTCCGTGACTGGACTTAACTGTTAGGGGTCCTTTTCCCTTTTACAACTTTAAAAGACTAATCTTACACTCTGATGAATCCATTGCCTAGATTAAAAAAACCCCAAAAACTTGTTATGGTCTTTTAGTGAAATGCACACACACACGCACACACACACACACACCAGCAGCAAGGAACACAAACGGGTTGGCTGTGAAAAATAGGCTTTAAGATGGAACTCCAAAGCAGATGATAAGGAGGGATTTTAAAAATGCTTGTCAAAACGATATGCAAATGTTAAGATTCCATTATCACCTACAGAAGCCAAATAGGCACCATTAAGCTTGTGCCCCAAATGGAATTTAGCAACCGATACAGCAGCCCTAATGATTATACATCAGCCATTAGGTGTAGGCTGCACAATCCAGGCAAGAAAAATCTTACTCTCCTGAAAATATGGCTAACCAGTTATGCCTCAATGTAACTTACTTACTTGAGTAACTTAAAAGTCAGCTTCCAGATGGTCCTCTTTGTTAAACAGATTGCAGCTCTTGATTGCTTACTCTGTCTGAGGTCCCTTTATCCTAAGCTCTGAATGCTCATGAGGTTCTTAGTGCCATGCATTCATATGGTAAACAGAAGAAAATTGAAAAGTTGATGATGTGTGCTGTGAAGCCATAAGCTTTCTTGTCTTTCTCACTATCTACACACAAGTTTAAGGCATCTTGCCTTTTCTGTAAAATTACAGGGATGCCTTAGGATGGGTAACCGTTGCCTTGTGGCTGAGGCGAAAACATGGAAGGGCTCCAAAGACAGATATGCAGCCAAATTTTTTTTTTTTTGGGGGGGAAACCAATTCAGAAAGATTAATTTACTTTTGATTGAAGTTTTACATTTCAGCATTCAGGACAACTGCTAGTTTAATAACTGTCATGAGGCTACACTAATTTCTTTGGATCCTGATTTGGAATACTGTCATGCTTGGTGAACTTAGCTCAGAACCAGATGAATTTGGTGGCTCTAAGGACCTATTTCATAATGTGTAATCCTTAAACATTTGGAAACACCATATTCATGTTCGTGAATGAGTGGCTACATCTATTCCTGATTTTACAGGTTATGGAAAACAGGGTTACTTGGTAATGACTCTGGGCTTATCCCTACATAAGGTTGTTGTTGTTGTTGTTGTTGTTGTTGTTGTTGTTGTTGTTGTTATTATTATTATTATTATTATTATTATTATTATTATTATTTTACCACTATTATCACTTCCTGCCTCTTGATGCACATGCTACTCACTTTCTCTTCTGTTGGCATCAGCACATCTGACTCTTTATTCCAGGATTTTTTCAGAAGTATACTGAGAACTAGAAACAAGGGAGAACTTCTATCCAGCTTGCATTTAAAGACTAATTTACCTAATTGCAGTTTCCAAAACAGTGCACAAACTGAAACTCGGCCATCTTTCAAAATTCATAGAATCATAGAATCATAGAGTTGGAAGAGACCCCAAGGGCCATCGAGTCCAACCCCCTGCCAAGCAGGAAACACCATCAGAGCACTCCTGACATATGGTTGTCAAGCCTCTGCTTAAAGACCTCCAAAGAAGGAGACTCCACCACACTCCTTGGCAGCAAATTCCACTGTCGAACAGCTCTTACTGTCAGGAAGTTCTTCCTAATGTTTAGGTGGAATCTTCTTTCTTGTAGTTTGGATCTTGTAGTTTGTAGTCATGCTTCTCTGAATTTTGCAATGCAGTTCTTAAGCTAAGCAATGTGTACAAAAATGTATATCCTTCAGCAAAGAGTGCATAAAAATGTATATATTAATGAAAATAACATTATATTGTATTTGGGGGAAATTCTTTGCAAAAACGTTCCTATTAGTCAAAATTGCATGCAAGAATGTGCTTATTAGATAAAATCTGCACTACTTTTAAAAAATGCTTGCAAAGTTCCTTAACATACTTTTTCCAAAATAGAATAATTTGGGAATCTTACATTAATTTATCACTATCAAAACCTTTGCGGTATAAACCAGAATCTTAAAACATGGAGAAGGCCTTAAAATCTGAAAGCTGTACTAAATTCTGCGAGATTATTTTATTTTTAAAATAGCTACTATCAGTAACTCCATGTGTTTCTAGACATAAGGCAAAGAGATATAAACAAAAATGCTAATCTAGTTCTGCCTCCCCTTGAGACTTTAAGGAAAATCATGTTTTTCCATTGAAGAACTATTGAGCATTTGGCTAATAGCTCTCCTTGCCTTGTAAAAACTGCAAAATGTCAGTTATATGGGCACTTTACTAGAATCTGCTGTTCTGCTATGCTATCTGAGTAGGGAGATGTTATGGTCTCTTGTGGACTACTTTGATGCTGTGTTCTCCATTAGCTGTGTTTGACAGCTGCTGTACAATGTAATATTTGTCATCTGGCAGGTACGTAGTTGGTGGCTTTCTGTTCTTTCGCAGGACATGTGTTGAAGAATGGTGTACGAAAGTGTTGACATCCCCCTATATTTCTCTTTTATGGATTTTAAGTAGCTATCTGTTTTAGAACCAGAGTTAAGTAGAGAAGGCAGTTATGACAGTGTCTCTGGTGACATAAGATACCACAACAATTGTCTTCAAATGCCTTTTGTATTTGCTGCTGGAATCAATTGGCATCAGAAGCACATGTTTGCTTAACAATTGGTATAAAGTTTGCTTAACAGGCTCGTGAGACATTCAGCAGAAACATGCAAAATGTGTTCTTGACTCGGTTCTAAAGTACAGATTGGGATCTCTCTCATTATAAGGAAAACATGCACAATTTCAAAATGTGTGTGAAATTTCACATCTTAAAAAACACACATCTTTTAAAATTGCCCGACACTCCACCAATTAAATGTGTATAAGATGACAGCCCTTTGATTACTTTAGAGTTTTCTTCTTTCCGTCTCTGTCACCTGACTGGAACCAATACACTGCTCTGTACCCTCTAGCCTACATAGCGAGTCATTGGGCTGGATCCAAAGAACTGTGAGTGTAATAAAATGGGTCACTTTTGCAAGCATTGGCAGAAATCTGAAACTCTATAACAGCTAGTTCTGTAGTAGTACTCATGTGTCACATATGTGTCACAAGATAAATGACAAATTTGGCTTTAGTTACACCTTCCATATGCAAAAGGGTACATCTTTGGCTTTCTTTCTTTCTTTCTTTCTTTCTTTCTTTCTTTCTTTCTTTCCATTTCTGTGATGATTGCTATAACTTTTGAATCTTTAATCCTTTTCGACAAGCACAAAATCTTTGCTGTTCAGCATCATCCCCCCAGTTACAACTGGGGCTAGACTAGTTTAAATTTTGGCCATCTTTGTGCAGAGATCAGTTATATTGAGTCCTCTTGTGGGAATAAATCTGTGTTTTTATCATGTATTCCCTCTCCCTTAATGATATATATATTATAATATGCTTTAAATATTTTGTTGTTAAGCTATATGTGATTGTGTATATTATGGTACCATATTGAATATATTTTGATTGCAGGCTATTGGATGTTGCTGTTCAGACTATGCTGATATTTTGATTACTGCTAAGATCACACTGAATGAAGAAACAGTTTTTAAAACTTGCTGCGAATTAATAATTCGTTTGGCTGTCTTTTTGTCCTAAGGGGCTTTGGATTTTCAGCTAAATTTCTTAGCACTCCCATAAAAAGGTAAAGGTAAAGGACCCCTGACAGTTAAGTCCAGTCACGAATGACTCTGGGGTTGCGGCGCTCATCTCGCTTTACTGGCCAAAGGAGCCGACATTTGTCCACAGACAGTTTTTCCGGGTCATGTGGCCAGCATGACTAAGCATGAATAAGCTGCTTCTGGCTAACCAGAGCAGCGCACACTGTTTACTTTCCCGCCGCAGTGGTACCTATTTATCTACTTGCACTTTGACGTGCTTTCTAACTGCTAGGTTGGTAGGAGTAGGGACCAAGCCACGGGAGCTCACCCCGTCACGGGGATCCAAACCGCGACCTTCCGATTGGCAAGCCCTAGGCTCAGTGGTTTAGACCACAGTGCCACCCGCGTCCCGATAATTCCCAGGGTTCTTTGGGGATATCTATGGGGAGGTTTGGAGGGGGGGGGTAGGAGCAGGCACCACTTTCAATTTTCAGTATCAGTTGAGGACTTTATTTTTCTCCCTTTTTGCCACTGCAACCCCTAATATTCTTTGCTGTAACTAAAATCAGAACTCCCCTTCTTCTTTCAGATAGCATAGAGACTGAAAGTAGGAAGTTCCCTGTGTAGGGCTAATGGCTCTGATATTTCCTTCATCTATTTTCTTGAAGGTCATCTTTTGTTGACCTTCACAACTCTAGTGGGAGGCTGCTGTACTCATGTAGAGTTTGTCTGATGAGTGATGGCTGTGGGAAATGTATCATATCTTCTGGTACATTTATTTAATGAGCTTTGGATATTGGTCCTCCAAGCTCGTCTCTAAAGTGAACCCATTTTAAATGGGCTGAATTACACCCTTGTGACTTTCAGTTGTACCATTTCAGTTGATGTGCCAGAGGGTGAGCTATGCAAACTTCTGAATAAAGTGCAACCAAACGTCTTTTTCTTTTTGGTAAAAATAAAAAAGGGAAATTGATTTTATTAATAATAGTTACAAGCAGCTGTCCTCTGAATCTGAAAGTACAGTTTGAAGCATTTTCAGTTTCTTTCAGTCACTGCAAATATAGGCTGAAGATTTTTCTATCATTAAACTATGGAGCAACAAAAATATCATGGGGGAGAAATGAAAACCTTTCCCTTCTGTGCACGGGTTGAAGCACTGGACTTGAAATTAACACCATGGTAGCTGAGAGTTGGTAAACAATGTTTTCTAGCCTGCAGCATTCATGATTTTAACCTAGAGTATTTGTCATATAGCCAAACTGAACAAAGAGATCAGAATTTTTCTAGTGAATCATTTGCCTATTTCTTGGTTTTAGTTCACAGTCCTTTCCCATTCATGTTCAGAGTCAATGTTGGGTTCCTTCCCTGGCCACAGTAAAAACTGGAGAAGAGGAAATGGATTGCTGGTTCTCCATGCTGACACATGTACGGTACATAGTTTCGGCTTCATGGGGATACTCTTCTTTTTATGCACTGTGACAATCCAGACAATAGCAGCACGTAGGAGGTTGCATTATACTGAGGGCTTATGCACACATTATAATGAGGGCTTGTGCCTAAAAGCATAGGTCTGATTAGTTGTGCCTTTGCAACAGGTTTTGCCTTTGCCTTCCTCCAGGAAACTCTTTAGTGCTAAATTGGAGCAAATGTCAATCCAGAGAAAACTCAACTGACATTTGTTCTGGTTCAGCAGTAAAGATCAGGTTTTCCCAGGGGAAAGTGATGGGGAAACTGCAAGTCTGAATGACCCCTGTGTCATATCATTGGTTCATCTAGCTTAGTATTGTCTATAGCAGGCAAGAGAAAGATTTAGGGGAGTGAGACTTGTTTGGTCACACTGGGAGCAGAGCCTTGGGGACGCTGCAACTATGATTTAGAATGGAGTGTGAGAGGCAGGAGGGTGCTGAATTTTGGTGTCACACAGGTCACTGCTGAAATCTGAGACCCCAAGATTTGCCACAGCAGCAGGTATGGGGAACCTTATGTTTGATGCCAAATACAGGAATCCAGACCTCTCAATTTGGCCCTTGAGATTCTCCCAAGCCAAACCCTCATTTCCCTAGGGCAGTCCCTTTATGGACCTTGCTTTGCACTTTCCTTGAGTGTTTTCACCCAGATGGAATGCATCCTTGAACCATGATAATGGTCCTTGCTTGCTTGTTGCAGAAAGTGTGCATAGAAATTAGCCTGCTGTACAAAGGTAAAATCCACATTCCTTTTCTCTCCCCACATTTGCCTCTGGCCCCACCCACCACTGTCATGTGGCTCCCAGAAGATTGACCAGAAGGGAGTGTGGCTGGAAAAAAAATGTTTCCCTCTCCTGGCCTACAGTGTAGACAATACAATGAGAAGCAGCAGCAGCAGCTCTTTGGGGTTTCAGACAAGCGTCATTTGGAGTCTTGTCTGAGGATGCCAGAGACTGAACCAAGGACCGTCTATGTGCAGAGCATTCATTTTCCCACTGGGCTGCAGCACTTCTTAAGGCACATTCACATCAAGAACTAGAACAGAAACAAAATGAAAGAAGTATTAGTTGATTAATGCTATAAGTTTTAACTGATTAATTAGCCAATTAAACCTGCATAAATTTGCATATAAACAAAACATTTGTATTAAACAAGAAAGTGTGCTTCCTTTGTTCTTAGATGATGCGTGCATGTATCACGCAGCAGGCACCATTTTAGAAGAGGCATTCTTGCCTGTGTGCGAGATAAGGAAGGGATGTCTTTTCCACATTTTTTAAATAAAAAAACCTACTTTCCTGTTAAAACCCTTTTTAAGCTGATGAATCAGAGGCACCTTTTAAGCTGATCAAAATATTTTTAAAGTTTAGCTGCAACAGCTTAATTGATTAAGAAAGCAATCCTACATGTCAATGGGTAAGTTAGTATGGGATTTGTTATGTACTGAGTTGAATAGGATCAAAAAATGCAGCAGTCTGATTGGTCCTAGAACAATAGGATCCAAAATGCAGCAGTCTGATTGGTCCTAGAACAATGCAGCAGTATGACTGGTCTGCAGGAGCCACCCAATCCGGCTCCAGATGAAAGTGAATCCACAACCTAATTGGCCTACAGGAGAATTCTGGAATTAGCCAATCACATGCAGCCCATTGTGTAAATAATGTATATAAAGCAGATACTTTGAGGGGACTTTCATTCCTCCTCACCACTATGAGCTGAATAAAGAGCATTAAATCCACTCTCGATCTGAGTATATTTCAGGATTGCAGCGTTAATATTATCGACCTAAAAAGGAACAAACTTCATAATTTGTGAGCATTTAGTTATTTTGACATTCTGATCTTCAGTAAGAGCATCAATAGATCTCTCCTCTGGTACTGAGATGGCACAATTGAAAATTTACAGAGTGTACTTCAGGTATACTGGACAGAGGTTTAATACTTTTTTTAAAAAGTTTAAATAGAAAAGGGAGCTCTCATTTGGATAGTCTCATCAAACAGCTTCCTCTTGTCTTCTTTTAGGGAAATGATGGGGACAAGTATTATGGGGAAAGTAGAGTTGCATGTGACTTCATTCCTGCTATGTTCCTCCCAATATAGGGTCTCAATATTTTATTCTCCTGGTGTCTCAAATCCTAAACTATTTCTTTTTCCACCAACCATGGCATAATGAATTATGCAAATGATTTATACTTAATGACCAAAGCTGAATGGGCCTTTTTCACAGGGGCTCCCCATCTGTGGAATGCTCTCCCCAGGGAGGTTCAGCTGGAGCCCTCATTAGACACCTTTATACACCAGACAACAATGTTCTTCTTCAACCTTTGAAACAGCCTTTGGCTGATTGATGTCCAATGCTCTTTTCAACGTGTTGTGGGAGGGGGGATTATTGTTTTGTTGTACTTAATTTTATTATGTATTTTGTGGTTTTTATATTGTAATTTTTATGTTGTGAACCGCCCTGAGATCTATGGAAGAAAGGTGTTATACAAATTTATTATTAGTAATAACAATTCACGTGACAGCTAGGCTTCAACTTTTTACTTTGCTATCCCAAATGCTGTGATTTTTAGTGAGAGTGAAATGGCAATGGAAGAACAGAGTCACTAACGCTAAAGTAGAAGGCTGCTTCCACACTTTGTGTCACTGGGAAAAGAGCAAAATATGTGCTAATTGGACAAGGTGGAACTTCCTGAGGTCTACCACAAGAAAAGGTAAAAAGTTAGCATTAATTGAAAGCTAATTATCTTCAGCCAGTAGATGGCTATCAGGCATTTGGAGCTACAGACACCAAGACTTGAGAAAGGAAGCTTGGGCAGGAAGGCTTATTATCTGAACATATTCATGAAATTGCAATAAGACCTAAAGTCAGCCTAGGACAGAACCCTCTCAAAGGAAGCCTATTAATTAGACAGTCATATTGAACCAAAACTAATCTTATTAACAAGAGGCGTAAGCTAGTAAGAAGTGGTCAGTGGTGAATAAAACCCAAGGTCAAATGAGACTGCTAAATAAGTAAGAAGCTATGAAAATAAAGCCTTATAAATGTCTAATTCTTTATATCTAATGGATCACAGGTTATACAGGCCTCTTGTGGCTCTTGGGATACTACTCATAATTCCAGCATGCAATTGCTTGGCTGTGCGCCTTGGTTTCATAGACAATTTCTGGCTGTTCAAGAACTGACCTATCTTGGCTCCTTTGTACTTCTGGCAAAGTACAGTTAATGTGGGGAGGAAGCCAGGAATAACCCTGAATGCCACACCTCACTAGATTTAACATAGCTGGGTATAAATGCAGCTGAGCCAGAGAGGGCTTGACTTGGTAGAAAGAGGAGTCTGAAATGCCAACTCAATCTCAGCTAGTATACAAGGAGAAGCAAGCAGAATGAACAACAAATGCAGGAGGTTTAGGAAAAATGTCGGCATAACCTCAGCTGATCCAACTGTGCCCCATACCTGACATTACATGATGCCAGGTATGGGGCAGGAGCATAGTTTAAGGGAAAACAAATTTGTGGGCTACAGTTTTGGCTTTGATGGCAGAAGTTTCCCACCCTGGCATTGAGATATGGATAAATTTATGTGGCAAATATCACCCAGATATGTTTAGCTGTGCACCCCTAGGCAGCCCCATCCTGCATAACTGATCACATGACATAGTGCACACACACTATTTGAATGGGAATGCCCATCACCTCTGTGGGGGCCTGGGCAGGCCGGGTCATCCTCTTATATACCTGCTGGGATTGACAAGGCATCTGACCCTCACCTGAATCTCATAGCTCTCCTGTAGCTGCCTCTGATTAGTTATCATTTAACTCTTGGGGGAAATAATTAGCATCACACATCATGTGCATGGAAGTTGCTGAACAAATAAACCATTAGAAGGATTACTGTTAATAGCACCAGTTTTCCTATAACTTGATATTGCTGGATAGTTTTGATGAACTGCAAAAGCATTTTTAGTTTGCTTTCTGTTGCCACCCTGGAACTTTTCTTTATTGGTGCCACTTTGTTTTGTACGATTCCTTGCAAATGAAGGAAAACAACTTTTCTGCTTGTATATGTTGATAATATAATTTTGGTTACTGAGGACAAACAAGATTGTACAATAATGAGATTGGGTGTAGGCCTGGCTAGGACATAGGCATCCTGACTGTGACAAATGTGCCTGTGTACTTGCTTGCTTGATTAACAGCTGTTGGGAACTTCAACGTCCCTGCTCTCCCTTCTTATCGTCTTTGTACTGGACCTGGAGACTCCAATAGAGAGCATTCCATGTCAAGAAAGAGGGCAAGTGGGCACCCTATCAAATGACAGGGCAGGAGCTACATGGAGCAGGGCCTTTTCACTGGTGGTGTGCATTGTATGCTTCACTCTTCCCAGACCTGCTCTTTTTTGGCCTGTATTTTGGAGCTTTATAATTTAGGAAGACTTTGGAAGAACTGGTTGACAAGTCTTATCAGTTGCTGACGTATGAGCGGATTTTATTTGCTGCTATTCTGGGCTTCTGGTGCACCAGGGTTTACACCAGCTTAATAGAGTTGGCCAGGATGCCAGAAGGGATACAATTTATAAGTTTTCTCCATTATCTGCACAGCAGGGGGTACTTAGTCAACAGTGCAAAGGCTGAGCTGAAGCATTCCCTGCTGGTTACCTGCTTTCAGCAATAGGGGTCACTGTTTGGTAGTACCCAATTGGTTAGCTGTCAGATTCTAGAGCTCCTTATTGGTGGCTCTTAGGTAATTCATAGAATGCAGTCTATTCATAAAACCCAGGGTTCATTCATAAAGCAGTAACATAAATCTCCATTGCTACATATTGGGTGAATATTTCAGCGGTTCAACGTACAGGTTTATGGCCATGCTGTAGCATAGTGCTTTTGCGACTGTGAATAAAAGGTGGTGGGGCTCATTGTCTCGGGGTTTGGGGGGAAGAGGTGACAAAACTGATTTCCAATAAGTACCCCCCCCCTATTTCCATAACAAGTCATTGAGTCTGTACTCTGAATGGTGACACCAGGAACCTAGAAGGTGCAGGGCTTGTCAGTCCAACCCCTGCACAGTCTCATCAGGGCTGACCTTAAGGCAATTGGAGCAATTGGGCCAAATTGGGCCCCGCGGGCTGCTCCTAAGGGGCCCCCCACACCAGGGCAATCTAGATGGATTTTATTTATATCTATAATATTTTGCAGACTTTGGCTGTGAACTGGGACCCTACAAATAATAATAATAATATTCAAGTTGCGCCCCACTGCTTCAAATTGGGCCCCACTGGCTAGCTCTGAGTCTCATAGTTGCTGGGCCTGAGCTGCCCTGCCCTTGCATGAAATCTTGGGTTTACAATTTTGGGAGAGGGGAGACTGCGGCACTGGGGAGCGGGCAAGCTGGCAAAGCCTCCTAGACTTAGAGGCCCTAGGCTTCAGCCTACTTAGCCTATACATAAATCCGGCACTGCCTGTACTGAGCACTGAGCTTAGGGGGTGTTGCAGGGCGTTGCAACTATGATGTAGTGAATTGAGCAAACCAGAAGGTGAGAGGCAGGGGGGCACCAAATTTTGGCCTCGCACAGGGGGCCACAGAAATTTGAAAGACCAAAGTCTGCACTTACATATCCTTAGTGTAGTCTTTGCTCTAGGTTTTACAGCTTGTGTCTGGTAATTGGGGAGGATCATGGTGACCCCACTGACATGGTCAGACTACTTCCTAGTGATGTTTGAGCTTGTGGTACACATTTCATCTGCAGGGTTGGGGGACACTTTTGGATGGCCTTTGCCCAAAGTTTTATGCAATCTGCTGAATTCCTAAATGCTCTGTGGGATTTCCTAGTGGATAGAGTTGGTGATCCTATCACGGTTCTGGTCTCTCTGTGGTATGGTAAGATGTGAAAGGTTGTAGACACGATAGCTCCCGAATGCTTCTTGGCTTCATGGAGCTTGTTGAGCTCCCTGGCACTCCAGGGACTTGTGAGCAGTGAAACAGGCCAGACAACACCTAGAGTGCAGCTGGATAAAATTGTTTTCTGAGGTTGACCAAAAACTGGTTAGAGTGCATCATCATGCCTACCACCAGGCAGTGATGGTAGCAAAGAAGGCATACTTTGCAGCCTCCGTTGTATCATCAGGAGTCCAGGAGTACTCTTCAGGGTGGCGCAGAGGTTGTTGTACCTGAAGGATAACCCAGTGGGTCCCTTGAAAGCCTGGTATGACATATGTTCAAGTTTCTCACCACAGACTGATTGGATTGTCTCCAGAGGGCAAAGGTGAAGAACAAAGACAAATGAAACAAAGTTATCTCAAGCCACCCGTATTTGGACTTGAATGACAGATGACCCATGTGAGAACTAGGGATAAAGATGCTTAACGTTAGGAAATGCAAATGGCTATTTATTAAGTTATAAGCAAACAGTGCCAGACAGAAGGAGTGCCAGTCAACCCAAGATCCTCAGTAATGGTGAGGATTTGGTTTCCCTCATCTGCACAACGTTTTTGTTGAAAAAGAAAATCCTCTATCCCATGGTTTATATATTGAATGGGGCAAACATTTGAATAAACAAACATCAGATCTAGTTTCCTTATTTCTTATATGAAGCAAGAGGGAAATCTCCTTCCCAAGAACCTGATGCTGTCATTCTGCATACCGCCAAATCACCTATACCAGTCAATAACATTTTATTCAGGTATACTATAATTTAATAGACCCAATACTACCTATTACTACATTAAATGAGGCACTGATTGAGGAATTGCTTGATTGTATAAGGAGGGTTTGAAACGGTAAACAAAAAAGTTGGAGATCAAACAAATGGAGAAATGAGGTTCATCCATGTTAATCTGTTTATCGTGGACACTGTACACATAAGGAGAGAAATCAATTTACTGAAGGGCCTAAATAAATAACTGATAGAAGAATAAATCTAGAATTTAAAATGGAAAAGGAAATTGTACATAAATGGTGGCACACACAAATGGAATTTTTTAAAAGCCAACAGTAGCAGAGCTAGAGGGCAGAGCAGATCTTAATTTTCATATTGAAGCAAAATATAAAAGCAGCATAAATTAAGGATAAAAGTTGGCAAAAAAGAGAAGGCTTTATTTACTGCTGCTGTAAACAGCTCATTTCCCCCCCTCATTTTGAGTTGAAATAAACTAAAATGATGGGGCGGGATTTATTGGGAAAGAGCACAGAGTGCAGCCTAATCTTCTATTCCAAAGATTTATTGGCATTACCATAAAAAAGCTTAATGTTTTCCCCTTTTTATTTCACTTCTGTGAAAGGCTTGACAAAGAACCCTGAAGTGCATTAATATATGAAAATATGCATTGTTCAGATTTTGTATATTTATTGTCTTTGACAGTCTTTGTAATGCGCTATTGACTACAACAAACCATACCATTTATGTGTTTTTTATATTCTGTGTTGCTTATTAAATTCCCTACAAACTATCATTTAAGATTCAGTCCTGCTCACAGGAAACTTTGGCATTTTGAGAAAAAAAATGAGTTTGATTCAGATGAATAAGATATGTTCATAAGCATACCTCTCAAGTTTGCAGAGGGTATAGTCTAATGCATAGTATATCATAGTGAATTGTGTCCCGAATCTAGATGGTTGTTGTTGAATGGGCATGGACCTGGGGTACCAAGCAGAATAAGTCTAGGTACCCCCCCTTCCTTGTCAAACCCCGCATTTCAATCCCCCCCAACTTCTGCACCTCTTTCCCCTGATCTGCTGTGGCTTTGGCTTTTTAAAAATAATAATATTGAAAGGCCCATCCAATCAGAGATCACACAGTGACCATGATGACATGAAAGCATCACATAGTTCTATTACAGAGTCATTGTATTACAGTGCCATTGCAAAGCCCTTCCATTTCCCTCACTCTGAATAGGGAAGAGGAGTATGTGATTTCATATTATGCCCATCACAGAGAAAGGCTCCCTGCCTTGCTCCATTGCACTTTCATTTCCTGCAAGCGCTGTACAATAAGATTCAGCCCAGTTCCACTCTAGTTGAGTGTAGTCAGGCATAAACATGAGCAAGAGTGCATATTCAGTTGTGCATCCAGAAACGCATCCCGCTGAAAATGGATGCAGTGTGGATGGACATCCATAATTAGGATATGTATCTGGATGCAGATGTCAGCTATCTACATGCTACCATTTCTTTGGCAACACCTTTCCTCTTCTCTTAGTGCCACCTGCCACATTGAAAACATTTTCACATCCTTTTGAAGAGGGGTGAAAAAACTCACCCCCAAATAAGGGTGTTTGGTGATGAAGGGTGAAGAAAACGTTTGTGAAGTGCACTTTGCATTTGGGCTCAAGAGTTTCACCAATGATAGAAAACAATACATTTCGCCAACACTTCTTCCCAAAAATTCGTAGGCTAAAGAGACAGAAATGCATAAACAAAGCTATTGGAAAATGACAGAGTAACTTTGAGAAATGAACACACGTGAAGATGTCTTGATTCTGAGGGGCGCTTTAACAGGTGTCTGCACCTTTTAAGGACCTGTGTGGGAACTCACACATATCTCTAGACCAATTTGAAAAATGGAAACACATCTAAGTTGTCTTGACTTTGACGGGCGTTTTAACAGCTGCAGGCACATCTTTAGTAGCTATTTGGGAACTCACAAAATATCTCCAGACTAATTTGCATAGATTCTACCAGTTGCTTTAAAACTCCCCACTCTCTCTTATGTACTTTTATACCTTCCTACCTAGTTAAATAGCATGTTTGCATGTCAGTGGAATCGCTTTTCAAAGATATGCCTACACTGCCAGTTCTCTGAGGAGCATGCCTCAACAGAGCTTATCTCAAATGTAGCTGGTCAGATTATATCTTATATTTTATTAATCTAGGTTTTTATCAAGTAGATTCACTGACTTCAAAAGCTTTATCTTTGATTTCGTATTAATGTCACCAAGAATAGTATATAGCCGAGAACATAAAACTTAAATCCTATAGCTTGTTGAAGGCTTTGTATCTCTTCTCCTGCTCATAAAATGAAATGTCATATATATTTTACAGACAGCATTGGCTAATGGTGGTTGGGGATGCTGTTAATGCAAGATACAAGACTATCAAATAGTACAGGAAACTTAAACCTTTAAAATTATTGCAACAGATCACACTGACTAATGGAAGTGAATGTTTTAGGATGGAGCACTAATGTCTAAATGGAATTTCCATTTCTTGATGTGTTATAGAAGGAGTGCTTGTAGGGGATTAAAATCCAGTAAGCATAATGGACGATGATTGTACAAATAAATGGAAAGCTTCTATCCAGAGTTTCTTGCCATGAAGGATGACATTTCTTTTTAAATTATATATTACATTTATGCAGTGATGCAATAATCTTCTGATGTCCTGAAATATTCGTTGTCCTGATTATTTCATGATAACCTAAATTAGATGTGATGCCTCAAGGAAGGCTGATCAGCAACTGTTGATTTTTGGGGTGGAGTTCCCACCGCCCACGGACACTAGATAACAATGATGCAGAGTGACAAAGTATGACTTATTAATTAAGTAAATCACTTGAGAAAAGCTAAGAGTTAAAACAGACTGGTAATTACACACTGAACCCTTAAAGCATCAGGAACAGTTCACCTGGTGAGGCAAAACTGAAGCCGTGGGAGAGGTGGCATGGAGGCCAGGGTTGTGTGGATGCAAAATTAGGCACACTGGATTGACTCTGTTAGTGTGCCTGTGCCACCCCCTCCTTGCCATTTCCTCGCCCCTCTCTCCCACTGCTGTTGGGAAGCTGTTGCTGTGACTCTGCCCCACTGGGTGAACCACTTCTATGGAGCAACATTATTCAGACTTAGAATTAGGGTAGGAAGATAACTTTGACTCTAGCAAATAAGAACAACTCACACTCTCCCTTTCCCCCTACCTCTCCTTCACACACCATGTATACAAGAGGATTTATTATGATTTCCCCCGAAATATTATTTTTCTGTTAGCTTAATCAGATAGACAGGCATAGATATTTCATGATCTCAATCATATTGTAGAGCTGCCATTGATTTAAATGAGGCAGAATTCAATGGAGACTTTGAGGACAAGAAATGTGGAATCTGGACCATTGATCCAAAGCCTTTTAATCAGAGGTACCGATGGAAAGATTGTAGAATAGATTGGTTATCATGTAGCTTCAGTTTATTTGTGCTATTGATGGCTTTTTTTTAAACTAGGGGAGTATTATTTATCTTGTACCTCCCTGTCCCTTCTTTCTTCCAACCAGCTAATTGCCACCTCAATGCATTTTTGTGCATATTACTTTGATGGAGAACAGCATTGCAAAATTCAGAGTAGTGCAAATTTTGAAAGATGACTATGTTTTGCTTCCCACATCTTTCAGTTGCCTTGTAAAGGGCAAATTTGGAAGGTAAGTCCACCTGTAATTGCAAACTGAAGCAAATTCCACCCCCATCTCTATAAGGAATTCTAGCTCCCCCTGACACCTGCCACAGGCACATGGAAGGGTTTATATGGACTGGAGTTATGTTGATTTAAGCTGTGGCTTCATCACTCAGCAAAACTGCTTCAGACTGCAGATACACTTCTATATGTACAGTAGAATAGGTAGAATCCAGTCTTGTGCAAGTGAGCTTCCATTTGTTCAGTGAAAATTCACATTCCTCTCCTGCCCCTTGCACCTTCTGAATCAGAGGAAGCAGATTCTGTGGGTATGCAGGGGGCTGAAGTGGGGAGGAGAGGAAGTCCCATTGTGCAAGCAGAAGTCCATTCTGCTCATGCATAGACAGCATTGGGTTCAGTCCTACAGTATACTGTAGTATTATTATCTCCAATTAAGCTATGTATGGGGGGGGGGAACAATTAGAAAAGGGGAGACCTTGTCTGGAGGCTCAAGAGAACAAGAGAAAGGAGGAGGAGGAGAGAGAAAATATGTGTTTTATTTAAGTGCTTTTGAAATAATGTAATCAATGGGGAAGCCGGAATCCCAGGAGGGACAGAATTCCAAAAGCAATTGAATGAGGAAATGATGCGAAAATGAGGAAATGCTTTACAAAATAACAAAGAAGGAATAGAACAAAGCAGGCATGTGTGGGTGTGCGAGAACCAAAGAAGAATAAATTAAAGATAAACAAGAGCAACAGCATGTAAACACTTACAGACCAAAATAAGAATTTTGAAACCAATATTCTAAGGAAAAGGAAGCTGGGAAGTGTGGCAGGAGGGGAGGGAGAAGAAGAAGAGAAATGAGCAGATGGAAGTGAAAGGCGAAACAAACAAGATGAGCAGCAGATAGAAGAAAAAGGTTATAGATGGGAAATAAGAAGACTGAAAAGATGATCCATGTGCAGAATTAAAGTGGGTTCATATTTGAAAACGAGGAAAGAAAGCAGAGTTTAGAGAGCTTAAAGAAACTGTAATGGGCAAGAATTAGCAACTGCCTGGATAAAGAACAAAAATGTAAACGTTGTGAGTGTAGATGTACTCCTAAGTGGTTATTGATATTTTCTGGATTGCATAAAGAATGAGAACAGTGACAAAAAAAATAGGGGGTAGCTACTCACACCCAGTTTTACTGGATAAAACTTTTAATGGAAGATGAGACTGAGTTAGACTATTTGGTGAATCAGAAGTTGGGAGGAGTGTACCACACTCCTTTCTTGTGCCGCATCCCAATGATGACTGTATTTCAAGAACAGCAGTTCTCATTGCTGATAGGGAGGGGAGTTCATTGAACTGGGCAACTCCAATTACTGAAAAATGTATGTGTGTCCTCTGCTTGAATGTTCAGTGGGTGAGCTCATTATTAGAGGGAAATATCCGACAGCATGAAATATTACCATTGGATCTGCGAGGCCATGGATCAGGAAGATTGCCTGAATTAACTGGACTTGGTGATGAATGGCAATGGCAACCGCTTTCAAAAGAGGCACTGGAGACTGGCAGCAATTTGATTAGTGCTGATGTATCTGATGTAAAAGATCTAGAGCATCACAGCCATTTCTACAAAATGACAAAGCTTATGAGTCTCAGCGCTGGGTGGAGAGAGAAAGTAGGTAGCAGACCGATGGAGAAAGTGTTGAAGTCTACTTGCCACTGAGTAGTTTGGCTGCCATAAGCCAAGGTCAGCAGTGTGTAACAGACTGTGATAATTCTCTGAGAGGAAATCCAAATTTGCTTTGAATTAGCTTTATGTTTGCTGCAAGTGGTTGCAATTAGAAAAACCTTTCCGAAGGTTACATTGCACTGGGAGTGCTATTCTGTGAGGCAAATCAGCTGCTGGCTGCCCAGTTCAGTCTTCAGACCTGACCATAGGTAAATGTAAAGAGACCCCTGACCAATAGGTCCAGTCGTGACCGACTCTGGGGTTGCGGCGCTCATCTCGCTTTATTGGCCGAGGGAGCCGGCGTACAGCTTCCGGGTCATGTGGGCAGGATGACTAAGCCGCTTCTGGCGAACCAGAGCAGCACACGGACACGCTGTTTACCTTCCCGCCAGAGCGGTACCTATTTATCTACTTGCAGTTGGATGTGCTTTCGAACTGCTAGGTTGGCAGGAGCAGGGACAGAGCAACGGGAGCTCACCCCGTGGTGGGGATTCGAACCGCCGACCTTCTGATCGGCAAGTCCTAGGCTCTGCGGTTTAACCCACAGCGCCACCCGTGTCCCGACCATAGGTAACATGAATCTAGAAGCTCACCTGGGCCAGGTGAAAAGTAGATGGTAGGGAAAAACTGGAAGCAGTAGTGGGGCAGTGCAGGCCCTATGTGCCTACATGTTGTTGCTGCTTACAGAGAGGAAGAGGAGGGAGGCATGGGCAGCTCACTGAAGTACAGAAGGAGCAGAGGAGTTGTTCTGCCACCATGCCTGCACTGTGCCTAACTCTGCGTGCCTTGCATCTTCCCTTTTACCTCCCAGGAAGTGGCAGCAGCACTTGGCATTGGGAAACCAGGTGTGCAACACCTATATACCCTGCTCATCACCACTGGTTGGAACTGGTGAGTGATGGGTTAAGTATGCCCTTGTGTCCAAACCTCCTTTAAACTGTACCTTCCTGTCCCTGATTTCCACAGAGGAAAATGCCTGCTGATGGCCACTATTCCCTGCCCCGCCACCCGAATGCTCATTGGAATGGACGTTCTGGGGAAATAAAGATGACTGCTAGCCATATGGAATTGTGAGACACTCCAGCAAGATTCCTCTGCCCGCCACATATCGCATCCCAAGCTGAAGATGAGAAAGATTCCATGACTTGCAGCACTGAATGGCACTCCCCAAATTTGGTTTGAATGTTCAAATTATTTAAAGTTTGGCACAGCTCTAGTGAGAACAGTTGAACATACTGAAATTCAGTATTCGACACAACAGCTAAAAACAAAGTATTCCTGCTCATTTTCACACCTGGTCTTCATATGGGCTTGTAATTCTGAAGGTTCACGCGCTCTGCACGTGAAGGTTCTCCGCCTTCTGCTCTGGGTTCATCTCTTTGAGAGACAGGTGAAGCATTTTATTTGTCCAGGGGTTTTAGATCTTTGTTTTAAAAAAATTAACATCTTCTCATTCCCACATGTGTTATAGGAGAGGTATTCCTTCATGTGAAGAAGAACAGCAGGAATTCTGCTTTTTAGATGGTGCTTCTCATCTGAAGTTTTTAGCAGTACCGGTAGCAGATAGTAATACATTCTTTCAAAATCTGCTGCTTGATTAATTGGCTACCTTTTCAGTTGATTAAAGGTTTGATTAATTTCACTGCTTGCCCAAACCAATCTGTTAAACATTGAGCCCTATAGAACAAGTATTGGATGCTTCATTGAAAACTCATCTATAAAGAATCAAAACTCTTAATGAACTTCCCCTCCCCTTTTTTCTGGAATAATTCAGGCCCCTTAGTAGCACAGGCTGAACATTGATGTGCATAGGGGGAGTAAAAATTGAATCCTAAATCACAACAACAACAACAACAACAATAATAATAATACAATTTTATTTCTTTAAGGAGCTCAAAGTTTACATTACATCAAACAATGAATAGATAAGGATTAAAAAGTTCAAAAAGATACACTAACCAAACTTCTTACTTCTTCTTACTTACTTCTTACTGGCTCCATGATGTTGGTCAGGCCAGGATGCTTACATTAAGATGGTGGTTGAAGGAAAACAATGCTAAGTTCACACCATGGTACAAGCTCTACTTACATTTTTGTGCATATGTACTTCCTTTACAGTCACACTCCATCATGGGTTTTGTGGTTTCAGCTGCTTAGAGCTCTTGTGCAGGTACATGTCACCCATGGTTGTAGTATTATTATGTTAAGTCTATGAGTTCACACTCTCATGGGATTTGACAAGATGATGATAGGCTGGTTGGTGCAGCTCTGCTAAAACATTGTGAAAATAAAGATATTGTAAGAATACACAGCCCTTGTTGCCATGGCACTGAAAAACATGAAAACCCTTCCTGAAAGAACGAACACCCTGCAGATATGGCAGAAAACTTTAGGAAGTCTAAGTCTGGAATACAGTTCTGCTTTTCACAGAACTACAAATTTCTAACTTAATCCAACTTTTATGGTGATTTGATGGCAACTCTATTCTTGTAATGACTGTGGCTACAGTATTTTGTTATTTAAACCACAGATTAAGATTCAGTGATGCAGAATTGGATTCAGAGGAAAAGAAAAGAACAAGTAATCACAAGAATACCAGGACAGGTTGAATTTTAACAACAACAACAACAACAACAACAACAACAACAACAATAACACCTGGCATATATGAAGTGCTTTCACATGTTTGGAGCATTTCACATACGTTACCCTATTACAGTCCTTACAACATCCCTGTAAGTAGGAAGATATTACCCACATACTGCTGATGAGAGACAGGGGTGAAAGAATGTGCCAATTTGAATGTAACATTCTTGGCTTATAAATTATATAATTTATATAATTGCCAAGTAGGGCTGCATGGTTCTCACTTGACCTCTGGCTTTGGAGCTGCAGTTCTGGTATCTTTAAACCAGAGTTCCTCGTTACGTAAGAAGAATGAGGGAGGACACGCAACAAACTCCTGAATGACCATCGCACAGAAGAGAGCAAACACATGTTTTCTGCTGCCCCAGAGAGTATGATTAAATCTAATGAACCCAAGTTGCAGGATGGTAGATTTTATCTGAGCATAGGAATAAACTTATTAATGGCAAGTAGTGCTGTGCCAAAAATTTTCTTCTGTGCCCCTGCCCCCAAACCATTATTCATCAATAATGAGAAAAGAATTTGGGAGGAATTTAACATAGTACTAAGGTAAAAAATCCCTTAAAGGTAAAGGTAAAGGTAAAGGACCCCTGACAGTTAAGTCTAGTCGCAAATGACTCTGGAGTTGCGGTGCTCATCGCGCTTTACGGGCTGAGGGAGCCGACGTTTGTCCGCAGACAGTTTTTCCGGGTCATGTGGCCAGCATGACTAAGCCACCTCTGACAGAACCAGAGCAGTGCATGGAAACGCCGTTTAGCTTCCCGCCGTAGCAGTACCTATTTATCTACTTGCACTTTGGCGTGCTTTTGAACTGCTAGGTTGGCAGGAGCAGGGACCGAGCAACAGGAGCTCACCCTGTCGCGGGGATTCGAACCACCGACCTGCCGATCGGCAAGCCCTAGACTCAGTGGTTTAGACCACAGAGCCACCCACATCCCTAAAAAAATCCCTTAGTGGTATACTAATTGCATTAGCAGGACGGCTTATGCAAGTGGAGGGCAGCAAGCCAGCATGGTTCGTGGGCTTGTTTCCAAAGCTACGTGAGAGGCATTCTGCTCATGCAGCTGGACTTCGGTTTCCTTTATCCTACCTGGGCACCCTCAAAATCTGCTCCAGAAGGTTGGGGCTGCTGGGGAGAGAAGAGGCAGGAGAAGTTCCATTGTGCAAGAGCAAGTGCGTTGCATGAGCAGAGCGGCAGCTCTAGGCTCCCTCCATCTCTACAATGCCATGACTCCAAATCTAGATCTAGTCAGCCCTGCGAGGAGGATAGTTAAACTGGGCTCTGAGGATGGAGTCCATGTGAAGAACAAACTGGGTTGCAGCTTTTCCTACAGTCATGGGTCCCAATAAGTCCCAAATGCCCACAGTTGTGGCTGTGTGGCACAAAATGTTTAATATGCAAATAGCAAATGCCCTGGAAAATTTGAGTGGGAGGAACTGCTGGTTAAATTTAAGCCAGGTTGTGAAGCTGAGCTTCTAAATGAGAAACGCCTTTCCCTTTGAATCTTAATCACATTAATTTGTAAGAGTAGTGCCACCACATACACAGCTGGTTGGTGTTTCCCATAATTATTTATTTTTGTCAGCTTCTAGAAAAATCCCATCGGCTCTGATTATGTACTTTTCTATCATTCTTTTCCTGCATCAGGATTTAACCTGACAACAGTTTCAATAGGCCTGCCTAGAGTGTCATGTACAGTTAGCATATTTGCTAATGCAGTTGGCAATCCAATTAATTTAGTGGGGGAGAATTTTTTTTATATTAAAAAATCCTTTCATCATGTGCAGCGGGAGATTTTTTAACAGATGTTTTACCTTTCAAGTGCTCTTGGTGCAGCCGCTTGCAATGTGTAGTGTACATGGCTTTAGCGATTTGAGGAGTGTGAGCTACATAAATTTCCAGATTAAACTTGTCAGAATTTGTTAACTCTGAAAGCTGCCGCTGGCTTATAAACAAAAGTTTACCTCTGGCCTGCACAACTGGCATCAACCAGGGTGCTGTGTGGAGATGTTTGTGGGACCTGCATTTAAGAAACAACAACAGTGTGGTGCAGTGGTTAGAATGATGGACTAGGTCCTGGGAGACCTGGGTTCAAGCATGGAACTCACCGGGTGACCTTGGGCAAGTCATGGCCTCTCAGCCTAACCTACCTCACGGGGTTGTTGTAGGGGAGGAAGAGAACTATGTATGGCACTTTGAGCTTCTTGGAGGACAAGTGGGATATAAATGTGATAAACAAAGAAACAATGCAGGGTGACTTTTCTGATATAAGCAGCCATCTGTCAGCTATTTGCCCAGAGGCAAACCAGTAACATTATCTTTCAGTCAGTAATTTGGATATCCAGCTAGCACCTTTAAAGCCCTAAACGGCCTCAGCCCAGTATACATGAAGGAGCGTCTCCATCCCCATTGTGCAGCCCGGACACTGAGGTCCAGCGCTGAGGGCCTTTTGGTGGTTCCCTCACTGTGAGAAGTGAGGTTACAGGGAACCAGGCAGAGGGCCTTCTTGGTAGTGGCACTCACCTCATGGAACACCCTCCCAGCAGATGTCAAGGAAATAAACAACTATCTGACTTTTAATAGACATCTGAAGGCAGCCCTGTTTAGGGAAGTTTTTAATGTTTGAAGTTTTATTCTGTTTTTAATGTACAGTTGAAAGCTACCCAGAGTGGCTGGGGAAACCCAGCCAGATGGGCAGGGTAGAAATAATAAATGATGATGGTGATGATGATGATGATGATGCCACTGAGAGCAGTCATGATGGGATTTGGAACAAAGTGTCATTTATGCTGACTACATCCAGTACTATCTCTCTATTCCATTGGTACAAAAAAAGAAAAAAGAAAAATAATGCTTTGTACATCCTTAATCAATCTGGAGGTAGAAATGGGCTGGATGTGGGCCACTAAATTGAAACTGAATCCAGAGAAGATGAAGATGCCATAGGTGGTCAGTTCCCATTTGGGGGATTTGGCAGAAAAGCCTGTTTTTGTCTATGCTGGTCTTCCCTTGTGAGCAGGTTTGCAGTTTGGGTGTGCTCCCTGAGCCATCATTATCACTTTGGACCCAGGTAGCCTTGGTAGCTAGGAGGTTCTATTCTCAGCTTTGGCTGATGCACCAGCTACAGCCTTTCCTGGCTAGGGATAGGCTGGGTATGGTCATCCACGCTATGGTAACCTCCATGTTGGACCACTGTAATGTGCCCTATATGGGGCTGCCCTTGAAGACAGTTCAGAAATTTCAAGAATGCCACTTGGCCATCTGTCAGGGAACTGCCATTGGAACTAGCGGAGGAGGCGAGGCTCCACAGCGATGCTGGAGAGGGGCCAAGCAGGGAGAGAGGCAGGTCTCCGGCTGGGGAAGAAAATCAGCGCAACACCAGGGATAGAGGGGGGCCGATGGGGGAAGCAGAGAGGAGGCTCCAGGACTCTTTGCAGGAGACCAGCGAGGAGAGCACAGGTCCTCCGCTGCCCACACCCACCCTGCGCAGAAGACTCCCGCGCAGGGAAAGTAGGCGGCGACTTGGCGTCAAAGAACTTCTTTGCTGGAAGAGGTTCAAGAAACGCCCACTGATGGATTCTGCCAGCGACTGAACAGCCATGGAGTGGATGGCTGTCCAGCAAGAAACGGTTTAACCAGGCAACCTAGCCCATAGCGGCGGTAACTTACGCACAAGCAACCCCTAAAGCCATTATACCATCCATCTACCTTGGGCCTTTGCATGAACGTGGTATATTTTTGTAAAGTGCTTTGAAGTTTTGTTTTTTACAATCAAGTGGTGTATTTTTAATGGAAAAAAAGAGATATTGCTGAGAGGGTGGAGGTGGGGAAGTGGTTGCACTTTGTGACAAGCTAGCATTGCTCTTTCTTTATTTATCCTTACAATCCTTACAAATGAAGGGCTGTGTTAATCCTTAAGTGAACATAAAGGTTCTTTGCTTCCTGTAGTGTGCTCTATAGTCCCAAAGTTGTGTTGACAAATCATTTACCAAACACTCTACTCAATGGGAAGCCTATCTTGAGAAAGCAGAATAGTTTGAGTGCCTTTGTCGCATTCAGTTTTCATACACACTTCTGGTTTGTTTCTGATAAGTGTTGTGACCTTTGAGGTTATTTTTTACTAATGTTGCGGTACCCAAGCAGAAGAATAAAGACTGTGGGGTGGGGATGCCTACCAGGAACAAGAATGATCTTACAGATAACAAGGTTGGAAACAAATAAGGCTAAAAATCTTTCCAAATCTCACTCTGAGTGCTGTTTCGAAGTGGATATTTGGGACATCTTGAAGTTTTGTATCTTGCAGTGCAGGAGGGCTTGATGAGCTAGTTAGTTCCATGTCCAGATTTTTTGAATAATAAAAAAAAACCTTACCAATTTACAAATGCTCAGGGTGTGTGTGGTGGTGGTATTTATGTACTTAGTGGAATTGTCTGTGTTTGTGGTTTGATTGAAAGCATGGGTGACCATACATATTAATTATATGACAACGTTTCATAATCACTCTGCTTTCTTCTAGTATGTTAATTATGGATAATTTACTTTTGTAACTCATGGAAGTTGAAGAACTGTGAAGTGCTCTGAAGATGTTCAAGCATTGTTTGAGTGCTGACCTATTACTGACACTTAAAGAAAGGTCACTGGTGCAGCACTGTGAAATGTTCTTGCTCTAAACATCATGTCCTTTTATCTTGTCTTTTGATGGGAACACGCTCTGGGCTCTGTGCCACAGCCTCTGAACACTGCAGTTGCAAACTTTGAGGTGAAGTGTGAATTTCAGGAACCAGTTATATGTGCATTTTTGTGGAAGCAGACTTTTTTGGGGGGGCAGGTGGGGGGGAATTTATATATAAGAATATAAGATGTGCCTGCTGGATCAGGCCAATGGCCCATCTGGTCCACCAACCAGATCCCTGTGGGAAGCAGGACAGGAGTGCAACAGCACTCTGCTCACCTAAGATTCCCAGGAACTGGTATTGAGAGACTTCCCAATGGCATCCGGTTCTGTGGGAACAGAATTCTGGATAGACCTTTGATTTGACCCAGCAGCACTTTTCCTATGTTCTTATGACAGCATTTAATTGCTTTTGGGAGGAGGGTGGAAGGGGGAGTTAAACAGTCCAACCTAAGTTGGAGATTAGTGCTGATAATTTAACAGTTCAGGAATACTTTATATAGTTCAGGAGTACTATATGTAGATCCCCTGGGGCTGTATGTAGGGTTTTCTGTCTTGCAACACGTTTTTGCATACCATTTTGCACAGGATTTAGTGGGGCCCCCATCAGGCAAGGTGGGCCACCTGCCGCACCACCTCTGCCAGCAGCGGAGAAGCAGCGTTGGCATTGGTGCATTGGTGCAGATTGCATCTCTGTGTAGAATAGAGTAGGTGGCCCTCCAGATATTTCTGGACTACAACTCCCACCAGACCCAGCCAGCATTGCCAGTGATCAGGGATGATGGGAGGTGTAGTCCGACAGCATCTGGAGGACTGCAAATTGTGCACCCCTGGTCTAGAGCTTGATCAGCAAAAAGTAGTTGATGGCTTCTCCCTGAAGCAGAGTCGCTGCTGGTGCCTGTGGCTGCTTTAGTCCCAGAACGAACAGCAACATGTGTGGATGGCTTTCATCAGGACAGTAGCATAAGAGACACAGCTCTACCTCCCATTACCATTCTGGTTGCCCTCCATGAGTAAGAGGGTGAACCTCTGAGGTACTCATGGAAGGTTGCCTGTGGATTATAGAACCCTCTAGAAAACCAGAAAATCATGTGTACATGAGGGTCCTTACTTCAGACAGTTGCCCTCTAACTCATGGAGGACAATGATGCTGATGCTGGAGGCTGAGCCATACATTCATTTCTGCCCCCTGCTCCATGTATGCAGGTTTATAGGATGCCCTGCAGAGGGCTGGATACATTAAGTGCACTGCCCACATTTCAGGTATTGTCTAGTTTGGCCTCCCCTTCATGAGAACAGTGGGCCTGGTGCACTCACAGTGAGGGGATTTGCCTTTGTTCTTCTGAACAGGAGTCCCCTCTGATCTGACATACTGCGAGCTTTACTTGAAACTTGTTGAAGTTTTAAATGTGGCTTGTAGCCAGTGGAGGTGGGGTGTGGGACAAAGATGTAGATTGCTATTTGGAGAAAAAAGAAAAAAAGTTCCGTATTTTCTCATGTAGATCCAGCTGCTCACTTCAATGGATTGCCTCTATTTGCTACAGAGCCGGGTGCTGCCCTCTCTCTCATTAAAGGATAGGCATAACGTATAAGAAAAGGAATGGAAAAGTCTGCATTTCACCTTGGTGCTCCCTGGGAAGTCTGATTCGCTATCCCTCTCCAGGGTCAAAGCCTTCACAACTAAGTAAGACTGATTTTTGCTACACAGACTCTACCTCCATTAACACAATCCATAGGTTACTTCTAATCTCTGGAATTGATTTATTTAATTCTTGTAGATGCCATTTATTACACATTATTCTCGGCATTCATTCCCAGCACAAACAGATGGTCAGCAAAACCAATTAACCTTTCTCACTCTGCCTTCAGACTCTTCACTTCTTTGGAGGCCACAGACAAATGAACAGAAACCATCAAGAGACTTCATGCCACAATGTGATGAATAGGAAAGACTTGGTTGGTGCTCTTTCAGCTTGCTCAGGTAGACCTCGTGTCCATAACTGTGGAACACCTGAAGAGGTATTATAATTTGACAGGCACCGGTAGGTAGAAAAGAACTGCAGGAAGACAAATGAGTCATGTTTATTTTCCCATTTCTTGATTCCGGGAGAGAGGACTGTATAACCACAGTTGATAGACTCTCTCTCTCTCTCTCTCTCTCTCTCTCTGGTAAAGGACCCCTGGACTGTTAAGTCCAATCAAAGACGACTATGGGGTGTGGTGCTCATCTTGCTTTAGGCTGAGGGAGCTGGCGTTTGTCTACAGACAGCTTTTGCACATAAACTGCTGATGGGTTGCCCAGGAATCTTCCATTGTTAAGGAGATTAGCTGTAACAATGCCCAAGGAAACAGCTAGGGACTCTTTCCAGAAGAGGCAAGTCTCTCTTCACTTACTTTCCCCCTTCCTTCTTTGGGGATGATGCCATCCATCAGTCCCTGTATAAAAGGCAGGGGCGTCTTACCCATAGAGGCTAGTGGCACAGGGAGCCAGGGCGCCAAGGTCTGGAGGGCACCAGGGAAGAGGCGGAGGCTGGATGTGGTGCCTCCCGGTATCAGCTTGCTTCCCTCGCCCGCCTCCACCATGCTGTGCCAAAGCAGCGCTGCACCCGGAGCCTCCGCTTGCCATGGCCACCATGGCACGAAGTGGCCAGCTGATCTAGGAGCTGCCACATTCAGCCTCCACCTCTTCCCCACCAGAGGAGCTGCCCTCCAGCCGCTGCCCGCCTCCTCCAGCCCCGCAAAGCTGGGCGTGTTGCTGGCAGCGCCGTCCTCCCTAAAAAAGGTTGGCAACTCTTGGAAACGGGATGGGGGTGAAGGGGTGGGGGCCCTAATAAAAGGTAACCATACTATAGGTTTGAGCATACCTGTCAACTTTTCCCTTTTCTTGTGAGGATTCCTATTTGGAGTAAGGGAATTTCCCTTAAAAATGGAAAAAGTTGACAGCTATGGGTTTGAGACAGGCAGGTTGATGGTAAGAGAAAGAAACTGGACCTCTGAAAGAGTTGGGGCTGTCTGTTGGGGCATTAATCTACATACTTGTAAATAAATGAAAAATTGACATGAGCCTCCCATGACCTATTTTCAAGGGAAACAGAACCCAGGTACACACTGGAACCTGAACCTATTAAGATGCATCCTTGATCACATATGCTAACATCTAAACTCATTGCTTACATCCAAACTCTTAAGAATGACCTGCCTATTCTGTGTGATTCTATCATTCGGATATTACTGATAAGGCATGGAATCAGTTCATAGGTAAATGACAATCACATTTGTCCAGTAACATTAAATCAGACCTGAAGGAAGTTCAGTATTGGAGTAGGTAAACAAATGAAGAAGATTTGGGAGAATGGGATGAGGGAATCCGAGATTTTAACACTAGGAATCTGAAACATAATCTTGAGAATCTCTTGGAGGGGAAAAATAGCTACAATGAAAGTCGATGCATTTCCTAACATTCATTTCTCGGGTTTGACAGTCCAAATAACCATCTTCTTTATGTGTCTGAAATACAACGCCCATATATATGCAATATTGAGAAAATATATTTGGAATGGGAAGCCACTGTGAATTGGTCTACAGGTAATGCAAAGGAAACTCGAGAAAGGTGAAGTCTATGTAGCACCAAACATTTTTTTAACCTTGAAGAAATATAAGGAAAGGTTATACTGTGTGCTTTTGAACAAATATGTCTGTCAGAACATTACATAGCTATCATTCTAATCGTATTCTTTGAGAGGTCACGGATGTCTCGATGCCCTATATTTATCTTCAGAAATGCACTGTACCTTTGTCAAAGGTACCATGAATGGTCTGTAATTTGATGTAGTCACCTACGCCCACAGCGAGTAATGGGGCTGGATCTTGTCATACATGCAGCAGAAATCAAAGGCTAAGGGGAAAAATAGGGGAGACATCAAAGAGCCATAATTTCCCTTTAGAAGACTCTGATCAGAGAGGGAACAGAATCATTAAGCTGCTTTTTTTTTTTTTTTTGGTGCGTGCACGGCAGAAAAGCACTTTAACTCAAAGAATGCAAATTCAGCAGAAAGATTGGTTGTAGCAACATATCATTTAAAACTGCAAACTACATTCTATTAACGCAAAATGCATATGCTTCCATTCTAAAGATATTTTATTTGGCTTCAGCTTGCATATGATTCTGCTTGTTATTCTTCTGATCAGCTGTGTCATTGTTGTGGAAATGTAGGGATGTGGACAGCTGAGTGACTATGGTACAGCAAACAACACTGTGCAGTGGAAGGGATGGGAGAAATTTGATTCAGTTCATATTTAAAAGTGAATCTCCCTAATTTGCATTTTCTGAAACAATATGCAACCTGAAACACAGCCATCCTTCAAAATCCACACTTCTCCAAATTTTGCAGTGCAGTTTTCCAGCCGAGAAATGTGTACTAAAATTCATATGATAAAGTAAAGGTTTTTGTCAAAGCTTAATTGTTATGGTGGGCAGTGTGTGTGTGTGTGTGTGTGTGTGTGTGTGTGTGTGTGAGAGAGAGAGAGAGAGAGAGAGAGAGAGAGAGAGAGAGAGAGAGAGAGATCTTCCTGGAGACTGCAGATGGGGAAGGAAGGTTAATAGTTGCCACCCCAGCTACATGCTTCAGAACAAACCCAAATTAAACAAGTGAAAAATACCAGTATGTATTGAGGTTTCTTTAAACTAATGTTTTATTGTTTTTACTGTAATTTTGTATGATGTCTGCTGCCTTGCTGTATTTTATGAAAGTACATCTTATTGTTAATATTATTATTGGCAGGATAAGGGAAAGTGAATGCAGTTATGGTGCACACATGTGTGTGTTTGCTAGGTGTGAATGTGTGTGGTTGAGGTATGCATGCATGTGTAGTTGCAGTGTGTGTGTGTGTGTGTGTGTGTGTGTGTGTGGTCCCAAGAAAGTTTTTTCTTTTCTTTTGTCAAAGCCCCTCACTTTGAAGTTTCTAAGCAAATTTAGCAGTACAGTGGTACCTCAGGTTACATACACTTCAGCTTACATACACTTCAGGTTACAGACTCCGCTAACCCAGAAATAGTACCTCGGGTTAAGAACTTTGCTTCAGGGTGAGAACAGAAATCGCACGGTGGCAGCGCAGTGGAAGTGGGAGGCCCCATTAGCTACAGTGGTGCTTCAGGTTAAGAACAGTTTCAGGTTAAGAACGGAGCTCCAGAACGAATTAAGTACGTAACCAGAGGTACCACTGTAATGGGATAAGTGGATGGGACCTCTTATGGACCAGGAATCAATCAATGAACATGAAAGAAAGAGTTGGCATATATGAGCAGTTCTCATGAGGTGGGTAATAAATGGCTGTGTGTGTGTCCCCCATCTGTATTGAGGTTGGGGTGCTTTTTAATTTGTTCAAAAGTGATCTGGCATTAGGGGTGAACAGTGAAGTGACAATGTTTGCTGACACCAAATTATTCAGGGTGTTTAAAAAAAAGTTTGCAAAGACCTCCAAATGGATCTTTCAAAACTGGGTGAAAGGGCATTAATGGGAGTCAGCTTCCCCTGCTGAACAGCTGCCTGAAGGGAGAGCAAGTGGAGTAACTCCACCTGCAGTTGGTCAGCCTTCAAGGACATGAGGAGAAGGCACTGATGGGAACCAGATGGTTTCAGCCTTCTTAAACAGGGCTTTTTGCAGCAGTAACAGGCTGGAAACAAAGCCTGTGGTTCCTGGTCCTACGTTGCTGCTCCCTGCTTCCCATCTGGACCCTTGGCTTCATGAACATTTGGATTCCTTGACCCCTGAATTGTCTGATTACATGGCTGGCTGGTTGCCTGACCCTTGGAATGGACTTGGCTTTGAATGTGGACTCTGCTTGCAGGAAAGCGTATCTCGGAGACTCCTGTCTCCTGTTGTCTCTGCACTTCGTTGTTTGGCAGCGCAACTTGGGATGGGGCTATAGCAATTGAAATGGCAAATGCGGTTCAATATAAGTGATGCATTATGGGACATTTCCCTCCCAAACTTCACTTACACAAAGTCTGATCTGCAGTGGCTGGCCAGGAAAGAGATTTTGAGGTCATGGTGGATAGCTCAAGGAAAACGTTGACTCAATGCTTGGCAGCTGTGAAAAAGACAAATTCCATGCTAAGGGCCATTAGGAAAGGAATGAAAAATAAAACTGCCAATATCTTGATGACTTTATAAAAACTGATGGTGTGATCATACTTGGAATACTGTGTACAGTTCTGGCAGCTACATCTCAAAAAATATACTGTGGAAAAGGTAAAGAAAGAGGCAAGCAAAATTATCAGGAGACTTGATAAACTCCCCCATGAAGCAGTTACAACACTTGGAACTTTTGGTTTTGGGGGGAAAGCCAGTCAGAGGGGACATGACAGGGGTTTATAAAATTATGCTCGATGTGGAGAAAAGTGACAGAATTTTCTGGCCCCCTCTTATCATACTAAAATCTGCGGTCATCCCAAGAAGCTAAATGGTGAGGTATTCAGGAGAGATAAGCACGTAGTTAAATTATGGAATTCCTACCACAGAATGAGATGACAACCACCAATTTAGATGGCTTTAAAAGGAGATCCATGGAGGATAAAGCTATCAATGACCGCTAGTAGTTATGTGCTGCCTTGAAGATCAGAGACACTATGCTGGGGACCAAGTGGGAGAGGTCTATTGCACTCATGTCCTCCTCCTGGGCTTAAGAACGTAAGAAGAACCTGCTGGGTGAAGCCAATGGCCCATCTAGTCCAGTATCTTGCTCTCACAGTGGCCAACCAGGTGCCTGTGGGAAGCCTGCAAGCGTGACGTGAGCACAGCAGCACCCTGCCACTTGCATTCCCCACCAACTGGTATTGTGAGACTTCCCATAGACATCTGATTCTCTGAGAACAGAACTCTGGACAGACCTTTGGTTTGATTCAGCAGCACTTTTCCTACGTTCTAATGACATGATTTAATTGCTCTTGGGGGGAGGGTGGAAGGGGGGAGTTAAGCAGTCCAACCCAAGCTGGAGATTAGTGCTGATTATTTGACATGCAGAGGACTGCAGGAATACTGTACACAGAGCCCCAGAGGCTGTATGTAAGTTTTTCTTTCTTGCAGCACCAGTGGGTCAGAACTAAGAAATGAATCCATAGGCAAAAATGTATCTCTGCATATATATCACCCTCACGTGAAAGTTTTTCTCAGGAATCTATATACATTTTGACCTGGGTCCCTCTGGAAAACTATGCTTCACTTATTCTAACATGACACCTTGAAAAAGTAACTTTTTAAAAAATAGATTCAGTCCTTTTTATATTGTGATTGATTTGCTTGCAGGTACATATGTATGTTTATTAAAATCCAGTGCAAGTTTTTTGTTGGTGCTTGGATTTAAGGCAAGCAAAACCTGCAGCATGACCAAGGTAGATGGAAACCTTCTTTATTTCTTTTTACATAAAAAATTTAATTGTGTGGCCTAATGGGGTTTAAAAGGATCTCGAAATGTGTTCTCATTTCCTGCTCCATAAAATTCTTAAAGAAAAAAAAATCACCCATTAGATTTCAGTACAGTGAAGGCCTCTGAATTAATTTCTTCTGCTTTTTCCTCACTGGTTTGCAGTGCATGTTTTAATTAACAGTATGGAATTTCTCCGAGTGCTTGCCACCTGCCACTTCTACTTTTTTTTGAGCACATGGGACACATCTCTTAAATCCTTGATTGAGTCTTAGATTGACATTGGAGGAGCTGTTGTTTAAATCTGGGTCTTTTCACTACACGAGAGACTGTAAACACCAGACTGTGGACTCATGGGACATCTACAGACTTTAGAATCTCAAAGCTGCCTTGCCAAACGTATGCACGTCCGTTAGTTAACAGCAGCTCCCATAAGCACCACCTCACAATAAAACTGTATAACTGCCAAGAAGATTTATGGCTTTCTGTTGCTAAGCTCCCAGTCAGATAATTTTTCAGTGTCCACTTTTTCCTGCAGAATTGCATAAAATGGAATTTTATAATTTAGAGTTCAGCAAGATACTCCTCTTTGGAAAACACTTCCTTTCCTTTTTTGGGAAGAGGGAAACTGAAGATTTAGAGCAGTTTCAGCCACTAGTGACTATCCCAATAGATACTATTGGTTGGATCCAGAATCAGTCATGCTTAGAGTAGACCTGTTGAAATTAATAGCTTTGCCATGACTTTATTTCATAGGCACAACTGAGGCTGAATCAAACTTGGTATTTCGTGACTATTTCTGTGAATCTATATTTGTGGTCCCCTTTTCTGCTCCTGTGGAGTTGGAATTACAACATGCCCAATCCTTGTTCATTGGGCTAGAACTAACTTTGCAATTTGGGCTACATTAAAAGTGGCAGCACTTTGAAACAGTAGGGCTCCTGTGTATAAGACGCTCCTGATGCTTTCTTTCTAGAACCTTTATTACATTTAAAAAAGAATTAGTTATACAATATGCTAAGTTGTGGGTGAACATGACAGACGACACAGCGATTCTTCAAACAGCTCTTGTTTATTCACAGGCCAGAACAGAACTGAACTGAAGGGTTCAGTCTGGTTATATACATTTTGGCCAGTTTTACAGCTCTTAGGTACCATGGGTAAAGCATTTTCATAAAATTCTCTTTCAGGTCAGTAAATTTCAGGTTCTCCCTCCATAACCTTTCCCATGCTTCCATTTGGATATTGTAACCGAAATCTTTGGCCCATTGGCCCATTACCAATTTTGCTTCTTCCTCCTTCACCTCCCAGTCTAGGAGGACCTGTACATTTTAGAGAGTGGGTTTTTTTTAGTTTGAATTAGATCTTTCTCAAGTCTTGATATTTCTGTGGAAAAGCCCTTCTGTTTGTCTTTTTGGAATGCCTAGTTTAGTTGGACATGTTGTAACCAGTCTGCTAAATGGGTTCAAATTTCTTCAAATTTTAAAAGTTTTAGCCTATTTTCCTTTTCTTCCAATAAATCTTTGTATGTTGCCCAATTACCCCCTCTCTTTTTCTTTACTGAGAATGCTTCTATCGGGGATAGCCACCATAGCGTTTTTGGCTCTAACAAGTCCTTATACTTAGCCCGCACCATGTATAGTGATTTTCTAACCACATGGTTCAAGAAGCGTTTGTGGACTTTAACCTTTTCATAACCTACGTAAGCGTGCCAACCGTGCCGATTATTGAATCCTTCCAGATCCAGCAAATCAGTGCTTTGTAGCGTCAACCATTTCCGGATCCAGGAGAGACAAGCCGCCTCATGATACAATTTCAAATCTGGAACTGATTGGAAACAAAGCAGTATGAATGCCCCAAAACATTTGAAGGCATGAGCGGTATTGAAAACGGGATTGCATATGGCCACCCCAACCTCATCATGAGAACAAATCATCATGAATGCACAATAAAAAGAGAATATGAAGGGGCCCTTGGGAAAGACCTCAGCCAAAGATTGTGCAGAACCACTGAAGAGTAGATAATACTGGATTATATGGGCCAATAGTCTGATTCAGATAAAGCAGCTTCATACATTTGTGTCCATCACTACTATGGAGAAAAATCCATACTTTAATTATGCATTGTGTGAAGCAGTGCTTTCTTTTGTCTATCCTTTATCTTGCAACATTCAGGTTCATCAGCCAGCACTGATGGAAGTTGTCCAAAACATCTAGACAACCTCAGGTTGGGGAAGGTTGGCATAGATTTAATAAACTGAATGAGAGGATACCTATCAGGCTTTTTTATTGTATGTAGGTAAATCTTGAAGTGAAGGGAAAGTTCATGTTCTATAAGAATACTGATAATGAGCAGAAAACTACACCAGCATGATGAGAAAATGGAGAGTCGTGTTTTGTTTCCCCCCTCCCCTGTGTGGAAATTCTTTGTTCCAAGTTTTTAGCTGAAATTTAGAATTCCGAAAGTTTTGTTACACGGGAAAAAGCCTGACTCCCCTGAATATTTGATGGATGAAAATAGGCCTTCCACATGGCTGAGTGGAATGGTGCTTTATATAGAATATTAGGCTCTCTAAATGAACCCAGTCTTTCTTTTCAAGGAACAGAGAAAAGTACCATTATGCAGCACAGTTATAAAGCAGCTGAGGTAAAGCAAAGTTAAAAAGAAGGGAGAAAAATCTCATAGTTAAATATTCTTGACTTACGGAATACACTTATAGTGCTGCTGCAACTGAGCAAATTTTAACCAGGTTGGATGAATCAAATCCATAAACACTGAACATGCCCCCCATTTAAAGCAACTGAAAAACCTAACCATTTTTTTCTTCTAAAAGGAAGAATATCCCTATAATATGTATGTAGCAAATGAATTCATGAGATCCCATTGCGTGGAATTTTCCCAGTGGTCTCAAACCACATGAGAGCCATTGGTTGGGAAGTAAATAAACTGAAACTTGTTTGTATGCCATCTTGTTGAAAATCAGTCTTGGTTAGGGAAATCTTGAAATTCTATGCCCTGGTTCAAGATTGTAGTCTTTCTGTCTGGAGGTATCTACAATGCCAGCAGCTGTTTATGATGGCAACATTCTCTTGGAAACAGATCTGATATGAATAAAATGTGTGTTGCACGTTCACATATACATCCCAAAATGGCAGTGGTCATTATTTCCAAGAGGTTGAGTTACATCCACAATTTGAAGATCAAAAAATGACATGGTGAGGTGACCTGATAATAATCTTATGCAAGGTAGTTCATAGACAAGCTGACTGGTGTTAATAGATTCATCAGAGATCGACATTACTTCAAAAAAGCTAGGTTAAAGGGTGCTGTCCTTAATTTTAACCCAGCCATCGTGCTCTGCTGCGCTCTTGAGGAGATAGACTGGCTTTAATATCCTCCTGCTCTCACTCCCCAATGTTAAATTAACATTTTAAGGTTGCGTTGAGATCTTGTTCTGTGGGCTAACATTCCTTAGGACAAGCAAGACATTATCAAGTTAAATCCTTCTTACCTTGAACTGTGCATGAATTATTCAAAGCATTCACATTAACATCTATCCTTATAACCTCACTTGTCATTCACAAAGGTTGCATTTTCCATCTCTGCCCAGGTGTATTGTCCCTAATATTATCCTTGTCACACATCAGTCCCTGTAATGGTGAACTAAGATGGTGAGTGTCAATGATTATGTAGCCAACGTTTGGCCCACTAAAAAAGAAAGAGAGCAGTGTCAGTGTGCTTGGGGAGAACCACAAAGTTTGCAGAAGGGCACAAAAAATCTGTAAAATAAATAAATGAATCTAAGGGAACAAAACAACTACAAGTCAATAATAGACCAGTTAGGTTTAAGTGTGCTCAGTAGCTATGAAGTGCTGAGTGTCAGTTGGGGTGGGAGGAGTAAAAAGGGGTGCATGGCAAATTCTGGAGGAAGGTGTAGCTGGCCAGAAGGAATTCTGAATTCCATCTGTTTGGATGGAAGAATACGCTGCAGCATTTTATCTTTTTGTAAACTGCTTTTTTTCAATCAAGTGGTATATAGATTTATATAAAAATCGGTAGGGTACAAGCCTCACTTGTACTCTACCGATTTTGCTTATACACATAGGAAGCAAATTAAAAATATCACAGGATGCTAGTGGCTTTCCTTTTGCCCAGGATAGAATTTGGTTCCTTGCAAAGGCTTTTGAGTTTCCAAATTACTGGTAGAGTAAATCTCTAGAATACATAAACCTCTTAAAACCTTGTGAGACTTTTATGACTGCAAATGTCTGTCTTCAGTCATTTATACCCTAGTAGCCTTACACATGTGGATGGTCTGTAAATTTCAGCTAGCTCAGTGTATACACACCAGTGTACACACTAGCAGATTATTGCACATGTGGGTTGCACATACCCATTTTGTGTGTGTGCCCTTTTGTGCGCTTTTATGCATGCACGTCAACCTTACAGGCATGATATTACTCCAGTTTATTTTCTTGCAGTTGAGAATGTTTGCGGCTGCGACCTTTAAGTAAGTGCTAGTGGTCTTTTTCCGGTTTATCAGGGGTAGTCCCCTTTGTGGAAGTGTGTCCCTGGGTAACTATTATCTATAGTTTCCCTCAATTTTGCTCAGAAGAAACTTTTTCTTTTTGTGGTTCCCATGATGCCCAACCACAGTTCCTTGCTCTTAATACTCTGGCGTCATCAAGAATGTGATGGCAGGCAGTTCTGGAAGAACTTGACACCTCATTGTGCCTGGAAGAAACGCTCTCTGCTGTGGTGTGTGTACCAGGCAAACGAAGAAATGACTGAAATCCATACAATTTATTGCTTTGTAGTTACTAAAGCTAAAATGAAATCTGGAGTCCAAGCAGAACAAGATAGTTATTATATAATGCTTTGTTTAACAATACATGCTAAATGTCACAAATTTACAAATGTAAAAGGCAACCTCAGCTTGGTTAAGGATCAGAATTTAAATAGTTGACTAAGTTATTAAAGATACCAAGTCTGAAACCTAAAATGGGACAAATTCTTATTTGTGGCATAAAATAACATTTCTCAAAATTCTTGCTATTGGGAGGACTTTAGCTCCATAATAAATACTTGAATGTCATGGTAATTAAAAAAATTGAGGTCAACTTTAAAGGTGATTGAAAAAATAAATCTGAAAAGTGGATAAGATTTATCAGTTAAAAGAAGTACATAATAATCTTAATAATCTACTCCTTCTTTTCCCAGGAAGCTGATATTCTGAGTACATGTGTAGACAAAGACAAATTAAAACAGTCACTTTTAGAATATGAAGTTTACTTCATAACAGAGGAAAGCATCAGCAGTGAGAGAGCAAAACAGAATATATATTTGTGGAAGTTCAGTTCATTCTCCACTTCCTTGATTCTGTCTTGCAAGGTGGACTTCCAGTCTTAGCTTGGAATGTGGGCATCTGCCTGCAGAAAAGCAGTTGAATTTATTAATATTACATATTAGTTTGCTCCATGTTATCTTGCGCATATGGGTGTATGAAATGTGCTTTGTACTTTTCCACCTCCAGCAGACCTGAAGCTACCAGAGAAAATGTTGCAGATCATACCGTGGCATGTAATTGATTTGGTTTAGTAGAATGAATTCATGTTACAATCACTTTGGGTTGTTTATGGTGTGGAATTCCGCCCCCCCCACCTTCTGTTGCAGAAATTGATTTTTCACATGACATGTTTGTAACATGCACCTGCTTTGTTCGTGGAAATTATTTGGGGTTGATTTTTTCCAACAGTTATTGACCCTTTCCTTTCTGCGCCTTGGTGAGCAGGCTCAACGCTGCCAAAGCAGTTGCAGACTCAAGTATTACACAGAAGCATTATCTAGGTGATATTAAAACAACCCCTTCTGGCTGGTTCAATACCTGTTCAGGTGACCCAGAGAACCAATGCAGGCGTGCTTGACTTTGGTCCTGTGTCCTGCTGTACAATCTGAGTAACCTGTCTCTTGGTGAGAAGATCTTGCTAGACCAAGCACCCTTCTCCACAATCTGCCTCTAAAACGTGGCCATATAATTGATCTTAGAGCAGCCTTTGTGGTTCGAGGACCCGACCTGAAATGAATACACAAGGACACGAGATATAAGGTTAATGGGCAAGAAAAGGCCACAACTTTATTGATTACAGCAGTGAAAAGGTATTGGCTTAGGCATTGGATGTCTAAAACAAGGGGGTTTATTCACCAGTAGGTGGAGCCTGTTGATGCTCATCCAACTATAGGCTCTCCCCTGATGTCACCGAGGGTCGTGCCATGGCCTCCCGCCAAGCAGGCATCGGACAGAATACACAACCGCCAGATTCCTTTAACGGAATACCCAAAATATTGAAGGCACAGGCGATGGCCACACCTAGCTCTTTGACTCCACAACACATTTTTCCAATGCCTAACCTACCCACCAATACCACGAAAGTTGTGACGATTGCTACGAGGTAGGCGAAAAAACCAAAAAGCCTAATGCCAAATGGAAAAATTCCCACCAGGCCCCCGGACAACCAGGGCGACCAACCTAAGGTCCATAGCAAGGCCAAGGAAAATTTAAGACCCTGAGCTCAAAGGGAGTGGAGGGTGGGTGACTCGCGACGGGACGAAGGAGAATGAGGCCGAGGAGGGGCTGGCGCCGCAGCATTTAGGATGTTGACAACGCCCCCTCGGAGGCACCTGGTTGGGTGCCTGCCGATGGGGGTGGGCGCCAGCCAGGTGAGTGGGGGAGGCGGAGCTCGGGCTCCCGCCCACAACCACTCCCCTCTCTTCCAGGGAGGAGAGTCTTTGCCAACCTGGTGCCCTTCAGGTGTTGTTGGACTACAACTCCCATCAGCCCCAGCCAGCGAGTATATTGCCTACATCTGGCCCTTGGAAGTTAATGGTTTTCCTTTCCCTCCATCTTGAGGTACTGATCATGCCTTTACTTAGGAAGTCAATTCCCAGCAAAGACAGGTGTGGGAAACCTTTACCCAGCCAGGTGTTGCTGAACTACAACTCCCAACAGCCCCAGCCAGCATTGCCAATCGCCAGGAATGATGAGAGTTGTGGTTCATTGACATCTGGAGAGCCAAAGGTCCCCATAACCTGTGTTAAGGAATGCTACTGAAAGCCAACACAAAGAAGCTGCTGGCCTCTGAATCAGGCAAGCCTTTTGACATTTCTGTATGCTCTGTTACTAATATTCCTTGGGTTGAATAACCTGAAATAAATACTACTAATTTTCTCCACATTTTAGCCCACTGAAAGCAACATCACAGTCAAATGATAGCATCTTTACCCTCGCAAAGGCATATTTGAAGGCCTTCACATATACATCACAGTAAGTCATGCAAAGGACAGGATCATCAACAGTGACATCTGGTGGTCAGAGTTAAAAGGACACTGCCAATATATACACCCTGGAACGGTTTTCTTTTTGTTCAGAAGTTTCAATCAGTCTTGCGTTCAATCTGAAAACCCAGACATAAAACACTTCTACTGATTTTGATGGACTCTGAGTGAGAAGACAGCATTTATTGATTTAGCATTTCTATACTGTTTCTCTGATGTGCAACATCAGTACCCACAGTGCTGAATAACAAACACAAACAATAAAAACAATCATTATGACCATTATAGTGTAATAATCCTTTGTAAAACAAAATAATTCAGAAATACAAAAAAAAACACCCCTAACAAGGCATAAAAAATATTTATCAAAACAAATCCAAGTTAGTAGCATGGAATATGTGTGCTAGAATTTGGGATGAAAACACAGTGTTGCCCCATTTGGGTAATGCATATTAATTGTGGCAGTATCATAGCACTTTAAACAGTCATAGGAATTCTGGGAACTGTAGTTTGCTAAGGGTACCAAGAGTTGTTGGAAGACCCCCGTTCTCCACAGAGAGTTACAATTTTCCAGTGGTTTAATAGTCAACCACTCTTATCTATCATCTATCTGTCATCTATCTATCTGCCATCTCTCTCTCTTTCTCTCCCCCATCTATTTATCTATCTATCTCTATCAGATGTCTGTTTATCTATCTGTCTTAATGAGAGACCTCTGATACCCCATTCCCCTCTTTAAGCATCTTCAGAAGCTTTCACCCCCCCAAAAAAAAAACATGTGTAGGGTTAACAGGCTCAGTGCCACTGCTCCAAACCTTTGTGATTTCAGTTCTTAAAGACGAGCCTTCATGCATAGCTAGAACCCTTCATGTGATTACGATTTCCATTGTGCTGGGCTTCCAATCACATCAAGTAGTCTATGCATGGTCAGCTGCACACGAATGCAGGAGAGTCTGGAAGAGCAGAGTCAGTGGGGCTGGAAAATGTTGGTGGCAGCATCCCCTCTTTGCAATGGGCCTGTATGCGTGGAATAACTACTGAACAGGACTTCAGTATAAACAGAAGCCAGAAGCCAGATTAGAACTACGCAGGCAGGAGATGGCTTTTCTGGATGGGTTGGCCAATAGCACAGAAAAGGTTTTCCCAGGACTCCAATATTGCTCAACCCTAAGCCTCTTCGCTTTCTCCCATGTCAGCAAATAGCTGCCATCCTTTCCCATGAGGAAAATTGAAGTGATGCACTTGGAGGCAATATTTGTTGCAGGGACACGAAACCTTGCTCTGGAAGTGAGTGGCCCAATCCTTACAGACAGGACCTCACAGTGGGCTGCATCCTCCTCCCAAACCCCGCCAGAGGTGCTTGGAAGATAAAGGCTTTTCCTCCACTCATCATCATGACAGGTATTTTGCTGGTTGGTAATAAAAGCCATGGGAAAGTATGCTGGTCCTGGCAGCTGGGAGTGATTTCATGCATCTCTCATATACCTGAATATTGCTTCTAGCATACAGCGTTTATTGCTGCCTCTACCCACCCACCCATTGCATCCCTGTATGGCAACATAGCCCTGTTTACTGTTGTCATGTTCACAGAGATGCGAAAAGGTGTAATAATCTCTGCCCAGCTGCCAGCCACGATGCTGTGCTGTTATTCTGTTGCTGAGGCACTGGGGGTCATTAACACGCTTTGGAAACACGTGTGAGTCAGCAGTTTTATTTTCCGAGCCTTTTAGAGCCTCTTTTATAGGAGAAATGATGACAGAAGCAGGGAAGGATATGAAGTCAATGGCATCTTGGAGTTTTAAATATGTTCTCATAGCATGTTGCACGCACACACGCACACACTCCCCCAAGGTACGAATGAGAAGTTGTATTCTAAAGCTTTTCCCTTCTTCCAAGCTAGTCAGACACAACAGAAACGAAAATTGAGAGACAAAATAAGGGTACTACAGTATTGAGCAACTGAGAGCGCACTCCTGAGGATGTTTCTTTAGAAATGGGCACCACTTCTGTGTAAGTTTGGTTTTGGAGAGCATTGTTAATGATGTCTGCAATTGAACCCCATCACAATGCTGCCATTATTTATTGTTAAAAAATGTACTTATTTGCTTCATAAAATCTCTACCCTGCTTGATTATAAACAACAGCAACCACGTCAAAACGATTTACAAACAGAAAAATATATATATACATCAGTAAAAACAACAGTTAAAACCAGTGGTTTAAAGCATTCAAATAATGATTAAAACCAGTAACAAGCTAAACCCTGTTTGAAACACATGTCAATATTCTACATGCCTAAACAAAAATGTTTTTTAACAGGCACTGAAAGGAGTGCAGAGAAAACTGACAGATGCCTCCATCCCTACCAGTTATGCCCTGCAGATGGTGGGGCCAGAAATAAAGATTTGGGGTCTCTTTGTTGGGGAGGCTGTGGATCCACTGGTTCCAAAGCCCCATCATTCCTCAGACACTGCCCCCTCCCCACACCCCACAACAGCTATGGGTTCAGAGCTACACCAGCCCTGGAGATAGCATAGTAAATTCCCTCACACTGGAGTCAATGTGAAGGGGAGGTTAACAAAAAGGGAGGAAGCCACCATCGCCGCCCCCGGGGTGTGTGTGTGTGTTTGGAGGGCTGCTGAGGCGATGGCCTTGGACACATTTTTTAAGGGGGTGTTGCGCATTTGGCTCTTTATGCCACCCTGCCAGCCCTGTGCTGCTCAGTAAGGCTGCGATCTGATCTAAATGATTTGCCGGGTGAATCATTCAGATCAGATTCCAGTGACACAGGGCTGGCAGGGCAGCATGAGTAGGATGCAACAGCCATGAGCAAAGTGAGGGTGAGGCTGGGATCGAAGGGCACATGACTGTTGTGCCCTTCTCGCATCGCTTTGCCACTCCCCGCTCTGCTTTCTGAGGCCGGGATTGACGGGCGCATGCATGATCATCCAGGGAGGGGGGATTCACCCTCCAAGGGCCTCATTGGCCAGCGGGTGGGCAGGGCAGGTGGTGCAATGCAGCCCCACTTGACTCCGGTGTGTGTGGTTGTCACTTCAGCAGTGAGAGCTGGCGCAGCAGGCTCCAATCAACCTCCACACACGTGCACACTATGCTGCTAGATCCCCCCACTAGCACTTTAGGATTATTCAATACAGCTGCAATTCCAAAAGCATTTACTAGGACATAAGCCCCACTGAACAGAGTGGGACCTTGCTTCCAAATAAGTATGCATAGGTTTGTAAAATGGAAAACCACTAGGCCTTCTAGTACTGCAGCAATAAAATTGCTAGCACATTTGCAAAGTTAAGCAGGATCTGGTATGATTTCAAACTGTATTGCAGTGGGCTGGCCTAGATTAGCTAGTTCCTTCCAACTTTATGATTCTGTGGTTCAGTGCCTTTATTTGAGATTCGGTTATTCATTTCTGAGGTACCACAGAACTCCCCAAAAGTCTGTAAATTTGCATTAGTGCTAGCTTCTGTCATAGCTTTGAGTTTTGGGGTCACTAGTGGAATGATGAGACACTAGAATCCCAAGGATTAGTAAATTTATTTTGGGGGGAAACCACTTTCATTTCAAGATCTGCAGAAGGGTTAGGGTTAAAAACACAGTAAAATGTAAACTAAGGAAAGGAAAAGATCTGAAGAAGGGTTACAGCCAAAAGCAGTAACACCTGATTATTTTTAGGAACCAAATAGGCTAGGATCATACACATGCCTTGAAGTGAAATATCTTCTGGAGTTCCCAGTAATAGAAAGCAAAGTATTTTTGGATCCTAGCATCTCTTACGCTTGCAGACCCCAGAAAAGTCCACCCCCCACCCACACTTGTTCCAGAATAATCTGACTTGATGCCCCCCGCCTTTACTTCTAAAAGTGTGTTCTTCTTTAGGACTCTTTTTCAACCTAGAGTCCTTCAGATATTGCTGGACTACAACTGTCCTCAGTTCCAGTCATCATAGCCAACAGTTAGGGATGATGGAAGTTGGAATCCAAAACACTTGGAGGACGCAAAGTTGGGGTAGGTTGTTCTACAGTCAGAGTTGTGGCAGAACTGCCGGCTTCTCTTCAGGGACATCTATCAAAGGGCAGTGCTTGTTTCCCACTTCCTACGCAAAACAGTATTGGGCCACTTGGCAGCACTGTGCTGTCAAGCGAGAAGGCTTGGGGGAAACATTTTGATGCTATCCAATGCATAAACCACAGAGTTGTAAAAGTACCTTTTGCACTGCAAGGCCTCGTTTTTATTAGCAATTCAATAGGAATAACTGAACAGTTTTAGTGGCTATCCGGGAGTGGTGTACTGACAACAATTATGGATAAGTGTTGAATGATGGAAAGTGGGCGAGCATCTGAAATTGAGACACTTTACTTGTCCCTTGTGCAAAATCACGTTTTATTAGTGATAAGATTGGTTTAAACTGGGGGTAGATTTAAGATCTTGTCTCCATACTTAATGTTACATAATTGGTCAAAATAAAACTTACAAGGATGGAAATCTTTTAGCACGGAGCAAAGGAGTCATGAAAGGAACAAGCAAAGGCTTTAATGCATTTCCAAAAGACGTATTTTGCCTCATCTTCCCAGATGCTCCTCTTAGGTTGAGCTGAAGTTCTCTCCTTTCAATATCCTGTTGGCAGCTTTACACCAGAGTGCCAAACACGGCTTCATTCTGCAAAATCCTTTTCTAATTTCTAGTGGGAACTAAGTTTTGAATTGCAGCTGATTCATACGGATCCCAGACTGTTCTTACCCCCACTCCCCGTTTTAAAAAAATCTAAGGCTCTGGGCATGATTCACAAGAGATTCAAATAAACACCTGCTTTTTGGATATCTTCAAGGGAGCATCCACTGTGGTTTTTAATAGCCAGACGTGGTCTGCGGAATAAGGTGAGACAAATGTCCTCTTTGCTTCTGCAATCCATGCTGGAACTATTTTGACCTGTGCTGGTTTAAATGGACAGACGAGTCTCAATGCATTTCTCAGTACAAACTGCCTGGTTTTCGGTCTTCAGTTCAGAATTGTGCATGCTGCAGATCTAGCTTTCTTCACAGCGATTTACTCAACCTTTCCTCCCCTCCTTCAGAATTTCCTAAATTGCATGTAGAGATGATCACATGGTACAATTTGTTAGCCTGCCTGCATAGTAAGTAACAGAGTGATCTGCATCATAATAGGATGATGTCATCCAAGATTTACTAAAGATATAGGAATATCCCCTCAAGACGTATACAAGATGGAAAAGTTAAACTTTGAATACTCAGGGTGGGTAGGTTGGTAAGTAAGTAAGTATGTAAGTAAGTAAGTAAGTAAGTAAAGCAGCTGATGAATGAATGTTTATTGCCTAAAACCATACGGTATGACAAACATGATATTTGAATAAAATAGCTGTGGAGTGAAGCACCATTCATATTTGAATTTGGGCCTCACAAGAGAAGATCACATTTCTGGACTGATATTACTTTCATATTTTAAATGTGCTTCATTGTGACAGAGCCATACTAAAGGGCAACTGGGTTGTGACAATGTCACACCCACACTAGATATTTAAAGCATATTTGGGCAACATTGGGGGGAACAATCAGGAAAATCAAGAATGCCAGGAAACTGCATAGAACTGTTTCATAGCACACAACAGGCTTGTGAACCAGCCTTTCCTAACATGGTGCCCCCAAGATATTGTTCTTTGTGCCACATGGCTTCCCCAAACAAACCCTGAAAATGGTAGTTTACCCTTCACAGAGCTACAACTTCCAGCAACCTTAATGAACTACAATTCCCAGAATTCTTGGGGGGGGGGGGAGGCATATGTTTCTGTGCTTTAAATGTATGGCTAAGTTTGACATTGTTTTATGCAAAAAGGTAGCTCAGGATGTGCTTCCGTGAAGGCACACATAGGATTGTGACATAAAACTCTTGGAAGATGCGGCATCTTTAAGCAATTTCAGAGCACATGCCGGCTGCTAAGACACTGGATAGAAAAAGCAAAGCATACTGTCTTTGACTAATTGTGCAGAAAAAGAGCACAGTGCTGCAATTTTATCTGCATAATGGGCTGATTGTGCAGTAGTGCTAGCACTAACTGACTGGAGAGGCTCTGGCAATTCCTTCTATCCCTATTTTTTATTATCAGCAAAACTTTAATTATGGCTTACAAAACCAACCACCTTCTGCATACATCTTCAATGCAATGTATTTTTTCTTTCTTTCTCTCCAGGCAATCCTGAACAGGACTGTGTATATTCAGTGGAATATATTGATTCTTTGAAGAAATTATAACAGTGCTTGCTCCCAAGTAAACATACAGAAGAAGGCTATTACAACACCTGGAACAAAACCCAGTCAATTATCTGTGTTTTATTGAACAACACCAAGCAAGATTGAAAACACAACAAAATTAACATAAGGTGAGTGCTGGTGCTTACGGGAACAAAAGGAGAAGGCACTGGATGGATGGCTTGAATGTGTTTTGATTCACCTTCCTACTGTGGATGGAAGAAAGTGTTCTCTCTTAGAAGGCTTCCGTCTTTGAAAACAATCTGGTAGTTTTTTTTAATGCCTAACAGCTTCATGAATTTAAAGTAATCTTCAAAGAATTCTGCAGTCTTTTGGTGTATCGCTTGGAGCAAAAGAAGTAAACAGCCACAAGGGTCTTTAAAATATTGGTGTAAATTTGGTGCTAGACCCCTCTAATCCCTGGATCCAGCAAGTGTTAGAATGAAACAAAGCTTATAATTCTTGGAATAGCCAGATAGCCTCCTGGTGAAGTGATAGCCTTCATGATGAACCACTAAAGGGGGGGGGGTTAAGAGGTTCATTGCAAGACAGCAAATGGGTGGGCCCCCCTGATAATACCAGAGTACGTAGAGAGTTTTTGGAGCAGTGATAGGACCTAGAAGTAAAGCAGCAAGCTAGAGAGGGAGAGTCAGAGCACCACCACTGTCCCCAAAATGAGTTTCTATGCATTGGAATAATCACATTTGTCTTTCCCCTTACATCTCTCCTCTTCCGTAAATTAAATGTTTTGTTGCTTATCTGAAGCATCCCAAGAACAATGTGTGCTACTTGGCATTAATGAGTGACCCACAAGAGCATTTCACAACGATAAGGCTACTACTACTTGATGGAATGTAGCCCACAAGCTTTCAGTGGTACTTGATGAAGTAGGCTCCTGTCTGCAGAAGCTTTAATGCATTAGGTTTTGAAGATGCTACTTTAGGATTCTTTTGTGTTCATTGGAGAGTGCTAGGGATGGTCAAAACCAAATCAAGCCCATAACATCTGACCAATAATAAGTGCAGACTGTGTGGCTCCTTATTTGTGTTTGCTGCACAGCAGTGTGTGGAAGTTTCCACCAGCAAAAACAAGGCAGGTGCCTTTGCAGTTGGCTTGCACCCATAGCTAGCCCTCAGAATCCACATGCATGAAAATTAGGGTTGAGTCAAAACATCAGTCCTGACTTCACAGCCCTATTCGCTGGCTATGAAAATGGACCATTCCTTTTCATCAGTTCTTGAGTGGACTCTATAAACATGGTCAGAATTTGCCCCTTGTCCTGGGAGGTGAGAAGTACACAAAGGAAAGGGAGAGCACCCCTATTTTGCCTTTCCAGTAACACCCATGATCTCTCCATTTGGGTGATGTTCTCTTCTTTCTGATGCTGCATTGCAAGCTTCTGGGAATAAATGAAGCATCACCTAGTCACTGAGGTAATTCAGGAACACTCTGATAGTATGACCTAGTGGGAAGGTAAGAAGCAGTGCCCTCTTGCACAGGAAGCTGGGGAATGCTTCCTCATTTCCCAAGCTGTGCTGGGAGCTGTGGGGGGAAATGCTTTCAGAGCGTTGCTTCTTATGTGGCTGCTAACAGCTGCAGAAATTAAGGCACATTTGGGGTGGGGGGCTTTGGAGAGACATAGTGAACTCCAAACATGCATTGAAGTATTGATTCATGAAGTATCCCTGTTGCTATACCATGAACTACTACACCAGTAGCAAGCAGTACCCTTGGCACTGAAGCAGCATGGTTTTCCTTGGTGCTATTCTAAAGTACCACCCAAATCACTTAAACATACCTCAAGAGATACATCCTGTTAGCTTCTGATAACACATCCTCCTAAAATACTCCCAAATGTAAATCTTTTGAATTAATCTTTATAACACACTTTTACAACGTATCTTTCCCAGTGGGAATGTATGCATGTAATTTGTAGTTCATTAGGTTTTCTAGCCGGTGTCTAGAGATTGAAAGAATCTATCAGGCTGCCATAAACTCTGTGCATGATAACAGAAGGAGTGCACCCATTATTTCTATCTAGATTTTGCATTACTTACAGCCAGTGCTATTTTTCTAGAAAACAAGGTGCCGGAACTCACCATCAGCACCTCCTTAGTTCTCTTATAATGGCAATGACGCCCCCCTGAGAGGTGCCAGAATTGAGCTCTTGTGAGTTCTGGCTGGAAAAAAAAGCCCTGCTTACATCACAATCCTATTCATGTCTACTCAGAAATAAATTCCATCAAATTCAGTTAGACTTGCTTTGAAGTAAGTATGCCTAGGATTGCAACCTTAGTCTTAGATACAGTAATTCCTAACAAATATTACATTAGTACTGTAAAGGTAAATTGACCATTAGGTCCAGTCGTGACCGACTCTGGGGTTGTGGCGCTCATCTCGCTTTATTGGCCAAGGGAGCCGGTGTACAGCTTCCGGGTCATGTGGCCAGCATGACTAAGCCGCTTCTGGTGAACCAGAGCAGCGCACGGAAATGCTGTTTACCTTCCCTCCGGAGCAGTACCTATTTATCTACTTGCAGTTGGATGTGCTTTCGAACTGCTACGTTGGCAGGAGCAGGGACAGAGCAACGGGAGCTCACCCCATTGCGGGGATTCGAACCGCTGACCTTCTGATCGGCAAGTCCTAGGCTCTGTGGTTTAACCCACAGAATACATGTTTCCCTGCCATCACACCATCAAATCACAGTAGGTGGAAGAGCTTGGCAAAAGTAAGGTATACTCCAACAGCAATGTGGAAATTTACCTGCTGCTCTCCAAAAGAAACACAGTTTGGAAGCAACATGCTCAGATAAAATATTTTTATTTAGTCTGCTTTCTTACAGGGGTGTATATCCAAATTGTCTTACAAATGGATAAATAAAAACGCAATATAAAATGAAAGGTATATTAAATCGATCAAAACTTAAACAAATATTTCCCCAAATATAAATACAGCCAGAAGATAATTAAATGGGCAATTGGCATGTTTAGGGGTCATTTGGAAAGGATGGAAAAGAATTAGAAATAAAGTTGGATGTTAGACCGGATGGGCCCTTGATCAGATGGGACTCTTCTTTTGCTCTGATGTTCTGAAAACACTTTTTGGTCTGGTCAGTCAGTTTCCAGCAGTCTCTTAGAGATTCACCCCCAAAAAAGGTGGTATCATAAACACTAAATCATTTATGGGCATGCATCTACAAAGTAGCTGGTTCTGAATGCTTGATTTGCTGAACGCAGACTGCACATGAGCAGATGTCATTTGACATCCCAAGGTAGAGGAAGAAATGTTGTTGGAGATTCATGGACTGAATTAGGTGACCAACAGTTTATTTTATTTATTAACCAAAAGAATTTCAGTGCTGCACTGATTCTTATATTCTTTTATCAGGTCTATCGGGCTATATGGCAAAATACAGAGCCTCCTTCTCCCACTTTCTTGAATAACGAACGTTTTCTCTGCTTTGAGGTGTGTGGTACCTATGTGAAGTTGCCCATCACATTAGCAATGTTTTCCCAGCTGGGACTTTCCCGCTTGGTAAACAGAATTAGATAGACACAGTCAGGAGGGGATGAGCAACTTTTGTACCCATCATAGTGTTGACCCTGATCTGAGGTCTTCAGATGCTGAACTAAGGGTAATAAACGATTGCAGGTTAAATGCTGTCAGTGTTTTTTGACCTCCAAGGCTGTAATGTTGACTTTTTTGAAATAAATTATAGCTTGTCAGTAGCAAGGTCTGACCTTGAGCGTGGCTACATATTATTCAGCACTTACCATATCCAAGGTAATCAGGTGAATCTACGCATCACTGGTTTATATTTTCATTAAACAACCTCGGTAATTAAAAACAAACAAAACAAGATATTAAAATCAAACTTTCATGTGTCAGAGGACTTAAAGGCCAGCAAGCTCATGCCCTGTGAAGCAGCTGGAGTGTGACGATCAAAATTCAGGGACATTCCTATTCAAGTGCATATGGCAAAACTTTGTGGGGTCCTTTGCCAACTTGGTGCCCTCCAGATGTTTTAGACTGTGACCCATCAACCTCGTACAGGTTGCCAAAGGCTGCTTTGTGTTATCCTTGTATGGAATACACTGTTGAAGGTATACTGCCCATCCCAACACAGTAATATGATTATAACACTGAATATTGGAGTGACTTTTACTAGATGACTTTATCCCAGAGTAACATTCCAGACTTTGATATGGAAGATGCATCCATGTACAGATGTTAGTAGTGAAGGATATTAGCTGACAAGAACCCTTAAGTGCATTCTTGGTGGTGATTTTTAAACTTAGCTCGCCAACCTCTAGATGTTTCTCAAGGTGGATGGCTCCATGTTTTCTTGTATAATTAAAAACTGGATAACATTAGGAGCTGGAATTATGTTGGTTAGAATAACTTGGCTGAGCACTTAGAAAACAGCATGGCCCAATGTTTGGTGGGGGTTTTGAGGTCTGATATTTACACTGGATTTTGCTTCAATCTATAAACCAGATTTTACTGACTATACATACTTAGCATCTTGAGTTGTGAAAATAATTTGCCTCTACTTCTGTTGGCCCACCTAACTATTGCATCTCTCAGCTTGCTGTAAGTGATTTCCATTACTCTATGGATGTCACAGGAGCCTGAATAAACATGCGTCCTACTTCCTGTGAGAGACTCTGGAGAGGAGAGCAGGAAACCATCATTGAAGTGTCCTCACTCATCTTACCAGAGAGTGTGCACTCAAGAAATGTTCAGTTGGTGTCCTGAGTTAGACAACCAGAGCTGTGCATTGGATTCAGATGAATTATGAATCCCAAGGTGAAGGGAGGGATTTGGTGCTTGTCCAAGTTGAAGTGGGATCTGAGTTGCATGAGTTAAAGCAGGGACTACTGAAAACTTTGTGGTGCCTTGGCAATCCAGGCATTTTCTTTTTAAGCAGATCTATTTCTGTAAGCTAACTCTGGAAAGACCATAGTAAGACGGAAGATGAAACAGGTTGCAAAATTGAACCTTATGCCTCTTGCTTAAGAAAAAATTCCAGGATCAGTGGGGTGCTTTGGGGAGCTCCTTTTTCACTGACAGGTTTAGCTTGTAATCAAATATACTCGTCCATCCTCACCATGCCAGTTCTATCTTCATTGTAGACAGTGGGGCAGTCCTGACAAAATGGGGAAAACCTGTGAGCAGTTGTAAAGTGTGGCAAACACAGAACTGAAGAATGAGATGTGTGGAACTCAGGAGACTGGGAAGATTACAACAGTTACTGTAGAGGCATTTTGGTCACAGTTATCTAATCAGACATTTTAGTTGTATGTCACCTTTCCAAAGTGAAAACCATGCCCAAGGCGGTTTACAACATGTATAAAGTCACACATCTACAACCACAACAAAAGTAGTTAAAAACAATAAACAGAACATCAAGAAGTACACAACCAAACTAAACAATTTCCACATAAATCTTAGGATCCAAAATTAAGATACAAAAAATTAGCATTGACAATAGCAGCAACTCCCCCCCCCCTGCAAAACAAAACCCCTTAAACAATACAGCAGCCTCAGCTTTTGTAGCTGGAGTCAGTCTGGGCCCCGCCCTTCCAGGCCAAGTGGGAAAAGGCCTGCAAGTCAGGGAGCAGGTCTTCTAGGACTCCCAGCCAAATAAATACTGAATATTACACATCTAATGATCTGCAGCTTGGTTGCACGTCCTGTCATAGTAGTATATATTCAGGTCTATTATTAATAATATCACCATAATCATCTTGAAGATTTATATCCCACATTTTAAGTAAAATGATCCTCATTTGTATGTCATCACAAAGGCAAGCCAAAGTGCCACAGAGGTCAGGAAGCAACTTAATTTAAAATTACCTCATAGAAGTCACTGGACTTACAGTACTCCTCTTTTCCAAAGCTTATCTAATGGTCTCAGATAAACAGTGTTGCCCAAACCAATGATGTGACAATTGTTGGGGTAAATTATGATGATGGGGAGGATGCCTCTATTCTACTTTCCCCTCAAATACTAACTTATTGTCTCCTCCTCTGTTTTAATATCACAACAATGAATGCTTGGCTTCAGCTCCAAAGCACTCATGCAGGATTTGCTCTCTAGCACTTTAAAAAACAAAGTCAGGGGGAAAATGCTGTTATTGTGCATGTATTTTTTATAAAGTAAGCTCGGTGCATAACGCTCAGTAGTCTACTGGGCACTCCAAAGATTTTGTTTGGGCGACAGGTGGAGGGAAAGTGGATTAGATTGAAGAACAGGACATAAATGGAACAATTCGTTTTACGGCAGGATTTTGTGGTCATTCTCTATGCATGTATTCTCACCATACAAGCCATTGCTGAGCTCTGTTTTCAAGAAACACTCGATGAAAAGTTCATTGCAGGCGAATGGAGCATCTTCTGCAGCAACACTATTATTTCCACTCATCTTTGACAGTAATCAGGCAAGGCAGATGTCTCTGACAGCTGCAGTTAATGGGAAGCCTCACTGCGAGGGGACTAGACCTGTACAGTTTTATACTCTACAGGAAATGTGCGGACCGAGGTTACACAGGAAAGAGGGAAAATCTGGTCAGTGCTTATTCTTGTTATTTTAGGTTTGATACTTGGCAGCAGGGGGAAGAATAGAAAATCCAAAATATGTGCCACCATTTCCCATCGTTCGCAACATCTCCTTCAATTATTGATAGGAGATTTAATAGTTAGTTCATTTGGTTCCATTTCCCCCATCCCAATAGACAAGCTATTTATAATTAACACCTAGCTAAAGGTCACTTGAGTGTGTGAAGCTGCAAAAGCACTGTGAATAATAATTAGGCCATTTTTAATGTTAAAGTAAAAAGTTATGCAAGATCCATGCTCTTAATAGCCTTGAAAACAATTAGTGAGATGCTTGTCAAGTGCTAAGATGTGTTCACATATTTGTCAAAATTCACAACACACTGCTATGACTGGGGCCAAAGACAACATGGGTTGAAGGGTGTCAACTTACCTGCTTTGCAATAGCATCTTCTTGCGCTTTCTGGTAAGCCACTCCCCAAACCAGGAGAAATTCTGGGAGAATGGATTCTGGTGTTATGGGTGGAGCTGAAGTCTGCAGAACAAAAGGGAAGCCCCACAGCAGAGTTGGGCCTTCCAGATGCTGTGGGACTCCAACGCTCATCAACTCTGACTGCTGGCATTCTGGCTGGGGGCTTATGGGAGCTGGAGTCCAATAACATCTTAAAGGTCACAGGTTCTCCACCATACCTAACTTAAGGAGAGTCAACATAGTTTTCTTCAGATGTTGCTGAATTGCAATTCCCATGGCTAATGGTCAAGGATGATTGGAGTTGACATGCAACAACATTTGAAAGACATCACATTGGCCGCTCCTGCCCTAATGCATCAGTAGCAGCAGTGGTGTATAACTAAGACAGTTTTTGGATGGATTCTCCTTAAGCATTGGGATAGTGAAAGTGGTTCTGCTAGCTCAGCTCAGCAAGTAGCAAGCAGTCTGATACCATCAGCAGAAACAATGGTAAAGTTATTTCCACATATTATTGAAAAAGACAAAGGGTGAGTTTTGCCTAGTTCCTTGTTTTCTATCTGAAGCATGTCTCTGGATTGATTTGTCTGTTGTGCATTTTCTAGAGCCCTCAGCTTGACTTGCCTAAAGAGCAGTGGTTATGTATTTTCCCTGTGCTGCATTAAGGCTTCTTGTTTCTCGCAACCTACATCCCTCCCTGTCAGCCACTGTCTCTCTCTCTCTGGTGATGAGTTGTCTCTTTAATGCATACTATATGAGAGGGTGAGATGCAAAGAAATGACTTTGTTCACTTGCTTTTAATAATCCCTAACGAATAGATGTCTAGTTTCCCCACCATCCTGCTCCAATAGCCTGCTGATAGCAAAGAACAATGAAACAAACAAACAAACAAACAAACAAACAAACAAACAAACAAACTGTGTGTAATAATAGAAAGTTGCTGCATCAGAACTGCAACAACGGGGGGAACGTGACAACAGCTTCATAAAAGGGCAATAAAAAGCTCCTTACCTCTGGCTTTCAGGACATAAGAACAGTTCACAACACATTATAATGACTCTTCCATATTACCCCTTGTAAAAACTTGAAGGAAAACACAATTTAAAGATATATTAAAAACCTTCCTTTGGAGAGCCATTTGACGGAGGCTTGTGCCAAACTGAAGCTCCAGGGAGCAGTTAGGTTTTTAAGTATTCCTTACTCTTTGTACCAGACATAATTTTTCAGCACAACAGCTTTGTCCTCCAGTTGCCTATCACAGCTGTACAGACACTAGTCGGATCCTGATTTTCCTTCCTTACTGGCTTCACCTTCCCTTTGTACCCCCTGGAAATCAAGGTGTTTTGTGGGGCTCATGGGAATAGTGTGGGATTTTTTTGCTTATTTATATAAGGGATTTATACACCTGCTTTTCATGATGTGTCTCAAAACAGCTTAGAGTAAAAATAAAACAGATAATATACAAAATTCAAAACATAGATGAAAACATCAGAAAATGTCGTTATTGGGAACTACAGAGGGAAACGGCTCCCTTTCTGATGGAGTAGGAACTCACAATCCAATTTATAGCCCAAGCTTTATGTCCAAAGAAAATGAGTTAGGGCTGAATCCAGATAACCAGCCTTTCCTTTCCTCCAGCCCACAAACACTTCTGTTGGTTTTAGACTGGTGACAATGACCTAATCAGTAGCGATCGGCAGGGTAGAGAGTGGATCTTACCTGGCTTCCTATCATCAGCACCACTGCAGCTTACCAGGATAAAGAGTGGGAGGGGTAAGGCAGCAGCAAGGTTGGCATAGTGCAAATGCACTGGCAGAGCCAATCCGGTGCTTCCACTGGTACATTTGTCAGCCTTGCCTTTCTAGTGCAATATCCCACCCCCTTCCTGTAAAAGATGTTACTGTGGAATTTGGTGAGAGCACAGCAGATGGTTCTGTATGAAAAGGTTAAAATGAAAAGAGAAAACATCAAGTGTGTTACTGTGGCAACTATTCTTTGCTGCTGCTGGATGAATGTGAATTCGCAAAATATATAGTGGGTTTTGATTCGGCCACTAGAATGTCTAATTTCCCAAATCACAATATTCAACCAAAACCAAATCCTTTGGGAATATGAATGGCATGTCAACACAAAATCCTGATCACAACTCCATTTGGCAGGAGGATAGTTCTAAGCAGATATTCTCCATAAACAGCAAATATATAGCAAACATTAGATGAATTGTTATTGTGTACAGGTTGAGCTCTTCATTGGGACAACTTGCTTTTGAACCTTTCATTACTGGATAGATTCTGATCATATTTTCTCGTTACAAGGTCCCTGCTGGCAGTTTAGAACAGAAATTTAGAAAGCTATACCTGTATATGCATTAATACCACTTGAAATGTAAATATCTCCAAGTGGTACAGTCTGTTGCAAGGGTAATTAATTATGTTGCCTGATGTTTCTTTGTCTCCCTCTTGTGGCTGTCCCCTGTCTAGTGTACTGTAGAGCACAGTAAGTCCTCAATGTGTGGAACTTCCACCACCATATTCTGAATCTACAGGATCCCACAGTCTGACGGACCACTGCAGGAGATGTGGAGACTCACACTATTTTGCTTGCTTATTTGCAAAAAGTATCTCTCCCCCCCCCACATCATCAGATGATATCACAGCACACAATACAAACTGGAAAAAAGCAACAAAAGAATGAATACACAATCGCAATAAGCAAACATTTAAGTCCCAACTTCTGAGGAATAGGACAACACTACTAACTCAGAAAGCCTGGCAGAAGAGGAATGTTTTTCACTGGTACTCAAAACCAGCCAATGTTGGCACCAACCTAACCCCAGGGGGTTCTGCAACCGGGGAGCCACACTGAAAAGGCCTTATTAGTAGTCCTGATATCCTGGGCTTTATTTGGAGAGAGTATAACCGAAAGAGCCTTCTTGGTGGATATCAAATCATGAGCAGGAAGAGTTGTTCCTTCAGATGGCTTGGTCCTTAGCCACTTTGGGTTTCAGAGGTGAAAAAACAGCCCTTTGTTTTGGGCTCAGTAGCAACAAGCAAGTGCACATAGTTAACATTAACCAGTGCACATAGTTAAGGACTGGTGCCCCACACTCTTATGCAGACAAGTCAATCATCCCCCTGGTGGCTGCAAAAAGTCATTTTCAAAGGCAGTGTCTTATGCAACACTTTGCAGCAGTCTAATCTTGGCTCTAACTGAATTCATATGTGCATTTTTCACAATTAAAAGGTGTTTGTCACAGTTCCCCCCTTTATTAATAGATGTTAATATTTTTATATTGTACAATATATTTTTAAAGAAGGAACACAATTCAGCTAGTAAAAAAATAGAACTGCTAACTCACCCTGCTTCTAACAGGATCAAGCTTTCGTGCCAAACATCTGCCCCTTTTGTGCAGTGTGGAGCCTTTAATGGAACGACACCTTTGTGTGGTTGACAGTGCTTTATGAATCATACCAGAATATTTCAGCAAATGCCACAGGCTGCGCTGCTCCAGGTGGTGCTAAAACGACACTGCTAAGATGATGAGATTCTATACCCCAAGGATTAGGCCATGCCAGAGGTGAGTACAACCTGCAACGATGTAACATAGGGGAAAAACTGCCACCCTGTCCACAAAGCCACAGTGCCAAAGTCAGTGAGATGCTGAATTTAATTAGATAGATTCATTATTTATATAGTGCCATAGGTAGGCTTGGAGCTCTACCTTTTTTAAAAAAAACATCACACCACCATAATGGGTCTTTGCTTTCAGGAGCTTGTAGCTTGAATTATGGCTTCAATAATGGGAACCCTGAACTAAACATCCTACCAGCATGTAAGAAAGATACTTAAGAAACACTGGTGAGCCATCCTTGAAAGCTCCAGCGTTCTTTCCATGGTTAGTGAGAGTCCCACCTGTGTCAGCAGATAATTTTTTCTCTTAAATGGTTGTTTTAAGGTGTGTGCAAATTACCATGTTTGGAAGGGGAAATAAAAGCTCAGTTCTCCATAATGCACATGGTTTTTTAAAATTCCCAAGCATGTGTACTGGCCCAGCTTATGTATTAGCAAAAAATATCTTGGTTCCCAGGAGCGGGGGAATTGCTCTCTGTTACTAGACCTATGAGCATACCAATAAGATGGGAAGATTTTGCACAGGAGAGAGAGAGAAAGAGACACAGTGCAGGCCATCTGGTCCTATGCCATGTGGCCAACAGAGGGCTAATGTGGAAGAACAAATAGATCAGGGAGATCTGGGTCTCTCAATGGGATGAGTGGAACAACTTGGCTGAGACAAATTCATGGTGGATCAGGAGAACACTGGCTAATACAGTGATTATTTTACTGCTAATATCAGAGACAGGATTCCTCTGAGTTCCAGTTTGTGTGAATCCCAGCAGCAGGCGAGTTGCACTCAAGTTCTACTTGTGAATTTCCCATAGCTATCCAGTTGGCCACTGTAGGAACAGAGTGCTGGTCTTGAGAGGGCTTTGGTCTGATCCGTCAGGGCTCATTTTATGCCCTGTTTCCTGTCACATTACGGGCCAGCTGTGGCCAGTAAAGCAGCTTGCTGCTGATTACTGGCCACCCCTGCAGGTCAGTTGAGGGGTGTGGCTGGATTTCTTGCATTACCTGTAACCATCAGGAGACTAGTGATGGGGGCAGTGGCTGCTGTGCAGGCCACTCGACAACAGCAAATGCTAAGTTCTCCCCTATTCCATTCTCTGTATTAAAAATCTCTCCATGGCATCATTTGCCTTTCCTGAAGCCCTTCTGAAGTTGTATCCACAAAGAGCCGTTCTCCTTCTAGGGCACATAGCAGCTTCTGCAGACAATTTCCATTGGGAAAATGGTGTTGAGAAAAGACAACATCATGGGGTGTCATGTGCTACATTGCCTTGCATGGAACATTAGGAAACTGCCCAGCATCTTTGACTTACCAGAGAATTGTATGCGAAGACAAGTGCCACTAATACATGTCTCTTTATTTCAAAAAAGAAGGAACATTTGTGTCTTTGCCATGATACTGCCTGGCTCTCTTTGATGCTCTCTCTTCATCCGTTCCCCCTCCCCCCCCCCCCAGCTAGTTCACTTGGTGAGCATCTTGCCATGTAAAAGCGGATTTAGATGAATAGAATTCACATTGGGTAGGAGATAACTTTTTTTAATGCATTGAATGGCACTCATACCACAGGCTCCATTATCAGAACACCCTGCTTCTATCAATAAAATGACAGCTCTTTGATGCTGGCACACTTCTGAAGGTGCTACTTTGACAGTTGTGAAAATTGGAATCTGCCTGGTCTCTCAATATATTAGGAGGCATGGCAAATATCTGAAGTTTCAGTGTGAGTGACTTGCTTTTAAATTTCAAATGTTCAGTTTATATGATATTTCTTTTTCGCTTCCACGTCTCCGTTCCTCCGAAGTCTTAAATCTGTATGACGTCAATTTTTCTCGGTTCCAAACTGCTGAGAAGCCATGGCTTTAGTAGACTTTACAGCTAGTAAAGGAATCTTGTGTGACATCCCCATGTGTAATTTGGAAGGCAAGTGTGTGCGCCTTACTTTGGGATACTTTGCTAATGAACACCCAGGGCCAAACTGGACAATACATTAAATGCATGAATGTGTTTTCATCTATTATTTTATTTATTTTATTTTATTTTTTAAAGTAATAGAAGCTATGAAGCGGGGGTATTTAAACCCCATGCCATTTTCTGAAGGAACTCCCTCTCCCCCTGAAGCTATGGCCGCAAAGAGCATAGCAACTTGAGTGGACCGTAATCAGCTAGAGGGCATACCGCCCAACTTTTTCAAGCTCCAAGCTGGAATGTGCATCACATGGCCCATGCCTCACTCTCATCCTGAAAAGCACAAGTGTAGCGTGAGAGCGCAGTGTGCATCACCCAAACAGGATGACCCGTTTGGGGGAGGCAATTGGGAGGTCTGAGATGGACCAGTGGTGTGGCCCATGGAAATACAGCTTCCTATGTCATAATTTAGTATGCTGGCCTTGTACTCTAAAGCCCTAGAAAACTTGTCACCAAGACATCTGAAGGCCTGCCTTTTCCTACAAGAGTCTGCTTATCAATTAAGATTTTCTTTGGAGGCCAATTTTTTGGATACTTTTACCTTCAGAGGTGGAAAAAGTGGCTACTGGAAAGAGGGCTTTTTCTTTGGTGGCTCCCATACGTTGGGAGTATGTTCACCTGGCATGTTCTTAACACTTCTTTAGGCATGACCATGTGAAGTCCATTGTTGTCACAGGTTCTTAATGATACTAGGTGAATCTTATGACAACAGGATTCTCTTTTTAATGACTTGAACGCTGTTTTATGGATGTTGGTTCACAAATCTGCCACTTTATTAATAATTGTTTTTTAATATATGTTTTTTGTCAGCTGTCTTGAAGTTTATGTGACAGGCAGGATCTAAATCCTCTCAACAACAACAACAACAACAACAACAACAACAACAACAACAACAACAAGACTTTCAAAACATTGCTTACAGAGATCAAGGGGAGGGGAGAGCCTATTATAAAATCTATGAACAGTATTAAGAATAACCCTGAAGAGAGCTGAACTAGAGCCCTCTCTTGGTCAGGAGGAGCTGCTGAGGGAATGAGGTATACCACCATCCCTGCTTTTTCCTGGGGCCAAAACAAGTATAATTGGAAAGTAAAAGCATTTCCTCTCATCACACAAGTGAGTACCTTAGTGGCTGTTTCAGGTGTATTAGAGAATTGCCATGTCATAAAGCTTGTGCAACGAAAATAGAAAGTCAAGACAAATATTTAATGACCTCATACTTTCCTCACCCAATGCAGTTTTATTTTACAGCTGGTGTCAGACTAAGTGTCAATCTGTTGAGGTAAATGTGGGATTTATTTAACATGCTAGCTCTAGGTTTGCCCTTTATGTTTCTTGTGCGGTTGTCAAGTAAACTACCAAAAGGACTCTGTTATCTCCATACTGAGAACATGGCTATAATGATGTACAAGCTCTGGCAACTTCTATAAATATCATGGAACCAGGAATTTACTCTGATGTTTCTCAAGGGATCTAATTTAAAGCAGCATTGTTGGTGAAACTCAGGTCAAGAGTAAAGAAGTAACTATGAGGGAAATGCGGTCTGACAGCTGAAATATCATTGAGCATGCTAGGTTTAGCTATGAAGGGCCGCATGTAAAATGACTTCTTGGGAATGTCATGGAAAATGATATTTCATTTTCCTTCTGATCTACCGCAGTGATTATGCACCAATGTCCATTTATTTCATCAAAGTTTGAAAACTCTCAGGGCAAATGACTTAGAACTGCTCCTGACAAAAATGTTTTTAACTCGGAACAGACTTTTTTTAGAGCAATTGTTTGAGCAGCTCTTTGTGGAAAAGAAAGGAAGAAAAGCTACATGGAATTAGTCATCCATGCAATGCTTCCAGACCTGGATCCATGAAGAGAACTCAACATCTATGATCCAGCTGGGAAATCTTGTAGTTCAACATTACACTTCAGTTTGAAAATAGTATGTGGTCAGTTTTAAGATTGTCTGTGAGTAGCATACATTACATCAGAGATGGTTAAATTCTAAAAAATATATATCCAGCAGTAGGATTGAATCTCCTCCAACTTTCTCCTTTGTCCCAATGCACCTTCCAAGGAAATAAAAGATAATCCTCATCACCAACTCCTGAAGAAAGGTGCAGTAAGGGTAGGTGCCCAAAGGTTTTGTGGGTGGCAGAGGAAGTCCTCAAGGGAACCATTGTGCCCAGAGGTGCTATGCTTGCAACCCCAGTTTTAAAGTTAGGACTTTAAAAATGTTTTTTAAGGATTGTAAGGGTCTATTGGGTTAAAAAACAAAGTAGATGCCCTTCATTAAAGGTTTTGATGTAACTATGTGTAGGATTGTTGTGCTATGTTGGAAATGCCATTTTTGGGTGCAGGAGTGCTGCGGGTGCACCAGTTTGCTGAGGAGATCACTGAAGATGTACACTAGAGGGAGCTCTGCTGAGGGACCTCTCAACCTAATGAGAAAGCCACACTCCCTCTACCTTCAGCTTTAACAAGATGCATTCTACAATCTCTGCCGATGTCGAACTTGTGTGTGAACTGAGTACTGTGTGCTGGCATTCCTTGCGGCATTGCAGAGGGAGGCTCCACCTTTTGCCCTGCAGTTTGGGTGACAAAATGCCTTGGCACAAGTGAATATGCTGTATTACAGCAGAGCTGCCTAAAGGCAAGGAATAATTTGGTGGCCTGAGCAAAGCTTCAATACTTTGGGTACCTTATTATTCTCCAATTAACGAAAAGTTGGCACAATAATCTGCTCAGCCTCCTTGGCCTTTTTCTACTTTCTGTGTTTGTAAACTAATTAGTAAAATGGCCTAATGCTAAAGTCCCAATGCTGCTTTCTGCACCCAAAGAATTTTACTGACAGTTTTCCAGATACACAAAATATTATCTACAAATCAATAGGAAAGATCCCCGACACTTGTTCTATCAGACAATCAAAACAGATGATAGTCACGCTGCATTCATTTATATTCTCTCAAAGTGCACCATACTGACAACTAATGACAAGAGTGTTATCAGAGATTTGCAGGACCTGGTCAATTGAAGAGGACAGTAGCAGCAATCAATAGTTTTCCATCATTATAGCAGCACTATTCATAGCGCTTGTGTAAAGAGGCTGTCAGCATTTCCATTTACACACCTCTTTGTAGTTGTTTCAAAGACTGGAAAGAGGTGATGATTTTTAAGAGGATTAAAGGTGGTAGGATAAACATAGTTGCCCATATCGAACATGCCCTCTGTTGTTCTAGAGTCATCCTTTAAAGCCCTAAACGGCCTTGGTCCTGTATACCTGAAGGAGCATCACCACCCCCATTGTTCAGCCCGGACACTGAGAACCAGTGCTGAGGGCCTTCTGGCAGTTTCCTCATTGCGAGAAGTAAGGTTATGGGGAACCAGGCAGAGGGCCTTCTTGGTAGTGGCGCCCGCCCTGTGGAACGCCCTCCCATCAGATGTCAAGGAAATAAGCAGCTATCCTATTTTTAAAAGACATCTGAAGGCAGCCCTGTTTAAGGAAGTTTTTAATATTTAATGCTGTATTGTTTTTAACACTCGATATTATAATTATTATTGTTATCCTTGGTCAAACAGGTTTCACAGGTTGTTGAATCATTGCAAGAACCTTGCAGATCCTGTGATCAGAGGTGATGTGCATGTGATGGGCAAGGATGCCACTATCATACCAGCACTTGGAAAATATACGAAGAACCTTCTTATTCCAAAGTAGAAAATAACATGAAACACTGAAATAAAATGTGATGCAGAACATGGGACTGACTCCGGAACAGATATCCTCATATTTCATTCTCCTTTTCTCCTGTAACATTTAAGATCATCCAGTCTGTTTCATGACATCATCAAGCTCTGAGTCTTTGCCAACTACACCCAACATTGTGGAATGAGGGTGGGAAACCTCACCATCCAATGGCATGGCCACTTGGAGGAAGAGAGAACAATATGGCACAAAGGGAATGGAGGAGAACTCAATGAAAGAAAACTATTTTTGGCAGCACACCCAGGACATATATAAGCAGAGCCGGTGCAGCCATTAGGCAGGCTGAAGCAGCTGCCTCAGGTGCCAGAAGCCCTCAAGGTGGCAGCCCCGCTTAATGGGATGGTATTCAGAATCCTGAGTTAGGAAAATGAGAAATGGTTCACTGTAAGGCTGAGAGAAAAGAGCAAGCATTCAGACAACTTTTTTTTGGGGGGGGGTGTTGACTAAGAAAATATGATTTTGGGAGGGTTAGAAAAAAATGTCCAACAAAATCCAGGTAGTGATGGGACAAATGCATCCCCCCACAATTTGGCTTGGAAATGGATTGTGAATTCCCCAGTGCTCCTGGCATGTGGCCCACGCCTGGTGCTGTAAAGAAGATAAGTGGCTGGGAAGCTGAGAGGGTGGAGGAAGATGGATGGTGCGTTTGACAAAGGCATGGACGGTAGACTTAAGTCCTCCATCTAAGGCTATGCCTTTAAAACATATTTGAAGTACATTTTCCCACCCAAATAATTCTTGGCACTGGAGTTTGTTAGGGGTTGCTGGGAACTGTAAGTCTCTGAGGGGTAAATTCTTTGAGGGAAAGAATGTGTTTTGTATGTGCTTTGAAGTTATAGTGTGTATGCAGCCTTACATTAAAATCCAAGTCCAAGTCCAAGAAAGCGTGTTCTCCTTCATGGAGAGCACATGTTGCGGTGGGGGCCGCCAGGACACTCCAAAGTTGGGGGTGGGCCAATTGACCGTTGGCTTCCCTTGTTGTTGGGAAGAAGTTAATGTTGCCATTTGTTGATTGACAGCCAGAAATGCTAAAACTCCTTGCACAAGGCTAGGGCTTCCTCTTTTCACCCGTGCATCAGATTGGCCATCCCCCCCTTCCCTAGAATAGGGTTGTTCGCTTTGACCTTGCTATGCCTGTCATGAGGTCGTCTGCTCTTGGGGCAGGGGCCCGGTAGGAATTTTGTCCACCTGGCTGATTGGCTGGGGCCATTTGGTTTTTGCCTACTGCGTAGTAAATCGTCACAACTTGTAAGGTTGCGGTTAGGCATTGGTTTATGGTTTGGTTGGTTGAGGGGCGTGGATTGGCTGTGCCTGCCCCTCTAATGCTGCTGCTGCAAGGGATTCCGTTAAAGGAATCAGGGGCTAACTATTGCTTGTCCACTCTGTCAAGGGGGCTCGGGCCACTGCAAGAGCTCCTGGCTGCATTTGGGGTGGGCTGAGGGCAGGTTCCCTGCTCCGTCGCTAGCCCAAAGTGTATTCCCCTTTTCTGACTTTCGCAGGCATGCAGAATGTCAGTCTGTCCCCCACGGTGGGGACAGATAGTCGCAACCAATGCCTAAGCAACGACTCACATGCTTGTATTTTAATAAAGTTGTGGCCAAAATTATGCCAAAAACCTTAAACAAAAATTTTGGTGTGATGTGTGAGTTATTGGGGTGGCCCTGGGGACCTTGACACGCAAGAACTTTTGGAATGAGACAGGAAAGCAGAAACTCTACAGCACAATAATAACTCTAGTCTCATTCCATTCAGATGCACAAATGTATAATTGTTTTTGATACTGCGAATAACCTGATCGAATAGTAAGTTAGGGTTGCCATATTTCAAAAAAGTAAAAACCAGGACACCCCAAAAATTGTTCAGCTTTGAAATTCCAGTAATATTTGGGAAACTCTGGATGTATGGCAGCCCTATATTTAGTTAAATTTTGGATTTTGCCAAAGAAAATGACTTCTGAAAGAAGCAAGGCTCATTTTATTTAACTTAGTAATGGGCAGAAGCAGTCTAGGTCATTTTTTTTTAAGGAACTGAAAGCTAAGCCCCCAAATCCATATTTGAGTTTCTTAAGTACATGTCCTGATTTTTCAAAAGCACTGAACATCCATCAGCTCTTTCTGATAAAATACTCAGGGTTCTCTTGATATAGCTCTCCTAATTTAGGAGGAAACATGTGGATTTGTGTTACCTAACCCCATGCTCTCAGCTTTGAAACTTTGTCCCATCTTAGAGATGAAGTTTTGCAATTTTGAAAACAGTTTCCAGTAAGATTCATGTGGATAGAAATTCACTTTGATAATATGTGTTAAATAGCAATAGCTTTCGAACTTTTTGGTTGACCCCCAAGGTATAGCTCTTCCATTTTGTTCAAGATATCAAGAAGTGTATAATGTGGCTCTTTTTCCTCTATCCACCATGGAACTATTGTCCGGATTCTGCACCCTTGAATCACCATTAATTTCATTGGCTTCTATGCATTAATTTCTTCAAACATGGCAATAGTAAAGCTTATCAGCTAAAAACAGAATTGAGCTCATTCTCCTAGGAAGGCACTCAATTGCCTTGCTGCCTCATGGGAACACATCGATTTTAAACTGAATGGTATTGCTGGATATTTTGAGCATATATTGAACTTGGTATGTTTAGTGCTAGCTTCAAATCAAGACCCTTTCAAAATATATTTTATGCAAGACCAAAATGAGATGAAAACTTTGATTCAGAGAGGGACAGAGTCTGGCACCAGCATTCTGCATAACTGCTCAGGAGTTGCCATCCACAATGTATTGCTGCAAGGGGACTCTTTCAAGAAGAAAGGCATGTTCCCTGATCACTGCTGCACTAACTCTTTCCTTCCTCAGCACCCCTTTCAATTCTGCAGTTTAAGCAAGCAAATAGAGCTTGTCATCTTCACCCTGACCCATTTCTATTGCATGCCTCTCAAGGCCACTCTGGGATTGTGAATCCACCATGTGGATTGAGATAACATGTTTCCAACTCCTGATATATATAGATTGAAGTAATAATAATAATAATAATTTATTATTTATACCCCGCCCATCTGGCTGGGTTTCCCCAGCCACTCTGGGCGGCTCCCAATCGAGTGTTAAAAACAATACAGCATTAAGTAGAACTCGCCATGTGACTCATGTCCACCTTGCAGTGTTTATCTCCATCACTGTCATTGGCCACCATTGAAAGGGATCACAGGAATGGAAACTCACAGGATTCCTTAATTGAATGTGATATGACAACATGGTCCCCTAAGCAATATGGTGGTGGGAGGAAACCTAGCATGGAAATGTCAGGATGGAGGTTGTGCCTAGGCCTTGTTCTCATAGAGGTGGGGGACCTGCACATGAGGTGTGCTGTTTTAGTACGCAATTGGTGGCTCACCTAGGTCAATGTTTCCCCACATAAACATCTCCCTCCGCATAGCAAGCTAGATGAATAGATCTAGCCTAGATGTCTCTCTGATATGCTAGTCTTCTATGTGCAGGGTTTTCTTCATTGTTTGGAAGAAGATTCTGTTATGTGATTCCCCCGCCTGCAGTCTGAAGGCACTAGTCTACTATTTCAGTGAGAACTAAGTTGGGGACAGCTGCCAATGTTTTGAGCCAGTGCTTGCACATTCTCCTTAATCCCAGGTGAAATGAACCGTACTTGAAGATAAGTGTGACTTCTGAGGAAAAGGGCCATAGCTCAACAGTGGACCACCTGCTTTGGGTGCAGAAGGTCCCAGATTGAAGCCCTGGTGTCTCTCCAGGTAGGGCTGGAAAAGACTTCCAGCTGAAACCCTGGAGAGCTGCTACCAGCCAGTGTAGACAACACTGAACTACATGAACCAATGCTCTGGTTTGGTTTGTGGCAGCTAATCTTATGTGTCTATGTCCCTACATCACAAACTGCTGAAATCTCTTCATAACTCTTTTACCATATTGGCAGAAAAATATACAAATTCAATTGATTGTAATTAACTTTGACACCCTACAATTAGCCAGTTTGAATGACTGTATTAATAAACCCTGCGAACTAACAAGATTTGACAAACCATGTGTGACTTTGATGCTACAGGGCAGAGCCGCAGAACAAAAGAAAACATCGAATGTTCATTGACAAGCAGAAACTCTGGTGTCTCGAAGGCTTGACCTCGTCTTAAATTAAAAGGTGGTTTTCTTTTGCAAAAGACCAAAAACTAAAGATTGTTGGGCAGTAATCCAGAGTAATAAAATGGATATTGGCTTTCTTTGACAATGCTTTATTTGACAAACTCCCTGCGGCAGCTCCCACACCTGAAGTGGCAAGCTATGTAGAAGCAGAGGGGGGGGGGAGCCTCCCCTCTCTGTTGATAGAACTGGAAGTAAATATGGTCAGGTTCGAAATGGAGCGGGGTGAGGCCATTTTGGCTCTAGCAGAGGGGGCATGCTTTCTGATGGCTTAAAAGCTATGTGGGGACCCATGGAGAAGACTGCTCTTAAAGGGTAAAGGAGCATCATCCTAACCGCTTAGGAAAGAGGCATGTTTGAAATAAATCCTCTAGGAGGGAGGGAGGCTGGGTAGATTCTTTAGATTCTCTGTGCCCCCCCATTATGAGCAGGGCTTCTCTGTCTATTGTAAAGACAGAGGGATGACAGCTTGCACTCCAGACATAACCAGGGAGCAGCTGTATTTGTCCCAGGCAAGCAATGTGTGATACCACATTTGTTTGCTTTTAAAATGGGAATTGGACTTGTAGAGGAATGAAGTTTGGCAATAGCCCCTCTAGCTTCAAGACTGTGGCTTAGATATGGTCACATCCACACCATACACTTAAAGCACTCTTATACCATTTCAAGAGACAAAGGGAATCCTGGGAACTATAGTTTGTGCTGACCACACAGAGCTACAGTTCCCAGCACTCTTTGCAAGATTATCCACGACTGTTACGGTAGTGTAAGAAAGCTTTAAATGTATTGTGTGTTTTTGACTATGGCTAGGAAAAGTATCTTTTCCAGGTACTTCAGTGATTATTAATGTTATTGTTTTATTTTAAACTATGGCCCGGTGAAGTTCCCCCGCACCCACCCAGCATAGTACAAGGGCCTGCTTTAGGTGGTACCATGAAGGAAGGACAGGGGAAGGCAGGAATTGGTGTTTGATTGATGCTCCATGAAATTTTGGAACTGGTAAAGGAGGAAGGCGCCGTTTGGGCTCCACTTCAGGCAGCAAAATTCCTTGGGGCAGGGCTGGCATCAGAAACTGGCACTATCCTACACATGATGTTAGATATCCTGGACTTGGACTCCGATCAAAATTATTTTCAGTGACATGACGCCCATGAGTACTGCTTTTGTGTTTGCAATAAGTAAAGTCAGGAAAGAATTAACTCCTGGAATAGGTTCATCATCATATTTTGCTTTTGCCAGTAATGAGTGGCTTGGCTGACTTACATGAGCTTCATGTGCTATGGACATTGTCTGCTATTGTTCTATTGAAAAGTTTTTCATATAAGAATATTTGGATGGGGGCGGGAAATGTTTCACTGCATCTAGTTACGAGACACTGCTTTATTATTATTCAAGGTTGTTTTGATTTCCTTGAGGGAAACGGTATTTTACATTAATGTACCCAGAGGCTAACATCTAACAGCCTCCACAGCGGAAAAGAAAGAGCCATTAGTGGGTCTTGTAATCAGGCTGATATTAATCCTTTCTAATGGCAGGAGGGAGATAAAGCTCAAAGCAGTCTAGCAGGGCAGATGATTGTTCAGGTGCACACTCCTGTGAAGAATCGCTCTTGGTGTACATGTTTGTAGCCAAAAGAATTAATTGCATACAATATAAAGGGAGGCTATCAGCTTTGTGCAAGACCCTCAAGGCCATCACATTTTATCTAATGCAAGTCGTTTCTGCCTGCGTAGCTAGTTCATCAGAATATTTCCAGAAACAGTCCACTAAGAAGATGCCACAAAACACGTGTTTACGTCTAATGGTGCAGCAATAAAACTGCTAGCACATTTGCAAAGCTAAGCAGGGTCTAGTTTGGTTTCAAACTGGGATTCCTGAATTACAGGGGATTGGACGGGATGACCCTTGTGAACCCTTCCAGCTCTGCAAATCTATGCTCATTGTACGCAGGTTTATATAGCACTTATAAGAGTTGCCTGAGTGAAGCTGAAATTGGTGCAAAGAACGGACTTGTGCTAGTTCTTATGTGCAACCCTGACACTCCTTGCTTAAGAGTGTTTGTTCTCTTTGGAAGTGAAAAGCAAGCAGGAAGGGAAAATGGAATGAAGCAGTAACGTGGAAAATTCTGTTGAAAACCCATGGCACCCACTTTCTTATTAAACAGTGGACTCTGAGTGCCAGGAAAGCTTAGATCTGCACAACCACAGTTGTGCACGTCAAACTGCAAAAACTTCATTGTTTCCCCCATTTAAGCAGTTCATTTTGGGGACACACAACGACAAATGTGCAGAACCTAGAAGTGGTTTGTATATGGAGGTAACTCCAAGAGAAATTAATATTTATAAACAGTGTCTAAAACATACTTGTCTTACCCAAATCACATTTTAACCTGAGTTTCCTTTTCATGCTTCTTTAGCACTCCTGTTTATTTCCCTGTTTACGGATACTTTCTTAAGGCATTTCTGAGCTTATCGGTAACAAGAAAGGCTTAAAGCAAGCAATTGCTTCTTGCAACCCAGAATTGTCATCACACCTCACCATCACATTTTCACTTTTGTAGGAATGACAGATCCCATCAATCGTTCTACCTTTCTCTTTCTCTTTGTCGGCATGTGTCCATGGAATTGTTTTGGCACTTGTTATTGGATGGTTGGGGTGCGGGGGAGTTTAAACAATCCTACTGGATACCAAATATGCATGGCAATGTCTTTGTGCTCCAGACGGTTTATTGTCATCTGTCTCTCCCCCCCTCCTGCTTTGTATTTGTTAATTTTGGAGTTAGACACTGGGCTTCAGATCTGAACATGATTTCAAACACAAACCATGCCAAAGTTGTACCGGTATTTTTCTTCCACATCAAATGCTATTAAGAGACATGTCTGTTTTGTATTTGCAGTGACCTTTACCTCTATACTTCTGCGTCAATGAGCTGTGCTTGCTTTCTTCCTTTTTAAACAAAACCAACAAACAAAATTGCTGGTGGCATTAAAATAACAGATTTCTTCTGTTACCACATAAAATCTCAACCTATTTAATCACTTATTCCAAAGCAGACACAATGCCCGAGCCTTCAAATGATGTGTCTACAAACAAATTAAAAACAACCGAATTCATGTGCATTTTCATCAACTGGTCACATCCACACCATATATTTAAAACACATTTAAAGCACCTGGCTCACCCTAAAAAATCCTGAGAAATGTAGCTTAACCCTCACTTAGCTACAGCACCCTTAACAAACTACACTTCCCAGGATCCTTTGGGGGAACCCATATGCTTTAAAAGTATGGTGTGGTTGTGATTAGGCCAAAGGAAGGAGGATGAAAAAGTAAGAATATTAATTGCCTATTTATACCCCCCCTCTCTCTGGGTGGGTGTGGGTACCATGATCTTAGGCAATTTCTTGTGTGGTGCTCCAAAACAAACAAAGTGCCTCTTCTGGGCTCCGTGATCCTGTGGGTCATGTGGTGTTTTCCACAACACAAAAGTTGGTGTTGCCCGCAAATTTGACCATCCATGATCAAGCTGAATAGGAATCTCCACATCTTATTCCCTTCCATTAGGAAAACAGACCATTTACTCTCATTGCTGGGTGAGAGTTATTCTGTGGTAAGAAGCCTTCATGCCATCTTGAGTTGAGTATTTGCAAAGTCATCTTGAAGTGTTCAACTTGCTAGGATGTATTTTAACTTTTTAAAGAAACGTGCTTTGGTTTTAACCAGGGCTGCTCCCACTCTGGTCCCTTAACATCTGGGGCTCCAGCTGTAAGGCTTTCACCTTGCTCCCCACTCTCCGCTGCTCGCTGCTGAACCTGAATTGTCTCCATGACAAGATGACAGCAATCACGCCTGTTTACAGTTAATTTGTTCTGACTAGTAGAACATACACAAAAGGCTTCAATTCCCTGCATGGAAAAAAACAAACCCACCACCTCCCCTCTTGTAAGGTAAAGAATTATGTTCAAATTCCTTGAAATTCCTAGCATTTCCACTTAGGAGACCATAAGGGAGACCTTGCCCAGTGCAGGATGTTTTAACATGTAACTTGCCTAGGTGTGCCCTTGTGCTCTAGCTCTGTGCAGCTAGAAATTAAGTCATACCTACTTCATGATAGAATGGAGCCTGTTCCTATCTCAAGTCTTTTTTACTTAGATCAAATGTGTCATGTTCAGTAATGTATGTCCTAAGGAACTAATGTTTTGACAGGTGGACCGATGTGCTCGCCTCCCAATTATTCTCCATTAAGGAGCAAATTCTCACACAGGTGTAGCTACACATTTAAGGGGGTTCCTGAAAGATCCCCCCCAAAATTACAATCCCACAATTGTTCTACACAGCATGGCTGAAGGAAAGTGGTTCTGGAGAGCACTTTTTAAAATGGAGGATGAAGCAAATGTTATAATGTGGGAATCAAATGCAAACTTCACATTAATATTGATAGATACTGTCTTGGAAACTAACACAAACACCTATGTGGTTTTGAGGCAATTACACACTATAAAATATATCTAAATACTCACTACATGCTCCCCATTGAATAAACCAGTAACAGGATATGAATTTATTGCTTAAGGAATTATTTATTCCTATATATGTGTGTGTACACCCACCCGCACCAGATGTCCGTGGATCACTGTTAGCCTTTTGCCTTAAGGGGCCTGCAGCAAAAAAGGAAACAGCTGCACACCAGTCTGATATATCAAACAAAGCTTTCTCTATTCTCAATTCATAGCCAGTGGGTTATAGGATGTAAGAGAGAACTGGAGTTGCCTAATCATCCTCATGAGGCAGACTTAAGAATGGATGAATCTGCCAATTTTTAGTTTCTATCAATTTCTAATTTTTCCAGTCTTGTCCAGCTTGCCACATTTGCACATCAGCTTGCAATTTTTAAAAATCAATGTTTTAGTTTGTATTTCTTCTAATAGGCAGAATTTGTATGCAATTTTGCCTAATAGACATATTTTTGCAAACAACATGACAACCTACAATACACGAGGGCTGGAGGAAGGACATCAAATGTTGGCCTTGCACAGGGTAGCATATTACCAAGGTCTGTCCCATTCCTATTCCAAAGACCAAGATGGACCCATTTGTGCCTCACTGCGCCTCGCTGCTGCATCAGGGAGACAGCATCTCAATGGCAGCTGCCCATTCTTATTCCCCTGGGGGAAATGGAAAACCATGCAGTACAAACAAAGGGAAGTGTGTGGATGTAAGTAGAGTGGAGGAGAATCTCCTCAGCGTACATCTCCAAGAGCTGTACTAAAGTACACACTATGTGCAGAGGCTGTTTTCCTGTGAAGAAACCAAGTTCAAGTACCACTTCTCCTACTTTGGCTTTTGAAATGGTTTCTGTGGGTTACATGCACATTACATTTCACCAGAATGAGAGATGCCTTATAGCAGTTCAGTAACTGTAAGCATTCAACTCAGTTCTTCAGCTGAATGTGTGGCAAGTACCACCATGCAAGCCAGTCCTTGTGCAGCCTGTTAAATCAGGACTGAGGAACTTGTGGCTCTCCAGGTGTTGTTGGACTCCAACTCCCATCATGCCCAGCCATCCTGTTCATGGATGATGGAAGTTGTAGTCCAATAACTTCTAGAGGGCCACAGGTTCCCTAGCAGTGAACACATCCAAAACTATACCAAGTCATTCATGCTACTTGATGATAGAGTCTATCTAGAAGGAGATTCCTGTGAGTTCAGGCCGGATTCCTTCACAGTTGTGGAGTGCAGGATTATCTACTATTGTGCTTGGATGGTCCTTTTATTCTGATAAAACCCTTTCAACTTATACACTCATAGGAATCATTCCAATAACCTTCCTCTGAATGTTAAACAGATGCTGTCCTTTGGTATTGTTGGTTTGAAACTGTACATTCATACCTAAGATAACAAACAATGGCACATTTGTCTTCAGTGTTTTTCTCTTGCACTGCTGTCCTTTAGAATTACTTCAAGCGATTTCTACATATTTTGTTGCTGAGAGCTCTCTGACAATGTGGCACACCTGGGAAATAATAGAAAAATCAGATTACACGAGTTTTGCCAGTGTGGAGAGCAATTAATGTAACAAGTGTGCTCCAAGGACTTCTCTGCAAAAAAGCCTAACAATGGCTAATTAATTTCATGGGTGCAAATGCTTGTTCCTCTTGGGCCAGATTTTCCTACTGTTCCACAGTAGGGAAAAATAATTTTTTAAAAAGGAAAGATGATAAAGAAAATATGAACCAAGGGAGAAGGTCAAAAAGAACATTGGTGTGTTTGAATAAGTGGAGGAGCGCAAGCAAAAATATGCAGTAGAAACCAGAGCATTGGGCAGGTCCCTGGACCTTGAGGATCATGTATAAGGACCCAGGCTCAGCTGCTAGGACCTCAAATAAAATGGCTTGGGAAAGACCCAAGAGCACAGCTGTTTGGAGGTTCTAGCAGGAGAGCACAGCTATCGTATACCCTTGACCGAAGAACAGTACACTCCTTCTATCTGGGCTGGTTGTCCTCTTCCACCGAGCGCGCAGCTTCGGGAGGGATGCACATGGAGCGGTGAGGGAGGGAGGGGACACCCGCCTAGCCAGCCAGATCAGCCAAATCAACCCTGGTGATCAATGGGGTGACAGATGTCGCAGCCAGATCGCCCTCACATCCAAAACCCAAGAGCCTGGAGCACTGAAAACACAAGGTGCTTTAGTTTCAAGAGACCCAAGAGCCTGCATTACCACCACCATTTTAGACTGAACAAATGGTCTGACACCACTTTCACAAGTTATTTCATGGTCATTATAGGAACAAATTGTTCCGCTCCTAAACTTAAAGCATGACTACACATTTTTCTTAAGTATTGTACCTTCATGTTCCTCCGGCCCCCCAAGGAGCACAGAAGCTTGAAGTAGTTCTTCTTCTTCTTCTTCTTCTTCTTCTTCTTCTTCTTCTTCTTCTTCTTCTTCTTCTTCTTCTTCTTATCACTGAAGGAATGATCAAGGCTCTCTCTCCCCAATGTCATGTTCCAAAGCAACCCCCTCTTTCAGTGATTTTAACATAAAATAACCTGCATTTTTCATATCATACAACCCATGCCACTGTTATTGTGCTGATGATAACTGCTAGCTGCCCCCCCAGCCTTAAAAAAACAACCCCCCCATACATTTACATTCCATTTTCCCTTCACAGAATTCAGCACAGTATGGGTATGTTAGGCTGAGAGCCAGTGACTTACTCATGACTGAGCAGGAATCTGATCCTGGTCCCTCCACTCCTTCATCAGCATTCAAATCCAACAAATCTAGCCACTGGGCTAGAAAATCCTCAAACAACATGCAATAATGGCTCAGCACTTGATGTTAGCTGTATTAGCAGCAAATCTAAGCATTAACAGACCTAACCCATTAGTCTTTTCTGCTTCTTTGTTCAGCATCCTCAAGACCTTACCTGAATAGGTTTTTCTACTGCTAATCAAACCTATCCATTCTTAAGGAAATCAGCCCTGAGTGCTCACTGGAAGGACAGATCCTGAAGCTGAGGCTCCAATACTTTGGCCACCTCATGAGAAGAGAAGACTCTCTGGAAAAGACCCTGATGTTGGGAAAGATTGAGGGCAGAAGGAGAAGGGGACGACAGAGGACGAGATGGTTGGACAGTGTTCTCGAAGCTACCAGCATGAGTTTGAACAAACTGTGGGAGGCAGTGGAAGACAGGAGTGCCTGGCGTGCTCTGGTCCATGGGGTCACAAAGAGTTGGACACGACTAAACAACTAAACAACAACAACTGCTAATTAGTAGATTGCAAGCCACTGCTTGGGAGAGAATCACTGTATGGTTGTACATCATTGGATACATATTTTATTTGGATTTCCACTCCCATTGCTCTGAATTAGAGTCCCCATCCCACAACAAATAGCTCCTTATGTTAAATTTAAAGTGAATTTGGAGGGTCCTGCTTAGAACCATGGAAAGGAAAGTAATTATATAACATTCAGGAAACATCTGAAGACAGCCCTGAATAGTGAAGCTATTTGAGGTTTAATGTTTTATTCTGTTTTTATATATGCTAGAAGCTGCCCAGAGTGGCTGGGACAACCCAGCCAGATGGGCGGGGTACAAACAAACAATACAAAAAATAATTTTTTTTTTTAGTAAATTTAACAACATTGCACATAGAGGTTTTGTGCATCTCTAAGTCCTCACTAAATTTCGGCCACTGTGAAATTTGGGAGCAAAATTTCCGTGTCTGTGCTTAGAATAATCATTTGAAGGAATTGGGAGAAATGCTAAGAGAATGAACAAGTTATACAATATTCACAGGGCAAATTTCAAACTTCTCTATTATGATAAAAAAAATTCCTTCTGCATCCTGCACTATACTGAAGATTATGCACATTTTGTGAAAAATAAATAAACCCTGCACCAAAATTTAATGAACATCTCTTGAAGACTTTTGGTATACCTGGTCTGAATCAAACTAGGATATATTAAAAACAAAAGCAAGTCCAAACTTTTTTCTTCAGTTTTAATAACAAAAATATGCTTTTGTTCAGCAATTTTCCTAAGAGGGTAGCAACATGGCTCCAGGCGTAAAAATCCATTAACACAAGCAGATGTAACTCTCTCTCACAGCTAATTTCTCAATATGTTATATCCAATCTCTTTGTTGGACCGGTTTAAGGGAATGGGTAGTGTTTTCCACTAAATTGGGACATGAGCATAGATGAGTTCTACTTAACAGGGCTTTCTCTCAAATGCGGCTTGAATCACAGCATAACAAACCTGAAGTACTGGGAACTTCCTGACACCTTATGAAGCACCAGGCAGATCATACAGGGGTGTCTTGCCCATAGAAGCAAGTGGCACGGGGCGCCAGGGAAGAGGTGGAGGCTGGGCATGGCATGGCGCCTCCCTGCATCAGTTTGCTGCCCTCGCCCGCCTCGCTGAAGCAGCACCGCTGCCTGCCTCCTCCAGCCCCGCGAAGCTGCTGGCAGTGCCGTAAAAAGGTTGGCAACTCTGGGAAATGGGGGGGGGGCACCAGAGGGATCTCTGCACCACGGCCCCAGATATACTTAAGACAGCCATGAGTTCATATAATCTCCCCTCCCCTGTTTTGTTACGCTTTACTCAATTTAGATATTCTTTTTTTAAAAATCCTTTCAACTCAAGTCAGAAAGTCAAGTCAACTCAAATTCGGAAGACATTTGTAATAGGTGTGTTGCACTCCACTGATTGTTTCATCAGAACTCCTGCTCAGCAGATGGATGATTCCTCATGTCTTATGGCCATGTGCTGTTCTAGCCTGAATTTTGGGGAGGCACAGGGGGATATGGCGGGGAGAGAAAGTCCCATTGTGCTGGTGGGAGCCCATCCACTGATATTCAATTGAATGCTTCCCAGTAAATGACTGTTTTCAAGTGTATTATTACGAAGTTAGCCAACTAACATCTACTCAAAGTAGACGCATTGAAATCAATTGTTCTAAGTTAGCCATGCCTATTACTTTTAATGGGTCTTCTCCGACTAAGACTCACATTGTCTACAGCCCTTTGCATTATTTTTTTTTAAAAATGGCTCTTTTGCTGTTTCTCAGGTTAATGCACGAGTTGCCTAAGGGTGCATAAGAATTTCACATCGTGTGTGAAATTCCATGCAAGCAATATCACGAAACGCTACCAACCTTGCCTGTATTGTGATTTCTTAAAGTCATATCATGGAGTTCTATGGATAGATAAATTCCTTGTTCAATATTATAGAGCACAGAGTGAGGGAAGCCCTAATACCTCATAGGAAATATTTGTTTCTGTTTTGAATTCTGTTTGGCTTATGCATGGGAGTAGTCTTGAGGTAAGTAATTGTGCCTCTTGGGATCCTGATTAAGAATGTGATTTTATGTCAGGTGAGTGCAGCTGGGTCATGTTCAAGGATTGATTTCAGCATTGTCGTTATAATAAAAGAGCTTCTGGAGGCCTAATGAACCGAACTGTCAATGGAGATCAATGCGATTTTGTAGTAATGAAAAGCAGCTGTTTAACCTTTGTCTCCTTTATATAGCTTCTGGTCCCAGTTGCACACCACAGATTGTAGGAATCAGAAGGCAGGAAGGAATCATAGGAGTGTTGTTGCACTCAGGTTCTGCTTGTGGGTTTCCCACAGGCATCTGGTTGGTCGCTATCAGAACAGGATGCTGGACTCGATGGGCCTTCATATGTCCTTGGTTTACTTTGGTCACCTCTCAAGCAGTTTTACAGAAGTGACACACAGTCCAGCCATCTGGATGCAGACATAATGCTGCACTGAAGAAGAATGGAAGTGTTCTGAAGCACCACCATGTGTTCTGTGCCTATCTTAAGAGCAGGTGCTGATATTTGGAAAGATTTTCCACTTGGCTTTCTGTGTATGAATTTGCATCTGAAAAAGAGACACATGAATAGTCACACTGGCTGCTTCTCTCAACAGGAGGGTGGGAAAGCATTTTGCAGTGTTTCTAGTCATTGAAACACCAGGGAGTGCTTGGTAGCTCATCACTTGAGATTTTATACAGCTCACTTGCATGAATAATCAGTTATAGTGACTAACTTGGGGCAGCAACACTTGTACCGACTCTAAACAAGGAAAAGAAAGCTGTAATGCATGCCAGTAGAGTTGAGTTTCTTTTTCTCTGTCCCATAAACCAGGATAGGCAATGTGGTTCTCTCCAGATAACATTGGCTACATCTCCACCATCCCTGACCATTGAACATTGACCAATGCTCCATATTATGGAGCGCAAATACCACTGCTCTGGTGAAGAAGGCCCAGCAGAGAATTTATTTCCTCAGACTTTTAAAGAAGAACAATCTGAGTGAGAGACTGCTGGTGTCCTTCTACCGAGGCTCCATAGAGAGCATTCTTACATACTGTATTTGTGCTTGGTTCTCCAGTTGTACAGCTAGGGAGAGGAAGGTGCTCCAGAAGGTCATAACCACAGCACAAAGGATTATTGGTCAACCTCTCCCATCTTTGGAAGAATTGTATGGTTCCCGTTGTCTTAGGAAAGCAAACAACATCCTGCAGGATTCATCTCACCCGGGATACAGTCTGTTTGCACTACTGCCTTCTGGCAGGAGATATAGAAACATCAAGTCAAGGACAAATAGACTGAAAAACAGTTTTTACCCGAGAGCTGTGGCCCTTTTGAATGCTGTAACTCGATAGTGTGACCTGGGAGATTGATGGGTGTGGGTGTGGCTGGAATGTGGTTTGTTGGTTGTTGTTGTTGTTTTGCTTTTGTTGTTTTTAAGGGATGGCATCCAATTTCGTTGCACTTGTGCAATGTTGCACGTGTGTAATGACAATAAAGAATCTATCTATCTATCTATCTATCTATTATGAGGCCTCTTTTCTGATTGTCCAATGCACTGAGAGTGTATAGGGAATCTAACAGCACAAACCTATAATGTCTGCTCACAGGGATGTCCCATTGATCTCAATGAAGCTTATTCCTAGGTGAACGTGTATAGAAGTGCAACCTAAATGTTATGAGTAGGTAAGGTTTTGTCAAAATAATAAAAGAAAAGGAAACAAAGTTAAGAAGACAAAAAATTGAACGAGAAATAAATTATAGTGCAAGTATTCAGGATAATGTGATTAATAGACAAGGAAAACTATTGAGCAGCTTTTTCCCACATGATATTTTAGTGGTAGAGATGACCAGTTCACAGACTCGCCATAATCATCCATGCAATTATTTCTCAAGCCTCTCATGATACACATTAATGTGTGCTGCATGGTCTATGGTTTGGGACCTTTGAGTATGATGCTGGAGTGTCCCCACATTTTCTGCAATTAGAGTGGCACACTTCTCAGTCATTGAGATTATGGGAAGAATTTCTGGGTGGCTGATCTTACCTTACATTCATACTTCACTTTACATTCCAGTAATGTCAATGTGAAGGAACCATAAGCATAAAATCATAGAATTGTTGAGTTGGAAGGGACCATGAGGGTCATCTAGTCCAACTGCCTGCAATGTAGGAATCTTTTGCCCAATGTGGGGCCCAAACCCATGACCCTGAGATTGGGAGTCTTATGCTCTACCAACTGAGCTATCCCCAGCATGTGATGAAGCATGTGGTTCTTTTTTCCATACATCTATGGCAGACGTATGAATCAACCTGCTGGACTGGGAGAAGAAGCAGCAGTGGAAACGCTTTGCAATGACCAAGAACTGTTACAACTGACACAAAGCAAGGAAGGTCCCTACAGTTTGTCCAGAATTCTTCTTCCTCCTTCCCAACTAACTGCATGGCACTTAAGAATGGATTATGGAGATGCTGGAAAGCACAACCCTGTTCAGAGCAAGATCAAACTCAAGCGCAGAAGTTAATATAGTTCCGCATACTAGAGGTGGTGAACTGATGCAGTGGGAGTAGGAGAGAGTAGGTTTCCATTCATTCTGCTTCTGCATAGGCCCCATGTTCTCTCAGTGAACCTGCACTGCATTTCTCCCTGCCATATTCCCCTTGTTTCTTCACTACAGAAACAGCATTTGACAAATTTGCAGTGAGTTGTCAACAGCTCTTAGAACAATAGTCCTTATTAAACTCTGAAGCCCCCCTGGGTCATGATCTTTCTCCCCTTTGCATTTGTATTCATGCCTTCTAGATGGAAAAGACAAGCTAGATAAATTCTGATAATATGGAGGGCTTCGGCTTGTACCTGAAGAAGTGACCTTCGTGAGCCAAAGGTTTGTGTGTAATAAATTATTTGTTTGCTCAGGTATTATCTGTAGTATTTTTTGGTGTAGCAGTGAATGCTCTTAGCCTATCAGAAAATTCTGGGAGCTGAAAGCTATAGAGAACATAAATCTTCCCCATAAAGAAACTGGGTGAAACATCACATTGAAACTTAGCATGGCTCTCAACAGGAATAATAAAACTGTCAGTTTCAGCATCCTTATATAAATGTTCCCAATCTGCTTTTATTTCTTTTTGTGCTTTAGGTATGTATGTATACAGAATGGCCAAACATTTGTGGCACCTGACTGCATTTCTCAGAACATGAGAGCCTGATTTCTTACCATATTGACTTGCTGTCCCCCAGCTTCTGCAAATGGGCCACTTGAATAACTAAAAGAAATTTGACATTTTGTGCTCATATCTCCAATACGGTATGTATGCATTTTGGGGGAGGTTGGAGAGAAGTATCTTAATCCAAGTATGTTGCCTCGTAAAGCTTGAACCTTTTGTTGTTCAGATTGTAAGCTAATTTTAGTTTTGCCTTCCTAATTTGACAATGATTAGCCAATCAGCAAACTAGGGACTCCAAAAAAGAGAAAATAAAATAGCAAGTGTTGTACCATTTAAAAAAGAAGGCAGAGAAAGTAGTACAGAGAATGACACAATATTATAATTTAGTACCATGGCTTGGATCCTAACTACCCCTTCTGTTTAGGGATGGAGCAAGGATCCATTAGACTTTATCATAGGTTTGAAGGAGCATCATGATGGCAGTTTGAAAACTTTGTGCTGTGCTTTTAAATCCTGACAATTGGGGGCTTCAGAACATAGTGGTGGGAGGAAGAAGTGCTGAGAGGGAGCAGGGCCTGCTCCTACCACCCACCAGCTGATAGGCAGCTGGCAAAGGACCTTGTCCTAGTAAAGGAACCCACTTTAAATTCAGGATTCTTGCTTTGTAGCTTTACACTTGTAGTTCCACACCCACACCATGTATGACAGGTGTAGGGAGTATGAATTTTGCTGCCTATAAATGGCTTTGTGGGCCAACTGGGGAGGCCTGGTGGGCCAAGTCTGGCCCATAGGCCCCCCACCCTGCATTACAGGCTTATCTTGGGATATGTAGATGACTGTGGAGGTATAGAACATAGCCATTGATAGCTTTGTCCTCCACGAATTTGTCTAATCTTTTAAAGCCACCTAAGTTGAGGTGGCGCTGTGGGTAAAACCTCAGCTCCTAGGACTTGCCGATCGCATGGTCGGCGATTCGAATCCCCGCGGCGGGGTGCGCTCCTGTTGCACGGTCCCAGCTCCTGCCAACCTAGCAGTTCGAAAGCACCCCCGGGTGCAAGTAGATAAATAGGGAACGCTTACTAGCGGGAAGGTAAACGGCGTTTCCGTGTGCGGCTCTGCCTCGCCAGGGTAGCTTCGTCACGCTGGCCACGTGACCCGGAAGTGTCTGCGGACAGCACTGGCTCCCGGCCTATAGAGTGAGATGAGCGCACAACCCTAGAGTCGGACACGACTGGCCCGTATGGGCAGGGGTACCTTTACCTTTACCTTTTTAAGTTGAGGTGTGCCTCTTTTGTGTGTGCCTCTTATGTACTGTACATCACCTAGTAACTGGAGGCTCAACAATAACACTCTGCAAAGCATTATTCAGCAATGTACTATGCAATGATGTACCAGGCGACTGAGTACCAAACAATCCTTACCTTTTTGATAAAGTGAATTCATCCAATTCTGAGTTGGGAAGATGCCTTTTCAGTGCAGCCTTTGTGCCTTTGGAAGCCAACCCCTTAAAAGCATTTCTGAGTAAAAGTTCTCTACTTCTTTGAGGGACAATATTATTTGTTACATTATTGCCCCATTTTTCGTGTGTTAGGTAAAGGGACCCCTGACCATTAGACCCAGTCGTGGCCAACTCTGGGGTTGCGGCGCTCATCTCGCTTTGCTGGCCGAGGGAGCCGGCGTACAGCTTCCGGGTCATGTGGCCAGCATGACTAAGCCGCTTCAGGCAAACCAGAGCAGTGCACGGAAACACCGTTTACTTTCCCGCTGGAGCGGTACCTATTTATCTACTTGCACTTTGATGTGCTTTCTAACTGCTAGGTTGGCAGGAGCAGGGACCGAGCAACGGGAGCTCACCCCGTCGCGGGGATTTGAACTGCCAACCTTCTGATCGGCAAGTCCTAGGCTCTGTGGTTTAGACCACAGCGCCACCCGCGTCCCTTTCTTGTGTTAGAGGAGAGCAAATGAAAACAAGGAAGAGTCTGATGGCATCTTAAAGACTAACAATTCTATTATGGCAGAAGCCAGGGATAGTCAAATTGGCGCTCTCAAAGTATTTTGGACTACAACACCCAATGACCAATGGTTGAGAATGATGGGAGTTGTAGTCCATCATCATCTAGAGGGCACCATGTTGACTGCACTGCAATAGACTTCCACTCAAAGCTTATACCATAACAATTTTAAGACTCCAAAAGACTATTTATTGTAATTGCTGCAACTGACTAACTGTGGCCAATGCAAGTCTGCTAAAATTGTTCTTGAAGCCAATGTAGGTTTAACTATTTTCACATACCCTGCACTGCATAATGAGAGGGCCAGTACCAGACAGTGCTTCTGTAGTATGATCCAGGAGACCAGAACTTCAGCTGTGTGTTGAATTGGTAAATGAAGTAGATAGACACAAAGTTTGCACCTATACTTTCAAGTTTATCTGACTATCTGAGGGCAGAAATTGGCTAGAGGTAGAAATGATTTAGCTTCCAAAGACATGAGCTGAAAAAGTATCTGCTTCTTGCTTCGAGAATGCTCTCATTCTCAAAGCTATTTTTGTGGCATTTTATAGCAGTGTGTAAAATGTTTATAGGCTGAAGTGTTGCCACAGTCATAAGCAAGCCTTGCTTTATGATGAATGTAGAGGCATCAGCATTGTGCTGTGGCATTGAGTCTGTGTGTCGGAAATGTACAGTGTTGCTTTTAAACTTCCGACAAGGCATAAATCAGCATACAGTGGGCATTCTGTAAATATCTGCATATATTTTATCATTTGACTTCATTTTCAAAAATCTAGGACTGTAATTTGGCTAATACAATGAGGACTCACAGCCAACAGAAGCGCCATGCTCCCAGATTTCTTTTCTTTTTTCTAAAGAAGTGAGTCTCTAGATGTTGTAGAGAGAAAGTTATTAAGCAAACTATGCAGGTATCCATCTAAATTATTCCTGTGAGATTAGGCAGCCTGGTTTGAAATTCTGAACTGTGATAGTACCCACAGGCTAGAACCCCAAGGAGTGGGGAGGGAGAGAAGAGTTGATATAGAGACTGTGCTGGGAAGAAACCCTCCCACCATCATTCTCTTGTGTCTGTAGTCTTGTTTACTTGCTTTAATGTTATGATTGGGAATAAGAGGAGGGAAATGAATTATAAGGACTGCTGCCTTTTTAAATCCACTTTACTTTTGAATATTTTTTAATGCATTCTACTTTATTAATATCTTGTTGGCATCTGTTTGTCTCAAGAGGCAACAGAGTGCACCTCTGGGGGTGAAGTCAAACTGCTACATTAGCAGCACCCAAGTGACCTTCCCAGGGTGCAAGCCTGGGCAGTGTGTATGGAGGTTTTTGGCTATCCAGACGACAAGACTCCACTCTCAGCCTCACTGGTGTGGTCCAAAGGAAAGCAGAACAATACATTTGGCATCAGCTTGACTGCAGGAGCTGCTGGAAGAAGCCTTCTTTGTATTTAAAAAGGCTGAAACAAGGAGGCAGACCCTGTATTTATTTGTATGGGCAATACTCTGTGCTCTGTGAAGATAGATTTTGAATCTGGATATTTGGAAGCCACCTCTCACTTTCCAGGAGAAACTATATCCCGGATGCAGGGGGATGTCTCAGCTTCTGACAGAGTCTTAATGTGGGGATGAGTCCTCTCCACACTTGAGAGGGGTGAATCCTGATGAGGAGTCAGTTGGCAACCCTTACCTAGCTAGGGAGCTTAGGAAACTGCTGATTAGATGCTGGCAACACTTGACCTGTTCTGTGTTGATTTGGGCTCTAGCCTTTTATTCTCTACTACCCAAGAACCAATGAGAGGGAAGGGGTGGGGCCTGCCAACAAGAATGTGGAAATCCATACCAACTTGACCTCAGGAATATCAGAACAAGCAGGAATTGCAGTATTCAGGCGTTCCGATGTAGGCAAAGGCAAAGCGACCCAAAGATTCTTACAAACATGGAGAGGCATGTTTCATTTGGATCTCTCCAGTGGCGTTATCTATGAGAAGTCTTCCATAATAACCAGGAAATTACAGCCACGATAAAGGTAAGTTGGACATGGGGTTTATTCAGTGTTGACATTCTGCTTATGCAACAGACATCTGGTTGCAGAATGGAGCTTCCCCCTTCTTTGCTCTCCCCCCATGCACCCTCAACATTTGTTTCAGAGGGCTAGATTCAACTCCTTGTACTTTTCTGAGGTTTTAGAGATATTCACATATTACGAGACTTCCGGGTTGGCGCCATCGTCTAATGGCGGATTCCCTCCGAGCTCCGGAGGGAATCTGCTCAACAGGGGTCGGGTTCTGCCGCGGCGGCGACGCGGGGACCCTTAGACACCTGGTGACTCGGTGGGCACCATTTGCGCGCCCCCCCGACCCGCAAAGAAGCCTTTTTAAAGGCTTCGGAACGGGGGACGGAGGGAGGTGTGGTGCTGAGAGTTCGACTGCTTCCCCTGCTGAGTGAAGCCGCATGCCATGGACGGAGAGCGTTAACTTCTTGTTTTGAACTTTTGGATCAAAAGTAACGACCCGTGAGTAACACGGTAATTGGACTTAAAAGGGAAAATTATTTCTGGGAATTCGGCAAGATCGGGTAAGGTGCTAAAAAGGAAGTCAACCTGCCCGCCTTGTAAACATCGTAAAGCAAGAATTTTATTACTAAGGTTGTGTGAATGTCTTTTTTGTGTGTGGAAAAGTGCAATTAACTTTATATTGGGCCAATTTAAGTGACTGTGCTGGAGGATAAGAGAACGGAATTCACCCCTCCCCCAAAACCCGGGAGCGATCGGGGAGAGAGCCTGTGGAAGAGGTTTATAGATTTTGACAGCTGTCAAATTAGCTGTCAAAGTTGGAAAAAAAAAGGAGAACTGTGTCTTTGCTGTCTTTGCTGGTTACATCTGATACAATTTGGTAACAAATTGTTAAAAACAAAGAAGAAAAGGTTAATTTGTCATTAAGTAACTAGAATCCCTCTAGAGGGGGTTCAGGACATTACAAAAATGGCTGTAAGTGGAAAAATACTGGCTGAACTGGAAAAGACCTTCCGTCTTTTGGGAAATCTACAGAAGCAGACAAATGTTTTGACTATGAGTGTAATAACAATGAAGGGAACAGTAAACAAAATTGCTGAACCTGGAAAGGATATGATTCAAGCTCCTGCAGATGAACAGGGAAGTGTTGTTGCTGATACAAAAATCCTTATAGCCAAACAGGAGAAAGAGTCTGAGTCATTTGAGATGCCATTTAAAGAATATGAGAAAGAAGGAGGCGCTGGGATGTTGCAGATGGCTAAAGAGAGCCAGAGGCCTGTTAAGTTGGAAACAATTGAAAATAAGAACATGACAATGAAAGTTTGGCTGGAAGTGAAGAATGGAATCTGGAGAGATCTCCTCTTATGGGGATCTGAAGACATATGGAATATAAATATGGACAGTACAGAGTTTGGAGCCTTTGGGACATTTGAACTTATGAGAAGCAAGAAACAAGATTTTGGCTCCATTGTTAAATATGGAGGTCTGGCTGGAAGAAATATGGATTTTACTGGAACAGAGCCTCTTCGAGATTCGGAATTTAAAATAAAGGACTATCAAGAAAACCGGCAGAGAGAAATTGAGAGAGGGTTAAGTGCCTCGGATGTGAGATCGCCAGGCTGATTTTGGATGGACTGATGGACTTTGGTTGGGGATTGAAACCGGGAAAGGGGGTGGGAGGGCTTCGGGAATTTAAAGGGTGTAAAAATATGATTCTGTTTTAATTAAGTTGGCTTTTGCCACTAACATAAAAATGGGGAATTTGGGGAGAGATTTGGGGCCGACCTTAGCAAAAGATTATCAAAAATAAGTGTTTCATGTATAAAGATTGGGATTTTTAAGTTTAAATAGGTTAATTAAATTGATGGAGGAATTTAGGGAAAGTATGTTAAGAATAAGTTTTGAAATATAAAGATAGAGGTTTAGAAGTTAAAATTTGTTTAAGATAATTGAATTAGAGGAAATAAGGTAAAGTGGGGGGGATAAAAATTGCTGAGCTAAAAATTGGAATTGGAATATAAGAAGGGCAGGTGTGGGGAAGTCAAGGAAATTGGGTATGGAATGTAATTACGGTAAACTTTTTAAACTGCTGTTTTTCTTTTTCTCTTCTTTTTTCTTTTTTTCTTTTTCTCTTTTCTGTTTTCCTTTGTATTCTTTTTTGAAAATTTTAATAAACATAATTAAAAAAAAAAGAGATATTCACATATTACATTCAATGAGTGTACAATCTGTGTACCTGTGTGCATGAAAAGCTGAGCTGTACAATTCAATGAGTATAAAGTCTTTCTCATAAATGTTTGTTCATGTGTACAGAATGCTTGTATCTGTGTTCATTGCAATGCGTGAGCAAGCCCTTTGTCATAAAATAATTATGTCTGAAAGCCTATGTACCATTTCCTTCTAGAATAATCCTTGCATGATTGGTGGGCAAGAAAGCTTTATTTCTGTCTCCTGTGGTATATATTCTGAAGGGAGTGCTATCTAAATGTCTGTCTATCTCATTACAGAACTATACAAATGATTCTGTTCAAAATGTTGCTTATTCTGAACAACATTAAGTTTCTCTTGAATGGCAATTGAAACCAAACTATATTAGGTAAAATTTAGACTGTAGAAGCATTTAAAAGTATATTTTATTATCATGCATTGCTGAAGTACTTAGCTTTTAAAATTCAATTATTGTTTTACATTGCAGCTGTCAGCTCATTCACCCTTCACCCACGCAAATTTTTACAATGTTCCCTTGTGGCTTCTCCTGCCTGAAAGGTAATGTTTCAAAAAAATACCACAAGGGAAGTTGCTCTTTCAGGAGTGAGTTAGATAAGCAGTGGGAGACAGTTGTGGCGGAGAAACGACTCAGGACAGTGTTTGAATTTATTAAGCAGGAACAGCAGAACTGAAGAATTTTAAATGAAATGCTTATACAGTTAAATGCTTATACCACTGGCATTCTTACAGCAGGACAGATGATTAACAGTTCAATGGCAAAGAATAATGAATATGAATTTGGCATGTGTGTTGTTTTAATTTTATACCACAACTTGGTAGTAGTGAAAATCTCAACTTTTAGAACCACAAAATATAACCCGGGGAGTTTGGTGGAATGCTATGTAAATAGCAGTCCCTTGGATGTTCAAAACATCAGGGCTGCCTTGCAAATAACTGTGGATAAATTTGATAGTACTGAAGAGAAAAAGCTCTTGCTGTGCTGTTAATAAAGATAATACCAAATCATGTGGAAACTTTGCTCTTGGATAAACTTCTGTCACTACGGATATGCATATAAGCTGACATATTACAAATTTTTGTTAAACAAAATGGGACACTACCTAATTCTATAGTTGGCATTCATCTGTTTTGATAGAGAATGGAGTGCACCTCCAGGGGTGAAGTCAAACTGCTGCATTAGCAGCACCAAAGTGGCCTCCCCAGGGCACAAGCCTGTGCAGTGTGTGTGGAAGTCCTGGGCTACAGGGTGGGAACCAAAGGTGGACAAACTACCTGAGAAGGAGCATAGTGTGTTGCCTACCAAAGGTGCTACCCCTCCCCGAACACCAGCTAATTCTATGATGATTGATTAATTCCACTATGCTATATCATGGCTACATGATAGACAACTATTCCTCTGTCTGTCTGTCTGTCTGTCTGTCCATGTGGTTCTTAGAGGGTGGGATGAGTGGGCATGTGCCAAGGCCTGAAGACAGTGCTATGCTTTCCATTTCATTCTAGAATACTGTATCTCTGTTTTCATGCCCTGCTTCTTCCAGTTGAGGTGGGTCCTTTGAGTGGTGCAATGTCTGCCTACCCCATCCTGGAGCCAGCATTTATTTTATTTATTTATCCATCCATCCACCCACCCACCCATCCACCCATTGGCCCAGTATACCTGAAGGAGTGTCTCCACCCCCATCTTTCTGCCCGGATGCTGAGGTCCAGCGCCGAGGGCCTTCTGGCGGTTCCCTCATTGCGAGAAGCAAAGCTACAGGGAACCAGGCAGAGGGCCTTCTCGGTAGTGGCACCCGCCCTGTGGAACGCCCTCCCATCAGATGTCAAAGCGATAAACAACTACCTGACATTCAGAAGACATCTTAAGGCAGCCCTGTTCAGGGAAGTTTTTAATGTGTGATATTTTAGTGTATTTTTGGTTTCTGTGGAAGCCGCCCAATATTATTATTATTATTATTATTATTATTATTATTATTATTATTATTATCATCATCATCATCATCATCATCATCATATAATCATCACCCAGCAATTAGATTACTGTAGTAGAAGTTATTAGATAGAAAAAGGATACATTTGAGTTTAGCCACTTGCTAAAGGATGTCCTAAGTACAAAACACCTAGGGCCAAGCTCATAGATTCTATGACTATTATGTCATTTTTTTTAATCACCATGTGTTATTTGGTCACATAAGCTACCCAGTATTGTTTTTGTTTGCATCTGTCTGTTTCGAGACACAACGGAGAGCGCTTCTGGGGGTGAAGCCAAATCACTGGTGAATCACAGCACCTGTTTTGGCTGCAGAGACTGGTAACTCACAACTGCTGCCTCCCGTGTTGTTTTTGCTGAGCACCAAAGTGACCTTCCTGGGGTGCAAGCCTGGGCAGTGTGTATGGAGGTCGTAGGCTGCCCAGATGACAAGACTCTCTTCTAGGCCTCACTGATGTGGTCCAAAGGAAAGCAGAGCAATACATTTGGCACTAGCTTGGCTGCAGGAGTTGCTGGAAGGAGGCATACAAGGCATCACCCAACCGTCTTAGGTTCTCCACTCCAGATTTGTGTAGAGTTTACCTTTTCTTCTCCTGAAGGTGTCCTGCCAGGTGCCTGGTAACTGCTTGTTTTTTTTTTTACTATAGGGGGTTCATCAGAATGGATTTTACTCTTCACGGATATTTGTATTCCACCATACGAACATAGGGAAGTGCCTTAGACCGAGTCAGATCCTCATTCCATTTATCTCAATATTATCTATGCTGACTGTCAGAGGCTTTCCAGGTTTTCAGACAGGGGTCTCTCTCCCCACCAAATCTGGGGATTGAAACTAGGACCATCTTGCAGAAATAGTGCAGGAGAGTACGCACCCTGGAAATGATCTCTTTCAGCTTCTGCCTTCTGGAAGAAGGTACAGGGTTATAAAGACTAGGACTAGCCGCCTGAGAAACAGTGTTTATCCAAATACAATTTTGGTTTTAAATGCAGTGTAAGGTAGTCTCTGTGGGAGTATATTGTATTTAATTATGGGGTATAAGAGTTTTTAGGGGGTTAACCAGGCTGGGATAGCTGGGATAGCAGACTTGTTGGTTTTTGAATGTCTGATGTAGATTTTTTCAATTTCGTTGTTCTGTATGGGACAATGACAATAAAGATTATCGTATCGTATCTTCTACGTCTAAGTAGTGGCCCTTTACCATCCAGATATTTGACAAAGTACCTGCAGATCTTTTTATTCAGGAGATCCACTTTTGTGTACTTTTGCTATATATTGCCTCCCCATCCCCCTTTCCTCTGTTTAAACCCTTTTAATTGAATTTTTTGGTGAATTTATTGTATTATGTAAAGCATCTTGAATCCTGAAAGCATTTTATTATATTATGACAAGCCGGCTGTGCACTGCGGGTCAAGGTGGTAGGGTGATACATAAATTATCCATGGTGAGAGTTGGTGAATATAATCCTTCTGGAAAACACTTGATAGGTAGCAACTTTAAATTATCAACAGTACATAAAGAATGAATAACTAACATAGGCTGGAAAGCCACTTTAAATTTTAGGATGAGAGCACAATTACATAACAATTATTGTATATATCTGAGCCCCCTCTAGGCTGCCATTTTATTTTACAGGTGGATTCTGCAACAAGTGGTTAACTCAATAATATCCAAATATCCACTGATGAAGGGACTCATTGATCTGACTGGCATTTCACTGGAACTGGGAGAGACAAAAATCCTTCAGCTGGGACAAAGTCAAGAAGTGACACTGATTCACATCAAGAGATGACTTGACTCTGACCTAGGTCATTTGGAAAGTACTGTGTACAAATTGTTTCTATATTTGATTCTTTTGATAATTCTTCATTTCATCAGAGTTTCAATCCTGGATTCCTCACCTATGCCAAGGAGATAAAGAACTACACAACTTTTAGAAGACATCTGAAGGCAGCCCTATATCAAGTAGTTTTAAATGTTTGAGGTTTAGCATGTTTTTATATGTGCTGGAAGCCACTTAGTGTGGTTGGAGAAAGCCAGCCAGATGGGCAGGGTATAAATAACAATTAAGATTGTTTCATTATTTTATTTTTGCTTGGGGTGGGATAAGCATTTAGTCAGCACTATTGTTTCTTGTTTTGTTTTGTTTTGTTCTGTTTTGTTTTATTATTATTCTGTTAAATTATTATATAGTTTGTATTTTGCTTTTTAAGGGGAAGGGTCATGGCTGCCTGGGAGTGGGCCTCAGCCAATAGATTGGGTGGGGCAGGTTCCACAGGGGGGGATGTATTGGGACACCCGATCTCAGTGATCACGGGCAGGAGGAGGAGTTATGCTAAGACCAGACCATGTCATTACCGAGGAGGCTGGTTTAGTCGTTGTTTGAGGACTATCCCTGCCTCCAGGTCTGGTCCTGACCGGAAGGATACAGTAATCAGCAAGGGGAACCCACATGACCTGAAAGTGTTGCTGTGCAATGCCAGGTCAATGATGAATAAAACCACTGCCATCCACGACCTGATTGTGGATGGAGGATTTGACCTGGCATGTGTGACAGAGACCTGGTTGGATGAAGCAGATGGGCCTGTCCTTGCCGCTGCTTGCCCACCAGGTTTCTCTTACGCACAGCAACCCAGGTCATGTGGGCGGGGAGGGGGGGTTGCAGTGATTTTTAGGAAGTCATTAGTCTGCACCAGGCGTCCTATTGGGAAGACCCAGTTTTCTGAGTGCATGTTCTGGAAGTTGGGCAATAGGGGCAGTACAGGATTCCTACTGGTGTACCGACCTCCCCGCTGCACCAAGGATTCCCTGCCCGAGCTGCTTCAGGTCGTGGCGGATATGCTCCTGGAGACACCTAGCTTGGTTGTCCTGGGGGATTTTAACATCCATGCCGACACGACCTTACAAGGGGCCGCTCGGGACTTCGTGGAAAGCATGGCCTCCATGGGGCTGTCCCTGAATAAGTTTGGCCCAACTCATAGCCGTGGACATGCCTTAGACTTGGTGTTCACCTCTATGGATGGTGGTGATCTGACACTAACTAAAAGCGAAACAAAAGAAGTGCCATGGTCAGATCACTTCCTGGTGCAACTGGACTTCTCCGCAACCCTTCCCCTCTGCAGGGAGGTGGGACCGATTCGGATGGTCCGCCCCCGCCACTTAATGGATCCAATTGGCTTCCAGAGAGTGGTAGGGGATGCTTTATCCCAAGTTGATGGCCTTTCAGCTGATTCCCTGGTGGCACACTGGAATGCGGAGTTAACCAGGGCTATTGACTGTCTGGCTCCGAAGCGCCCTCTCCGATTGCATGGAGCCCGGATAGCCCCGTGGTTTTCCCCGGAGCTGAGGGTGATGAAACAATCGTTGAGACGGCTAGAGCGCCGGTGGCGGAAAACTCATTCTGAATCAGACCGGACACGGGTTAGAGCTCAACGTCGAGCCTACCAAGTGGCAATGGCGATGGCGAAGAGGGCCTTCTTCGCCGCCTCCATTGCATCTGCAGAAAACAGCAGCAGGAGACTTTTTCAGGTGGTTCGCAATCTATCGGAACCACCTGTACCACCGGGGCCTGGTAGGGACCCCAAGATCTCCTGCAATGCTTTTGCAAAGTTTTTTGCAGATAAAATCGCTCAGATTCAGAAGGAGGTAGACTCCACCGTGGGAGCAGGGCCAGGGCGGGAGAGTGCTAGAGTTCTGTCTGGTCCTGTTACATGGGATGAATTCCAATCTGTTACCTCCGAGGATGTGGACAGGCTGCTTGGACAAGTGAAACCGACCACCTGTCTCCTTGATCCTTGCCCATCCTGGCTGATAAAAGCAAGCCGGGAAGGGCTGGGCGATGGGCTCTGCGGGGTGGTGAATGCTTCCCTCTGTGAGGGAGCCTTCCCAGACCCGCTGAAAGAGGCGGTCATTAAACCGCTTCTTAAAAAAACATCTTTAGACCCGGCCAATTTGGCCAACTATCGCCCAGTCTCAAATCTGCCATTCTTGGGCAAGGTGATTGAGCGGGTGGTTGCTGAACAACTCCAAGCACGCCTGGAGGAAACGGACCATTTGGATCCCTTCCAATCAGGATTCAGGCCTCACCATGGGACTGAAACTGCCTTGGTCGCGCTGGTTGATGATCTCCGGCGGGCTAGGGACAAAGGTGAGAGCTGTTTCCTAGTTCTGCTGGATCTCTCAGCGGCCTTTGACACCATCGACCATAACATCCTTCTGGACCGTCTAGAGGGGCTGGGAGCTGGGGGCACTGTCATACAGTGGTTCCGCTCCTTCCTCCTGGGCCGTGTCCAGAAAGTGGTGGTGGGGGATGAGTGTTCAGACCCCTGGGCTCTCACTTGTGGGGTGCCTCAGGGTTCTGTCCTCTCCCCCATGCTTTTTAATATCTATATGAAGCCGCTGGGAGAGATCATCAGGGGGTTTGGACTGGGTGTTCATCAGTATGCAGATGACACCCAGCTCTACCTCTCCTTTAAATCAGAACCAGTGAAGGCGGTGAAGGTCCTGTGTGAGTGCCTGGAGGCGGTTGGAGGATGGATGGCGGCTAACAGATTGAGGTTGAATCCTGACAAGACAGAAGTACTGTTTTTGGGGGACAGGGAGCGGGTTGGTGTGGGGGATTCCCTGGTCTTGAATGGGGTAACTGTGCCCCTGAAGGACCAGGTACGCAGCCTGGGAGTCATTTTGGACTCACAGCTGTCCATGGAGGCGCAGGTTAACTCTGTGTCCAGGGCAGCTGTCTACCAGCTCCACCTGGTACGCAGGCTAAGACCCTACCTGCCCGCGAACTGTCTCGCCAGAGTGGTGCAAGCTCTAGTTATCTCACGCTTGGACTACTGCAACGCGCTCTACGTGGGGCTACCTTTGAAGGTGACCCGGAAACTGCAATTAATCCAGAATGCGGCAGCTAGACTGGTGACTGGGAGTGGCCGCCGGGACCACATAACACCGGTTCTGAGAGATCTGCATTGGCTCCCAGTACGTTTCCGAGCACGATTCAAAGTGTTGGTGCTGACCTTTAAAGCCCTAAACGGCCTCGGTCCTGTATACCTGAAGGAGCGTCTCCACCCCCATCGTTCAGCCCGGACACTGAGATCCAGCGCCGAGGGCCTTCTGGCGGTTCCCTCATTGCGAGAAGTGAGGCTACAGGGAACCAGACAGAGGGCCTTCTCGGTAGTGGCGCCCGCCCTGTGGAACGCCCTCCCATCAGATGTCAAAGAGATAAATAATTACCTGACATTCAGAAGACATCTTAAGGCAGCCCTGTTCAGGGAAGTTTTTAATATGTAACGCTGTACTGTTTTTAACACTGATTGGGAGCCGCCCAGAGTGGCTGGGGAAACTCAGCCAGATGGGCGGGGTATAAATAATAAATTATTATTATTATTATTATTATTATAAGATTGCAAATGGCGGCTGGTGCGCACTGGAGCTGGTAGGGCAGAAGGCAGGGAGGTCAACAGTAGGGGGAAACAGAGTCAATGAAAGACAGTGGCAAGTAATGCTACTGTTGTGCTCCATCCCCCTTCCTCCTAAAGGCAATTCTGAGAGTAAGGAGGTGGAAGAAGCTGACTGTTTAGGCCGCTGGCTAAAGCTGACTAAAGGGGGCTGGCTAAAGCCAGACTGAGGGCAACCTCTATTGGAAGATTGTACTGAACATTATTTCCTGAAAGCATTTTCTTTTTTTAAAAACCCCAAACCCCTCAGAGCTACATTTTATAATGCCTTTCTCTTTCAAGTGGCATTTTCTTTTCTTCCTCTTTTTATTCCACAGACTTTCCCCCATTAATGTTTATGAGCAAATAAAAGAAAATAGCTAGCTAGGGCTGCTGGAACTTTCAGAACGGTTCAGTTATGACCCCATCTAATTTAACATAATTCATGAATCTTTCTTTTAAGAACATTTTCCTTGTGATGGGGTTTTGATTCGAAAGATATGAATAAAAATGGAAATTAGTTTAACTCCTAAATGAGATGGCCCTTATCATTCTTTCAACTGGGAGGTGTTAAATAACAAAAGTTTAAAAGAGACTGGGATTTTTGAAAAGGCAGTGGACATAGGGTTGTATCTAGAAGAGCTTCTTTCATCAGAAACAGCTGTCTGCTGATGTACATAGCTCCTCCACCACAAGTGCCTCTGGACCCAATCAGTTGTCTAGGGGTGAGGGGCACATGTCCCATCCTGTGTATTTTAAAAAATGTATCATTTCCCTTGATCCCACTCAGTGGATCAGTCACATTTGGTGGATCAATTGACGACATAAAGCTTTAGTGAACCAAACGGCTGTACAGTTAAAACACCTGTTATCTCAGTTCAAATACTGTTCTATCTGGATAGTTAGGACATTTTATGTTATTTGGGATATTGTGGCAAGCGAAAATGATGACCCTAGAAGTTTGTACTTTTCAGGCCCAAGGTTGTCATGATACCCTTGCAGAGCTCCATGCATGTCCACAAAGTGGGCATTGCAACTCCACAGCTGGTATGTCCTTGCACACCAAATAATAATAGTAATAATAATAATAATAATAATAATAATAATAATAATAATAATAATTTTTATTTGTATCCTGCCCTCCCCTGCTGGAGCTGGGCTCAGAGTGGCTAACATCATATAAAACACAATATACATAAAAACAAACGATTAAAATGCATCCCAAAATTAATTCAAATAAATTAAAATTAGACATTGCATACATGCAGAGAAACAGAGACACAGATACATTGCTTCTCTGTCCTCCTACTGCTCATCTATCTGGTCAGGGGGCTGGGGGCCCACCAGAGAAGACTTTGTGGGGCCCTATCAGACCCTTGAACCACCAGTTTTCCCCTCCTGTTGTACAGGACCAGCCAATTAATGGTGACAACAGATATTTAATATAGTAGGCCTCTCAAATTGCAGTAAAGGTGACAACCAATTTGCTTCTGGTAGAAGCCAGAATTGCTTAGTGACCTAAGGGGTAAAACTGTTATTTTTATATTTAGTAGAATGAAATGGGTATGAGGAAGAATGAAAACCTATGTAGGAAGCTGTTGTTGGATACTTCAAAAGGCAATGACCTTAAACCTTTGGTAATTTTCAGTGGCTGAAATTTTTCTCCCCCCACTGACCAAATCCCAAACCTTTTGCCTATATATAAATACGGAAAGCTGTTTCCTAGCTCCTGAAAATTGATATTGGATCTGCCAATCTAGTAGTGGTCATTCTTCTGTTACAGATACAAATCTTATGCTGATAAGCAAGTTTTAAAATGGCAAAAGTTCTAGAGACAGGGTTTAAGAAGAGAAAATCATAAATGAAAATTTATGTAAGCTTAAATAGGATTCCAGGCTGTAGTGATAAGTATTGTTCAGTTCCGTGAAGGAGTGAGTACTGGTTTTGTGCTGTCTTTGAAAGAGATAGCATTCATCTTTATTTGCACTACAGCTTTCAATAGAATGGACTTAAAAGGCAAGACATTATGAGCCACACTCTCTATCTGCAGTGGGAAGGACAAGCGGATTTTATCAGAAGCAATAAGTATTCGTGGTTTTGGTAACCATAGAAAACTCAAGATGCATTTTGAATGGGAAATGTTTCATCTTAAAGGAAACCAGAATCCTGGAATGTATAACTTCAGCAATGGGAGGCAGCTGAGCTGCAAAGTAATGTTGCACTCTTACCTGTCTATTTGGAATATATTCCTGTTTGATCTTGGGCATAAGTTACCTTATTACAAATGGATTTTATCCCAGAGCCAGGATTCTCTAGGCAGTAGTGAATCATACCTCTGGGATTTGATCCAGATGTCCCTTTTAACAGGGTAATCATGGAATTAATAATAGGATATTAACGTAATCATGTTCTTTTTAAATAAATGAACATTTATTAAGGAACATGGTATGTCTGAACATATGCGCAACCCAAGAGCTTGTTTTCTGTGTAGACCTTTCACACAAAAATCCACTCCTGATTTCCTACCACTTTCTTTTTTTCATCTTTCTTTCCTTTTCCTTTTGTAGAGGGGAAGCCCTTTTGTTTGAGTTAAACAATTGGGAATAAGAAACTCTTTCTGATCTGCTGTAAATCACTCAGAGATCCTGATCTAACATCTCTCCACTACTCTTGAGATTTGCCATACTCCACATAGCATCTGTTGTTTGAGCCAGGTAGGAACCTTCCTTATTTGCTTAACTTATGGAGATGGGGCAGAGGGCTGCTCCTGTGAGCTTTGCAGCAAAGTAGTTCATGATCGCCAGCATCCCTGTATGCTGGTACAAGTAAGTGCAGCAGTATTCTAGCTCTGAGACCCTATGAAAGGCTTCCCTGGAGTCTTCCTTACATTCATCAGCAATTTTGGGAATGGGATATGCCAGGAAAAACTCCTCAGGATCAAATCCCAAATAGACTGGGCAGGGGGATGGCACCCACTTAAAATGGATTATTATCCTGATATGTCAAGCTCCATATATGTTTTGACTAATATAGCGATTCTATTTTTAAAAAAACACCTATTTGTAAAAATATGAATTTTAAGTTGCAGCAAGAAGCTCCAGGATAATTCAAGGCTTGGCTACTCTGTAGTGTTGAGAAAGTAACATGCATGCACAGTATTAAAAAAAAAATCAAATTCTCTTTTGGGAAATTGGAATGATTGTCAGAGTCATGAAAAATGAAACAAATGTTGTTAGTTACTGAAGAACCTGATGACATAGAACAATATGTTCATAAACAATGGCCCAATTCAGAGGTAACTATCTCAGTCTGATAAATTTTTAGCAGTCTGAGTATGAAATTTGAACCCACACATTTCCTCCTCAGCTCTCCCCATCACTCCTCTTCTTCTTTCCAGGTTTTGAATAAGAATTGTGATGTGTTAAACCACAATTTTCTGCAATGTCCAAAGTAGTAAACAGTGGCTTAAATGCTCCTGACTAACCAGGATGTGATCTTTTTTTAGAATTCCAAAAAATCAGACAACCTTCAGAGGAAAACCATATTAACTATCTCAAATGATGTCAAAAAATAAGGTTTTGAATGTGATTATTTGATAATGCACAAGTTATGATTCCCTGGTTCTGAATGAGGTAACTGTGCCCCTGAAGGACCAGGTGCGCAGCCTGGGAGTCATTTTGGACTCATAGCTGTCCATGGAGGCGCAGGTCAAATCTGTGTCCAGGGCAGCTGTTTACCAGCTCCATCTGGTACGTAGGCTGAGACCCTATCTGCCTGCGGATTGTCTAACCAGAGTGGTGCATGCTCTGGTTATCTCCCGCTTGGACTACTGCAATGCACTCTACATGGGGCTACCTTTGAAGGTGACTCGGAAACTACAACTAATCCAGAATGCGGCAGCTAGACTGGTGACTGGGGCGGCCGCCGAGACCATATAACACCGGTCTTGAAAGACCTACATTGGCTCCCAGTACGTTTCCGAGCACAATTCAAAGTGTTGGTGCTGACCTTTAAAGCCCTAAACGGCCTCGGTCCAGTATACCTGAAGGAGCGTCTCCACCCCGATCATTCTGCCCGGACGCTGAGGTCCAGCGCCGAGGGCCTTCTGGCGGTTCCCTCATTGCGAGAAGCAAAGCTACAGGGAACCAGGCAGAGGGCCTTCTCGGTAGTGGCGCCCTCCCTGTGGAACGCCCTTCCAGCAGATGTCAAAGAGATAAACAACTACCTGACATTCAGAAGACATCTTAAGGCAGCCCTGTTCAGGGAAGTTTTTAACGTGTGATATTTTACTGTATTTTTGGTTTTTATGGAAGCCGCCCAGAGTGGCTGGGGAGGCCCAGCCAGATGGGCGGGGTATAAATAATAAATTATTATTATTATTATGATTGACTGTCTGCATCTCATCCTGCAGGGCATTGCTTAATTTAATGATTGACGCATTTTCCAAATCCTGATTCTTGTCACGTTCATTGTTTCGGTTGTGAAAAGTTCATGAATGGGACCAATGAATTCAAATACTGTGAAAAAGATTTACAGGAACTGATTTACATGTTCAACCTTGTCAATGTGGTTGCTTTTAGTGAACCTCTTTCTTCTTTATGCTACATCCTTAAACTGCAAAACTTTTGTTTTCCCATTCTCTGTTGTCTTTAGACATAGTGTATGCACTATTCATGAAGGCTTTTAGTGTTTCAGACAAGGTAATATATAAAATTCCATTTTTATTTTTGCTTGTTCCATTTCTGCTTCTTGTGCTGGTTTGAATTAAGGCTCTTTTTCCTGCTGGTGAACTTTGCCCAAATTTGCTTCTCTCCAAAAGAGTTCACTGCCAGGATGCCATTAAATTCCAACTGCATTCCCCTTTTTTGACATTATGCATAGAACTCCATTAGGTCCCCATATATCAATGAGTGCTTGAAAGTGATTTTGACATTGCATAGTGTGTCTTAGTTTACACACATAAAACACTTTTTTTTAGCAGCAACGTAATGGGTTTGTTTTTAATAATGGGGTGTATATATCATTATAAATGGCACACAAATTTAACGAAATATTTTAGGAGGAGGCGGCTAAATTGGACCATGAAAAATGCACAAGGGCTATAAATCATGGAGGAGTTTAAATAATTATTATAAAGAACACTGGGCTTCGTTATAGACTGTGAAAACTTTGACGGTAGCTATTAAAATAAAACATATCTGCTGCTCATAAGGCTCAAAAGAAATATGACATTCCATAAAACAATTACACTGAAATATCCAGCAATTCACAACTTGAGATCTTTCCAGATATTAACTATAGGTGCTTTTGCCAATGTGGTGCCCTCCCACTGTGTTGTACGCCAACTAACATCAAACCCAGCATTGGCACTGGCTGGGGCTGATGAGAGTTGTAGTCCAAAACTTCCAGAGGGCACCACATTGGCATAGGCAACACTATAAGCATGGAGAAGACGCATGGTTGTGCCAACAGAGCCTTCTCCTTTGAGATGGATGATCTGGTCAAAATGTGTGCACAGTGTCCTATGTGTTCAGACAGGGATCATGTAAGTAGTATATTGGGGGGAAATTGGGTGTACCAATCATACATTCCTGCCACACACAGATTCACAGTTTTATAAAGATTTGAACCTTTAATCTACTGGTCACCTTCATCTTGTGTGTGTGTGTGTGTGTTTTTTTAAATCAGTCTCTGATGTCTAAAATGCTGCCGGTTTGGATCATAAAAAGATGTGCAAACTCCTAAGATGTGACTGCTAAATCCCCTTCAACCTTTTAAGCACTTTCATAGCTTACTTTGATAATTCCAGGCAATGTGCATCTCAGCATTTCCAATAATTTAAGCGATCATAGTAATTTTAAAAAACAGATATGGCAGTCAGTTTTTTCCATTGGTGACAGCACTATAGAGCAGCTGAGAAGAAATGTTTCAAATGTTACACATTGTTGCTGTCTACTTCCACTAAAGATTCAAGGACTAACCAGTGATAGAGGCAGAACTGGTACATTTGAGTATGGACCACTCTTCTGCTAAAAAAAGGTGGTGGTGGGGGAACCATTGTTAATATTTTTTGGAACAATAGTAATTCAGAAGTAACAGTGTATCTGAAGTGTATCTGAAGAAGTGTGCATGCACACAAAAGCTTATACCCAGAACTAACTTAGTTGGTCTCTAAGGTGCAACTGGAGAATTTTTTAATTTTATTTATTTATTTCATCAGAAGTAACATGTTCAGTATCAGCAGAAGACACTTTTCATGTCCTCTCTTAAACCCTATGTGGTAATCTAGAGAGTGATGGTCAACTATCAAAGGAAATGTTGTTTTGTACCTCAATGTTTTGTTCATCTGTTTGAGCCTACAAAGTGATGAAGAAATGATGGTGATGATGATAGCTGCAATAACTACAATGACAACTATATTCTTTACTAAAAATCTAATGAATAATATCAGGGTCCCCCCCCCCCAGCCAGAATTCACAGGAACTGAGTTCAGGCACTTCTCAGGTGGGCTCCATTGCCATTATAAGAGAACAAGGGAGGCATTTGTGGTGAGTTCCCGAACCTCTTTTTCTAGAAAAATAGCACTGAATAATATTGTTCCTTTTTTAAAAAAGAATTGCAGATCTAAACTTATTGGTAGTCTTGTATCCATTGGTCTGGTTAAACTAACTTGCCTCCTAGGTTTCAGCTGAGTTCAAGCTTCCTTTCCGAAGCCTTTAATCTAAAAAGAATTCACTGAGCAAAGGATTAATGGGGATTTCCCTGTGGAGACGCTTGAAGGTGCTTTGACTTAATGGTTGGTTAGCATTGCTACAAGCTTCCTACACCACTTTCTTAAGGTTAGCTAGTAAAAAAAAGGCCTTCCCCCCATCATGGCCTGTCAGACTTCATTTATCTTGTTGAATAAGTGTGAATCAATGAACCAATTAGCAACTGTTGAACTCGTTATTTTTAGAATTGTTACTTTTATGTGATTTGCATGTGTCTGCGCATGTTACTAAGCATAAAAGGGATAAGAGGACTCCTAATTGCACAAAGTTCAATTAGATGAGGAAAGGATTCATATCACTGTCTCTGCCAGAGGCAAATTTTATACAACCCTCAAGAAAAAAAGGACAATTGCTTTCTTTCCTGTATCACATTCCCTTTCTTCTGATGTTACTGATGCAATGGATGAAACAATATCTAAACAAAAATATACTTTTAAAAGAGAGATGGTCCCAGCCTGTGACTCTAATTGTTGAGCCATTTGTGTGCTACATGTGAAATATCTAAGGAGCTTTTTGCCAAAATTCGCTTTCTTGACATTTTGATGAGTGGAAAACATTTCAAGCTAAAAGGAAAATATTTAAATTAGTACAGTAGTGGAATGTCTCCGTTGATTTCTGAAACCAGTTGGCATAATATAGAATCCAGATGTCATCTGTATTTGATAGTCAAGGAACAAACTTGAGTTGATTGAGTTTTCTTTAGTTATATGCTGCTTTTCCACCATAAAGTTTCTAGTACTTCTTTTTCCTGCACTACAAGGAACCTGACTTAAATACAATTCAGAGGGGAGGGGTCCTCTCACCAGGCTGGATGACATACAGCAGGTGTAATTGCCCTATTGGAGAAGCAATCAGATTTTAGTACAGAGCCCTTTTAGTATAGGGTGGTATTTTGTCTTCATTGGAAGGCACAAGAGGAAAGAAAGAGGCCGCAGCCATAAAAACCTCCTGACTCGGGGGGGGGGGAGGGGGTGCTCAACAGTATCAAGGGCTCTGCTGCCCCAAGGGTTTATTGGGTTTACTACTGGGGTTGAATTGTTTTCTTAGGTTTCTTGGCAGGGAGGTTTGCAAACTTTTTACTTCCTCCCCTTCCATCTCCTTGAGATGACCTGCTTCCAGCCTAGCTAGTTAAAACAGGATTTAAAGAAAAAAGGGTGGGGGTTTGGTGACTTTGGTCACCTTACAATAGGAGTGGGGTGGGGAATCTCAGGGGCCACATGCCTGGAAGCTGTGCCTCCCTTCTCTCTGTTGAGTAGACTACCAAAGAGTCCAGCTGCCAAATAGCCAGAGGTCTCTGAATATACATGTCTCCATCAAGCCAAGTAAAAGGCATTGCACATCGAGGTCCCCAAGCCACCCCAAATAACTCACACCTCACACATCAATTTTGTTTAAGGTTTTTGGCATGAATTTGGCCACAAGTTTATTTAAATACACATACATGAGTGGTTGCTTAGGCATTGGTTACGACTATCTGTCCTTACCCCAGGGACAGAACTGACTTCCGGCTTCCAGTGGAAGCCAGTCAGGGAAAACAATATTGGGGAGAAAAGAAGCTGGGCATCAGTCCCTCATTTCTCACCCTCATGCCCCCGGGGGCTTGTATGGCCCAAGTCCGATGCCAGGGACTAGGGCAAAAGGATAGCAAGCCCCTGGATTCCTTTAACGGAATTCCCTTGCAGCACCACCATTGGAGGGGTAGGCACTTACCCCTCCACCAACCAATTTTAACCAATCCCTAACCGCAAACCTTACAAGTTGTGACGATTTGCTATGCAGTAGGCAAAAAACCAAATGGCACCAGCCAATCAGCCAGATGGACAAAAATTCCTACCAGGCCCCTGCCCCCAAAGCAGACGACCCCATGACAGGCATAGCAAGGTCAGAGCACAAAGATCCCCCCCTTTTCAGGGAGGGTGGGCGGGTGATCCGGTGCACGCAGCCCAAGAGAACGCCCAAAGCTGTGTGGCCAGTATTTAAAACCTCTGACCCCTCCCACCAATTAGCAACACCTTGCCCAATCATAGCTCGTTGCCATTCAAATGTATCTTCCCAGCAACAGTGGGGTGGCCTGCAGGCCCCCACCGCAACACGTGCTCTCTGATAGGGAGAACACGCTTTATCACACTTTAGGGACGCATTTCAGCCATGCAGAAAACTGGAGAAGGGTGTGGAGCAGGGGTGTGGCATGGGGAGGAGGGGAGGCCTATGGAAAGTCTCAGGGGCCAGACAAAGAACTCTGGAGGCCAGAGGTTCTCCACTCCTCCCTTATAACATAAGCTCTCCAGTTTTGTTTGTGTGGTTTCACCTGTAAAACGGGAGTTATTTTGGGGCTCAGATTTCAACCTGACTCAAAGCAGAACACTTGAATCTCTAGGTTTCTAATGTTCACATCTTCTTTGAGGGAAGCATAATGGACCCCTGAATGTTGTATCTCATCTTGAGCTCAGTGTGTTTCACCAGTATCATTATTCCTGTAAAACAAAATGCTGACTGGGAAATGCATTTGTACTGAGAACAATTTAATGCAGATGAAATAGATATATAAAAATTAAAAAATAGTCCAGTAGCACCTTAGAGACCAACTAAGTTTGTTCTTGGTATAAGCTTTCGTGTGCATGCACACTTCTTCAGATACATGCACATGAAAGTTTATACCAAGAACAAACTTAGTTGGTCTCTAAGGTGCTACTGGACACACACACACACACACACACACACACACACACACACACACACATTTCAACTGTGTCAGACCAACACGACTACCTACTTGAACTTTAACGCAGAGTTGCCCTTATCACTTCAATGTAAATGAAAGTTTGCACATGTGTTCATGATCTGCATTCCAGACACTCATGTACATATAAACTTCTCACTATTTCTCCATAAGAAGAAATACCTGCATGTACTTGTGTTGTGGCTGCTATTTCTTTTCTTTCCTTTTCTTTTTTGGGACATTATATTTTGCTGTGGACTGCCACAAGTTGATTACAAATATAGTTATTAAAAGTTCAGAAAATATATCAAACACTGATGCATTCTAATGACACTGACATTAAACTGACAGCACAATCCATCTGGGCTATAATTTACTTTGCCACATTGCATGCTTATTTTAATAAGATTTAAGACTATTTAGATTTGACACGTGATAATTTATATAATAAGCATGTCTATAAACACCTTCCTATAGAAGGCAGCCTCTTATTTGAGACCTAAATTCTGGTTAGTTCATAATAAAAAATGTACCTGAATGACCCAGGAATGTCTTTCTTCCTGGCTGTAAGACATAATTACATATGACACCATAGAGAAGAAGCAAATAAAAAAATAAGTTTTCTACAAAGCAAAGTAAATTTAGTTTATAAATACTTCAGTTTATTATGGGTGAAAGGATTAATTATACACATGGATGTCTGCTTAGATGCTCAGCATTCAAATCCTTTGAAGTGGCTTTAGAGACAGTGAAACCAGTAGTGATAAGTGGGACCTGCAACAAATTCTTGTAGTGTGGAGTGCTCCTATTCATTGTTCCAGTTCGTGCCTTCTTCCACGATAGTCCGTTTCATGTTTTCTCTTACCCAGTTTTCTGTTTATCCCATTTCTTCAGTCAGCATTCTGGGGCCCCTGGGGCCACACCTTGTCCTTCCTGAGTTTTATTCCTTTTAGTGTTTTTGCCTCTCAATATTATTATTATTTTTTTGTAGTTCTACAAATCGCTGAAGCCTACTGATTCCTCCCTCTTCAGCCTGGAGGTTGTCGTGTTGGCACCATAAACATGGCCCAGGGAGAACTACTGAGGGGCACTTGTGTTGGACATTGAGAAATATACCATTTCTAATACCTTGTATCTGTACCATCACTCTGCTACACCACATGACCTTTAATTGAAAATGGAATTTAAAATGCTTGGAAATTGAATCCAACTTCCTGGATCCTTCAGTAAGCTGCCTTTGGCATCCCATCCATAAAGGTATGGCAGTTTGTGGCAGGCTTGGCCAATTTAGAGATCTAATTGGCATTCATAGCCTTGGTATCTCTCAAAATAAGATTGAAATTTGAACACTAGTGAGTTAATGGGGACAAAAGGACTGTTGAAACACCCTTAATAATAGTCAGATACATCTTTTTGTAGAGTGGGACACAGAGGAAGAGACATGAGAGAGCTGAGTTTTAAAGAATTATTTAAGAACATAATGGGTGTCTCTTACTGGAGAAGCGATGTGACACAGAGGGTTTGGTTGGCTGCTGTAGGGTTAATCTGCCCTTATCTCTACATATGAGCAATCTGTAGAAATGTAAATAAACTGAAATATTACAAGACCCCACAAGTCTCCACTGACCTCCTGCTACAGGAAACTAACATGGGTAGAAACTACCTGCTCCTCACTTCAGAGAAGTGAGGAGGACTTAGCAATATAGGGCTGGAATCAACTAACACGTCCTGCTAGCTGAGCCCTGCACAAACATTTCCACTAGCACAATGGGTTCTCCTTCTCTTGTTCCCTGCATGCCCTCATGCCATCCAAATGGGCGGGTGGGGGTAGGAGAATCCCCAGAACAGGGCACAGGGGGAGGAGAGGGGAGATCATTCCATGAGGCAAGAAGAAATGTTTGTGCTCATGGAGCAATCTCCTTAGCATTGTGTTGAATTGCTCCCATAATGACTTGATTATAATGATATGAAGTTTTCAGTTGGATAAACAAATCCAACATTAACTTGAATGTGACTGGAGGAAGGTAAGCCTGTTTAATATAATGGAAGAGGTGTTTGCATCATCAGCTTTCTTTTTCTTTTTAGAATTGTACACCCTAAATTAATTTATGATTACAACATTGTGTTGTGCTCTGAACATTCACAATACTGGTATGCCTCACACAATACATTTCTCACTGTTTGAGAAACTGTATTGATTCATTCCAGAAAACATTTCATGTTCAGTTGATGGCTTTTGCTGTTCTCTTTATTTAAGTGAACAAATCACTTTTATAGAACTAAACTATGTTTTATGGCTTTAGATTTACAGATAAAATTATCCCAAATGGTCTTCAGAGCACTGTGAAAGATTCCACTGCCATAAGAGCCAGAGGCTTACCACATAAATTTCCCTTCCAGTTTGTTTTTGGGACCCTGGTGGGCTTCCGACGAGTGGTTCTCCTTTTCTTCAGTGCCTTCATGTAGAGCTATAATTTGGCGGTAACAAATTATCATATATTGTTAATTTGGATCACAGAATCACAGAATTTAGAAGAGACCCAGAGGGTCATGTAATCTAACCAATACATTGCAGGAATCCTGCCCACAGTCGTCCCTGCCCACAACCGCCAGTGGTTAATAGCCAGATGGACTGACCCATTGCACCACTAATTGTAAAGCTTACAAGCACTTCCTGTGTGTGTGTGTGTGTGTGTGTGTGTGTGTGTGAATGAGAGAGAGCAGCAGTAGCAGAAGAAGGAAGAATGTTATGAAGAAAAAGGAGCAGACTGGCAAGACTTCGGCTTGAATCCTTGTTCACCTATACAACTCACTGGATGACCTTGGGCCAGTCAGTCTCCCTCAACCTCAATTACATCACAGGGATCAAATGGGAGAAGCCCATATAGGCTATACAGTCGTACCTTGGTTCTTGAACAGAATGTGTTCCGGGAGTTTGTTTGATTCCCAGAACCATTTAAAAACCAAGGTGTGGCTTCTGATTGGCTGCAGGAACATCCAGCAGCCAATCGGAAGCCGCGGGAGCCATGCCAGACATTTGGCTTCCAAAAATTGTTCAAAAACTGGAACACTCATTTCCGGGTTTTGATCGTTCTGGAGCCGATTTGTTCAGGAGCCAAGGCATTTGAGATCCAAGGTATGACTGTATTGATCTCCACAGAGGACATGCAGAATATACATGTGATGATGATGTGATCCAAAGCACTACTTTAAGTGCATCCAGGAATTTCCACATGCCTAGCATAATATTTGCAGCACCCAAGCCATTTGGGGGAAAAAACAAAGATTCTGAAATGCTAAGGCATAAATAACGATATATGGCACGCTATACTGAATGCTGTTTGAGAAACCCTGGTCCCTTTGAGTGCATGGGGCTAATTGCATGGGGTGTTTTATCTTGACCGAAGTTAGCATGTCAGAAGATTCATGCTAATCCAGTGCACATTTGGGAAAGAGGCTGAGGGGACGTGTTGCTTCCACAACTGAAAGGCTGAGCAATATTTCACTCTCTTGAAAAGATTCTGTGTCATCCCACCCACCACCCACCGGGGTGTGTGTGTGTGGCACAATCTTTGTCTTTGTGAATGCAGCAGTCAGTACTCTTAGATGTACGCACAGATTCATCCCCACTTCTGGAAAAACAACATCATACTGTGTTTTATGTTGGTTCTTTCAAGTGCTCTATTGCTGCAACCCGCCCTGGGGTCTGAAAAAGAAGGATGGTAGTTTTAAGAACAAGAACAAAAACTGACTAAATAAATCTTGGAAATGAAGGCAAATTATTTAATGATTATTTGTTCAAATGTGTCTTTTACCCCAAACATGTTATTGGCAACCCAAAAATGAATCCATATGCTATTTTAAAAAGCCTTTGGATGACTGCAGCAGCTAGCAATTCCAACTTTCTAGCATTTCTCTGAGTCCAAGAAAAAGCCACAGGGAAGGTGGGTAAGAGGCTGAATGACTGCAGTCCACCAGCTGTTGCAGTCACCTGGAGACTTAACATGACATGTAGATTGATCTGTGAGATCCTTTGTGAACAACTACATGGTTAGAGTTTTTTTTGGTCTATTCATCAATGGGATTTAATTAGTGTTCTCGGATCTGTCAGGAATTTCCTCTAATTTTGATGGAAGCAGGCTCATGTCATTCTGCTGTTCACAGTTTTGATCTGAATGTCAAATCCTGCCAATCTGATTTTGAATTCCATAATTTTTTTTACAGAAAGCTTCATAATGAATATGAATGCTCCTATGTTGCAAAGTGACACACAAGGGTGCACAAATCTGTTTATTTCCGACTATTTCACACACTATGCATCATCAACTGTGCATTCAAGAGAAAGATGCAATATAGTCACAGTTCCCAGATGAACATACCTGCATGATATGTGCATTAGAAAATGCATATTTATCATAGTCCTATGTTACATTTCTGGGTTTGTGCATAAAACATGTTAAGCGTACAAATGATCTATTACAAGAACCGTTTCCCTTGTTGAGATAGAGTGGTAGTTGTGGCTTCTGTCCTCTGGGTGTCTATGCTGCAACACAGTTTCATTCCCCATCAGTACAAAAGGAGAGAGAGATAGAGAGATGACTATAATCCTTGCCTCCTCAAGGTCAGGCATGGAGTTGAAACAAGCAGGACTTTCATATCTCACAAATTAAGCATTTGTTTTTCATTTACTTTTGATGAAAATAGGTTCAGAATATACTAATCCATGAGTGTATTTTATCCTTTATTTTGGAAAAATCATTTTCACCTAAATGCAAGATGATTGTGTGCACATGCACATGTGCTTGTGTGTGCTCGTGCGCAAGGCCGGCCACAGGCTGCACACTGAATGTGTAAGCCTAATGCTTCTTTTTGACGGCTTCCCCATTCCTCCCCTTTCTTCTCCTTTTCCTTCTCAAACAAGCCTTGCATGCAAAGGCTGGAACAAAACAGCTCGGCTAGTTCTGGTGGGGAATGAAATATAAAACCCACTTTTAAACTGTGCATTTTATTAATTTTAGCACATACTTGTCAACCCATGTAAATAATTTTAAGTAGCTATAGTAGGCACTCTCAGCAGATTGCCTCCCCCTGTGATGAAGAACCCTGTGCAATCTGTGCAGAGAGCAAGCTCCCTGCTGCAGATATTTGCTCCCAGCAGTTAGACAGTGGGGATGCTATGGCAGAATGGAGTCAGTGGTCACAGCCATGTTTTCTCTCATTACAGTCGCATGGCTAGCTCAGTTGGTTAGAGCAATTGATAATGCCGAGGTTACAGGTTTGATCCCAGTATGGGGGAACTGCATATTACTACATTGCAGGGGGTTGGACTAAATGATCCTCAGGACCCCTTCCAACTCTACAATAATAATAATAATTTGTTATTTATACCCCACCCATCTGGCTGGGTTACCCCAGGCACTCTGAGAGGCTCCCAACAGAATATTAAATACACGCTAAAACACCAAACATTAAAAGCTTCCCTAAACAGGGCTGCCTTCAGATGTCTCCTAAAAGTCAGATAGTTGTTTATTTCCTTGACATCTGATGGGAGGGCATTTCACAGGGTGGGTGCCACTACTGAGAAGGCCCTCTTCCTGGTTCCCTGTAACCTCACTTCTTGTAGTGAGGGAACCGCCAGAAGGCCCTTGGCACGGGACCTCAGTGTCTGGGCTGAACGATGGGGGTGGAAACGCTCCTTCAGGTATACTGGGCCGAGGCTGTTTAGGGCTTTAAAGGTCAGCACCAACACTTTGAATTGTGCTCAGAAATGCACAACTCTATGTTGTTGAACATTTAAACAAGGCTATTGGAGTGCGTTCAACTAAATAGTTGTGTCAGTGAAATGGCTTTCCGCTATGCAAGGTCTTTCCTCTCTCTGTGTCCTTCCATTCCTCCTCTAAATCCATGCCTGGAGCTCTCCAAACCCACTGGAAAAGATTCAGGTGGCATGGGGGTGCCCAGGAAGAGGAGAGGGCAAGGAAGTTACAATGCACATCTAAACGTCATTGTGCTAGCACAACTATTTTGTTGGATACTGTCCTGTTTAGGAGACTGAAATGAGTGTGATAGTGATTGCAGTTTTAAACCTTCTGTACAAGTTCCTTCCAAACACCAAATAGGGATTGTTATTTTTGCTATCTTTTACCCCTTCTGTCACCTTTCGTACCTTGATGGACACAACAAAGCAAGAGATAAACAAACAAACAGACAGGAAAGTCTGAATGGGGTGAGTGGGTGGGTGAAAGAAGGGAAGACAGAGGGGGGGGGGAATAAATAACTAAAACAAATGATCCTCACAAAAAACTTTTTTCTATAATGTGTATATTTCCCTGGAATTTCCATAGATAGCTCTCTTCCATACCTTGGTTTTTATATGCTGCTTCTTCCCCAGCTGCCAGGTCCCCACCATGTGTGCAAAGAGGAACACAGGAAGCTGCTTAAACTGAATCAGGCTATTGGCTACTCTAGCGCAATACTGTCTACAGAGATGGGCTATGGTTCTGAAGCATGTATGTGTCTGTGATCTCAAGGAACAATGAATATTCTGGGGAAGAGGCTATTCTGTTTAACTAGCTAATCTTTTTTGGTGGTATTTGATATCTTAGCAAATAGAATTATGAAGCTACTTGGATTTAGTTCTGCTGCCTTTTCTGGCTTTTAATGACAGGGAGAGAGACTAATCACAGATATTTACTATTCCTCTATTCCACAGTAGGACACACAAACTCACACACCATTATTCTTTTCCAGGGTTGCCCTAGGAATATAGTATCCTTAATTGGGTATCTGCAACACTTTACCAAACTAAATTTCCTAGGATTCTTTGCAGGAAGCTATAAAATTGATATGAAAGCAATATAAGTTGTAATGAAGAAATAGGATTTCACCATACCAATAAAACTGATGTTGTATTGCAAAAGATACTGAGAAGCAGAGTGAGAAGCAATTTGCCTCTTAATCTATTCCGAAGCTTATTTCTAATTATAGAAATCTGGTGTCCACTACTATATGATGTTCATGATAAAATATTTATCCGATTTTACTCTGAATAGGCAAGAAGTAAAATAAACATAAACCACAGCTTATGATTCTTGTGCCACGAATAGTATTGATTGCCAGGAATGCCACCCAAGCCTTATATTTACCAACCCAAGACTACTGGAGGGTTTTTGAAAGAACTTGGAAGTTTCTTTGGCATCATATGAATCAACTTTTGTCAGCAACTGACCCATCAACTGTATCTTCAGAATCAGGTCACTGAATCTAGCAAATCATGATGGGGAGCAGATGTTTTGGAGCGTGCTATTAGTGGTACCTTGGGTATACTTGGTGTTCTAAGTAGTCTATCAGAAACAGAGGGTCACACTGAGATGACAATTTATCCACAAGGTCAAGCAGATGATGGGGACTGCTGGAAAATGTAGCCAAGACAGCAGGATCAAGGTCCAAGTAGGAGTGAATTTTGAGGGACAGGGTGAACATGGAAGGTAAAATATGAAATCCCCCCCAAAAAACTTTTAGAAGGCTGGGTCATATGATCAAAAGAGTATATGAAGCAGAAAGCAAGAAAGAGAAAGCTTTAGAGAGCAAGGTTATGAAGTAACCTGTAGCACAGGATAATGAGTTTTGCAGGACAGTGTGTTCTAAGATTGACAGTGAGAGCTTGGGGAGCTTTCCTGAACAGAACTTGGAGTAAGTACACATGACCTCAGACATTAGAATGTGGTGAATCATGGCACAAGTAAAGGCAGATTGAGAACTAGGAAAGCTGAGAGAGGAGCTCCCCTGCTGGAGAAAGAAATTCAGCACTAGGAGTTAATGGATAACGTCCCCCAAGAGAGTTGTCTAGCAGGTGTGATAGGAGTTTTGGGCTCCTTTTCATGTGAGGTGTTAAGTTTGTACACTTACACTTAAGAATCATTGCTGGGGGTTTCCATACCTAATGAGTGCCTCCATTGGGTTAACCGCCTGATTGCTGCATACCTTATTAAGCATTAGTTCAAGGGCAGGGCACTTGCAGACAGGAAATTCAGCTTTAATCTATAGCAGCGGTTCTCAATCTGTGGGTCCCCAGATGTTGTTGGACTACAACTCCCATCATCCCTAAGCTCTGGCCTTGCTAGCTAGGGATGATGGGAGTTGTAGTCCAACAACATCTGGGGACCCACAGGTTGAGAACCGCTGATCTATAGCATCACCAGTACATATGATCAGGTAGGAGATGATCAGAAAGATCTCCGACTGAGATGGGAAGTCTGACCAGGTATGAGACAGCTTCCAAGGGTCACAACAGGGGATGTTTTATAATAGGATATTATCCTGAAAATACACTAGCCAAAAGGGGGTGGGGGAGAACCAATTTTTTACAATTACATACTGCAATTTGAACAACCAGAGATTCAAGCTTGTTCTCTAAGGATCATTTTTTGGCTAACCCCAGTCTTGGTTTGATTTGACTTGATCCTGGAGCTTTGTGATAACTTTAGTAAGTGCATCTCCAAGAATTTCTTTTCTCTTATATTGCTATTCAAACGATAGGAAACATAAAATTCTCAAACCTGCCAAAATAAATATATGGCCAATTTGGTAGAAAGCCTTGTGTTTAACTTTGTTCTCCTTGAAGGAGAAAATGAGAAGTACATGGATTACTGGTCTTGAAGGTACTGAGTACCACCTATAATCCCATGTGCAATGTATACATTGTGTACATTGTTTCCTAAGAACATACAAAAAGCTGTGTTGCATCAGGCCAATGGTTCATCTAGTCCAGCTTCCTGTCCTCACAGTGGCCAACCAGATGCCTTTGGGAAGCCCAAAAGCAGGATATGAGTAGAAGAACACTCTGTCCACTTGAGAATCCCAGCAACTGGTATTTAGGGGCATACTGCCTCCAACACTGGAGTGGAAAGGAAAACACTGCCTTCTGCCCTACTTATGGTGAGCCCTCAGGGCTCTGAATATGGCAGTGGGTCCACCATGGATTTCTAGAACCTCAGGTGGGAAGGATTGCTCTGTAAAAAGCTTAACACTATGCACTCTTGCCCATTTAACTCAATTAGCCTTACCTCTGAGTAAACAGGCATAGACCTGCACTGTAAAACCCATGGATTTCAATGGCACGTATGTCAACCAAACACTCTCTGATTTGCAGTCTTATTTGAATTCAGTTGTTTTATAGCCTCTCAAGCAGTTTCTATATCTCACTTACTCCTTATAATCTTATAATGGTTTTTAAGTGACTGTTTCTTTATTAGCCTACTAATTGGCTTTAATCCTTTGAAGCTTTTCCTTGTCTCTGTCCTTCATATGGTATGCAAGTCCTTCCTCTTACAGTTTTATTTTCTTTATATTATCCACACAAATGCAGCGTCACATGTTAAGCTGTTTAATCTCGTTTCATTGGTTGCATCTTCCATTGATTTGCCTCCTTTTTATCCCCGATCTTCAAAAACGTTATGAAATTTCTGAGCTGGAATTTATCTGCAGGTTTGATTCAGTTTGTTTAGGTCTCAAGCAAGGCCGGCGTTTTCTCCATCACTTCATGTGCTTGCTAGCATAGCAAACCTAGGAAGAGAGTGTCACTGCCAAGTGTTTATCTTGTGCACATTTGATCTTGCCATAGAAAGTCACAGACTGTACCTCTTGTATTTCATGGCCTTTTGGTCCCACTGGACCCCCCCTTTTATACCCATGTATATATCTGCCTGCCAAATGAGATTCTCAGTCAGAGAAGAATCCTTCATTTATCTGATAAATTGTACTCTAACCCATGAAAGTTTATGCTATAATAAATGTGCAAGTCTTTAAGGTGTCACAAGACTTTTTTTGTGTTTGTTGTAACAGACTAGCATGCCCACCCAACTTGGGTATCTTTCAGTCTTTATGTCACAGCCATAGATATCCATTCATCTTGGTCTATGGGGTTGCCTGCTTTCTTCTAGCACACAATAACTTGCATTACTATGTAAGTCAGGATTTAAGCCAGTTCTTAAAAGCTTGCACTGGCTGCCCATATGTTACTGGGCCAAGTTCAAGGTTTGGGTGCTCATTTAGAAAGTATTTAACAACTTGGGTCAAGGATAGCTTAAAGACAGTCTGATACCTTATATCCCTGCCCATCATTGAGATCTTATGGGGAAACTCTGTTAATGGTCCCGCCATGGCTCAAACGCAGGGTTCCCATCTACCAGAAGCCATGCATTCACTATTGCGAGCCTGATTCTGTGGAACTCCCTCCTGGGTAACATCAGGCAGGGCCCCCTCCCTGTTGAAGTTCAGGTGTTTGACCTTCTATTCCTTTTATTACAGCAAGCATTTTTAGGAAGTTTTCTGTTTCTTATCACTTGTTAGAATTGATTTTATTCCATTATTTTTTATGTACGTTGCTTAAACTGCATGTTGTAAACTGCCTTGTGATCCTCAGATGAAGGGCAATATAGAAATTAGATATATCTATATCCATATATTTCTGGGGGGACGCAGAGTTACGCATACCCCTGAACATTTTGTGAATCTAAGTTTGGCCTCATTAAGGGGCAGTATTTCAATGTGAGTAGGAAAATGAGAGTACCCCTAAACATTTTTTTTTTAGAAAAAAGCACTATCAATTTATCTATCTATCTATCTATCTATCTATCTATACCTGAAACAAACAAACTTCTGCTGTATGCACATTCAGTGAACACCTGAACAGAGTCTTCATATGCCAGGGTCCCAGGAGGCTCTGTTCAGGCATTCAGCGAGTACATGATGGAGCATAATGTGTGAAAAGGGCTAATTTCCAAAGATACCAGTCATTCATAAATTTAAGGCTAACTCATTTGTTTTGTGGTTTATGTGCCTGCATACATATTTGTATATATTTGTTGTAAAATTGTTTCCTTTAACACATGCAAACTATGGCCTTCTTTCCTGATGTGTATTAACCCACGAGTCCAAGAGTGAGTCTTCTGAAGGCCAGGTGTCCCTTCAGTTTTGCGACCCACCTCACAGTTCCTGGGGAAGCAACTGTACATGTTACCTACTATTCCTTGCAAGCACAACTTGTTGCAAACTCATTTTTCCCCTATACTGATGCAGTCATTTGGCCAAGGGTTTAAAAAAATCTAGGATTCCAATCAGTCTAAAGGGAAAGAAAAAATGATTACACATAAGCATATATGTCACTACTTGGCCATGATATGGGAAGTTTGCAATAAATGATTTCATGATTTATGAAGCAGTCATGGAGAATGTTTGATATTCAACCAAAGAGGACACTAGGAGAATGCCCCGTTCCCCATAATTAGCTGAATTTTGCAATGTTTATCATACATCAGATCAGGCATAGGCAAACTTGGCCCTCCTGATGTTTTGAGACTACAATTCCCATCATCCTTGACCACTGGTCCTGTTAGCTAGGGATGATGGGAGTTGCAGTCCCAAAACATCTGGAGGGCCGAGTTTGCCTATGCCTGCATCAGATAAATGAGTAGAACAGGTTAGATTTTTCACTGGCTTGACTTGAGTGTATTTCCTTCCTCTTCTTTTGAGAATTTTAACCCTAGACCTTAGAATCTGGAGTGCAAATGCATTCAAACTTAAATGTCTCTGACAGAAAAATGAGATTAATGTTCTTGAGCTGCATAGGGATTGTCATACTTGCCTCCTCAATAAATGTAACAAACAATATATTGAAATGAATAAATGCTTTCCTTTAGTGATTCATTGAGTGTTCATTAGTTGCTGCCTTCTTATTGACAGCAGTGTTGATTGGGTCACACTAAAGTGCAATTTTACACACCAGGAGCAACACCATACGGGACTGGGAACAGCACAAATTAAATCTGAACTCTGGTCTGAAGACTCCACTTGAACATAAGAGAAAACAAGGCAATGATTCTTTAAGCGAATAAAATTATTACTGACTTGTGTCTCAAGGTGCTTATTTTGGCTTATATTGCAAAGTGCACGGGATGTCTTTCCTGAGAGAGAGAGAGAGAGAGAGAGAGAGAGAGAGAGAGAGAGAGAGAGAGATGATTACAGGTTGCAGGATTTACATGAAAAATATTGTTAAAATCTGGTCCATGGTGTCAAATTAGCCAGAACCCTGAATCTGGAGTGGCAGAGATGGGTGCCACAAGGTGTCCAGGAGGTAACATAACCAAAGTTCTCTTTTCTTTGGTGTCATCTTAGTTTACCAGCAGTGACTTGAAAACTAAATCGTAGGGAAAGGGGCCAGCTGAAAGGAGGGGATGGGGAGGCAGTTGTGCAAAGCACAAAGGCAGTAAGACAGTAAGGTCCCAGATCCATAAATGAAGGGCCTCCTGAGCTGAAACCCCTGCTGACTTCAGCCCCTGAGCAAACTACCCAAACTTCATTATCTCCAAGGCCCTTGCACAAAGACCATTAACCCTGGCTGGCAGCCAGCATACCCAGCAACAGATAATGAAGAGGTAATGAGGTCAACAAGTCAGAGGACCATGTTGAAGGTTCTCAATTCCCCAGCAAGGGGGCTATAACAAGCTGTCTGTTCCCTGGGATCTGACCAGGGTCCTGGAGGACCTGCCTCTGACCTTTAATTACAGTCCTCACCTTTGAGAAGATAAATAGTCCTTGGCTGTCCATTTTCTGTTCTAGTAGCTTTTCCCAGACCTGCTTCCTCCAAACTCCTTTGTGGGCTCAGCCTGGTCAGGACATGGAAGCTCTGTAGCTGAGGAAGAGATGGGGGAAACCAAGGGAAAGGGTATTACTTTCTGGAGTGCAGGCACAGGGAAAAACCTGCCAAAGACAAGGTAGATTCCCAACCATTTAGGCATCATTGATGCCTGTGAATTGTGTTCTTTGATAGGCGTGAATCCTGCTCTACGTGCACCTCATCTCTGCATCTTTTTGACAACTAATGGACCAGAAGACAAGCCATCATCACCACCATCATCATAGTGTATGCACTAAGGCCAGAGTGCTCCTTCCTTTTAGAGTCATTTGAACTTCAGCATAGAAGCAGACACAAAGTCCTCAACAAAAGACTTCTCAATTCACTTGAAAGAGACTACTAAGCCCAGCTCAGAACCTCTCAGGAACAAGGCTGGGGGAATCTCTACAGGACCCAGTTCCATGCAGAACAGGCATACTTCCTCCATAAGCTACCTCTAATAAGAGCTGTGTTCATGCTGGATGCAAATATAACTATCAGAGGAAGCAATGCCTGTTACAAAACTGTGAAGGACTTCACCCAGCCCTTTCTGATCGTCTTTGTTCAGTCTCATATAGCTTGTCATTTAGTATATTGGCAGTCCAGTTATGTTTTCAAGTCATGTCTTTATGTGGACTTAGTAGCTGGCAAAGTGATGCACTTTTCATGCATTTAACACAATCCTATTAAAGTTATAAGCAATGTCCAATTTACTCAAGAACAGTAAATGTTCAATACGATGCCTATATAATTGTTTTTTGGGTTTTTTTGGACATCCTATTTTTAGCAATGTTCATGGACCTGCTGACTTCAAAAGCAATAGGCAAGGAAGTTCAAATGTTAAAAAAGGCAATTATATTCCGGCTTTTCTTTGCTCATTTTAATGGCATTGGATACAGGGAGAAGCACAGAGAAGATGAGACTATAGGATGCTGCAAAATGACATTTTTGACAATTAGATGCTCTTTGAAACATATATAAAGGTTTCTGCCCACCCATCCCTGCGTTTAATCAAAATAGAACCATGCCATCTCCTATGAGATATGCTCCCTTTTAGCCCATGCTGACAAGCTTTTGTCTTTTAAGGCTCACAGACATGGCAGGGTAGATTTTCTGTGCTTTGACAGACAGAACAGTAGCACTCGCTTCATGCCTGCAGGTCATGGTACTGTCCTGCTGAAAATCTTCTCCCAAGCTGCAAGATATGCAATAATTAAAAGAATATCTGTCCCTTCGTCCCAAGATATTGCCTACTGTAGGAGAAAAATAATCTTAATAGGAATGATCTGAATGAAATTGAAAGGCATACAAAACCTTTGAGAGTTCAGTTTAAGTCAGGTCAAGGAATACTGCTTGTGCAAAAAATGAAGGCTCTTCAGACACTCAGAGTGAGTCCCCAAACAAACCATAAAAGCATGCCAAAAGCCCAAAATAGGACCCAAGGAAATAGACATAATGTTGGAATTATGACGGAATTTGCCCAGATCCCTTTTTTGAAACTTGCAGAAGAAGAAATCAAGTATTAGCATCATTTCTCAGTGAAATAGGAAATGTTCCTCCGGTGCATGTGTAAATAACTATATTGAGACCTGCTGCTGGCTGTGGCTAAGAGCACAGTGCTGCTGCTTTCTGCTTCTCCTCTTCCTTTGGCTTTGCTCCAGCAGGAAGTATGACCCTATTAGCTTTCTCACTACATTCTTAGGCTTAGGCTGCAAAGGGTCAACCTACTGATTATCTGTCTTTATGATGGGATGACACAGACAATAACTATGCCCATTTGTGCCCATTCAATGCTGTCCCTTCTGTGTCTCCTCCACCCCTATTCCCCTTAAGTCTTTGAGATTGTCTGTAAACTCAGTGTCAGGAAAGAAAGATTTATTGTGGCTGTAGAATCCCCCTGCCCCCCAAGTTTGACTCTTCTAGTCTTCAAACAGCTGCCACATCTTGGTTCTGGACTTTCACATTGAAGTCTGTGAACTGATATATCCATGTGTTTTGGGTGAAAAGAATCAGCTAGCCCCAGATTATTAATATTTCAGGTGATGGAGGAATGGCACAGAAATTTAATTTAGTTTTTCTATCTCTTTTGAAATGAGATTCCCAAAATGATTGTGTTTGCCTTGCATGTGTGTGGGGTGTGTGTGTGGGGTGGGAATAGTGCTGATGGGGATGAAATTGGGGCTTTGAGCAAGCCGAGCTCAGAGGAAAGTCTGTCTGGCAAGAGCTGGTGTGCGGTTTTGAAGGTGGCTTGACAGGATTGTAAATTATGTCATACGCAGTTCATCAATTATAGAGATAAAACTGTGAAGGAGAGTGGTTTGTCAGGAGAGATAAGGAAAGAGGGACTGAACCTAGATATATGTTCTATCCTGATGATCTGGTCATTTTTAGAAGTGAAAAGAGTCTACTGAAGGAGTCGCTTAATAAATTTAATGACTTGTTAGAAGGGACAGGATGAAAAAGTGGTAGGAGAAAATGTTAACTATACTCCCAGTTGCAAAATCACAGGGCCCCTTTGTTAAGTTTGCTAATGATTCTAGATGTGTTCAAATAAATATGCCTTGAAAAGGAGGTTTGCTTTTCAGCATTAAACTGAGGCATTTCAGAGGCTTAGTTAGGATACATAGTTTTATGTTAACATCAGTATTTCTGCTATCTAATTTATCTGCATGTTGCATATTATGACAAGGGGTGGATGACACTGTTTGCCCAGTCCAGCGGGTCTGGGTAAACAACTGGGATGTATCCGGAACCAGATGCCAGGGCTTTTTGAGTCCCATGGAAGGATCAAGCTGGAGAACTCAACAATGGGCACTGACTAGCCAAAAGGCAACATGAAATAGGTGAGGAGTAGGTTCTTGCATATTCCAAGAGAAATGTCTACACGGCCTAGGACCCTCGTACCTACAGGACCGCCTCTCCCAGTATGCCCCATGGAGAGCCTCAAGGTCCATAAATAACAACACCCTAGTGGTCCCGGGCCCTAAGGAAGTTAGATTAGCTTCAACCAAAGCCAGGGCCTTTTCAACTCTGGCTCCGGCCTGGTGGAACGCTCTGCCTCATGAGACCAGGGCCCTGCAGGATCTGATTTCTTTCCGCAGGGCCTGTAAGACAGAGTTGTTCCACCTGGCCTTTGGCTTTTCCTTTTTTCTTTTTCCTTTCTCCTCCTGTGATTAGGCTGCATTTTAATATTTTAATGTTTCAGTATTTTAATGTTGTATTTTAATCTTGTTTTTAAGTTGTATTCATTCAACTTGTTTTTATTATTACTTGTTAGCCACCCTGAGCCTGGCCTTGGCTGGGGAGGGTGGGGTATTATTATTATTATTATTATTATTATTATTATTATTATTACACTATTGCTCTCACCATACTGCAGATGAAGTCACAAGTGATGTATGTTCATCACTTGAGAACTCTACCATCTAGGAGCATCTGTCAGGGTAAAATGAGCCCCCCTGAACAGTGACATCATTCGCTTTACAAGGAATGAGCTGGGGTGGCAGCAAGGCTGTTGCAGTGCGCCAGCAAAACCAATCCAGCATTCCTGCTGGTGCACCCACACCGCTCCAGCCTCACTGCTGCCCTGCCCTGGTAAGCAGCAGTGACAGCACTGTCAGGAAAGATGCAACATGGCACCACTCCGCAGCTCCTGGTAACATCAAGTGATGATCGGCAAGCATGTGCAAAACATCTGTTGTAGATCAAGCATCCTGGAAAGTCAGAGCGTTCGTGTCCTTTCATGTGACTTCAGATAAATACAATGACCATCACTGTCTCTTGTGGAAGCGA